>NC_133774.1:115372405-115737287 GCF_003597395.2 Chelonoidis abingdonii
GTCAGTGGTGCACTGTGGGATACCGCCCGGAGGCCAATAACGTCGATTTCCGTCCACACTAACCGTAATCTGATATGTTAATATCGAATTTAGCGCTACTCCTCTCGTCGAGGTGGAGTACAGAAATCGATTTAAAGAGCCCTTTATATCGCTATAAAGGGCATTGTAGTGTGGACAGGTACAGCGTTAAATCGATTTAACGCTCTTTAAATCGATTTAAACGCGTAGTGTAGACCAGGCCACAGGCTCTGTTTAACTTGCTCCTCTCTGCTATTTAAAGAAAGAGCTTATTAGGCTCCACAGAGAGTCTTTTGTTTTGTTAAATGACCAATAGAGCTGAAATCACTAATAATCAGGTCTAAGTGCTTAGATCTGCTGCAGGACACTTTTCTGTTGACAAACTATGTGAAAAGGCTGCAAAACACCAGTCCTCTGGAGTGCATCAACATGCAGAAAGCCTTATAAGCCAGTCATTGTCAAAGCCAATTTTAGAAGAACTTAATGAGGCTGTTAAGAATGCTGGAGACACAACTCAGTTTATGCGAACAAACATGGCTGTCACATCATACTTTCTCTTTAAGCAACAGATACCACACACTACAAACTGGAGGCCAATGTTAAGTGAATTGTCATTTGTTAATCTTGAAATTGGACACTGGTTCCGACCAAGACCAGCAAATGGTCACTATATTTCTGCAAGAAACTCAGCCGACTGGTTAGAAGCATGCACTGCAAGAGTGAAAGACTAAGCAGTTGAAAAAGTGAAGAACTCTCTCACCACATTCAGAAAATGTGCATACATGGCTGATGAATGAACCGATGCAAATAGGTGTCAAGTACTAAGTCACTGCATACATTATCTTGATGTCAGTGGTAGGCCAGTAGATGAATTTCTAGACGTTCAAGTTACAGAAGACACATCAGTTGCAACTCTGACAACCCACATCTTAGAAGAGTTAAATGCTCGTAAATCGAATCCCAAAGAGATGGCTGCTTGTGCATTTGATGGAACTGCAAACTTCTCTGGAAGACATAGAGTAGTACAAGCTTTTCTCAGCGAAAAATGTAACTCTACTCTCTCCTATACACACTGAAGAGGCCATTTGCTCCAACTAGCTCTAGTACAAGCTGCAGAATCTTCAAAAGGCATTTAAAAATCTGTAAACTTCTTTTTCAGCAAGAGTTCAAAAGGACTGAACATCTTGTAAAATATAGAAGATACACTGGGACTGAAATTCAAATTAGTCCAACCTAGGAAAACCCACTGGCTTTCTCCTGAGCGATCCATGGCTGTTGTCTTAAAATTACTGCAACCATTATTATTGGCTTTGGAAAGTATCTACCAAGATGGGACAGATCTGAGTAGTGAGGCTGGTGAACTAAGTTTAGAGAAGACAATCACCATTATCTCTTGTCAGTCTACTGTTTAAACCACTTGGGTCATTAAACAATGCCATCCAGGAATCTGCTACCACAGTAGTAGAACTCTGTCCAGCAATGGAAGCTATACTTGGATCAATCAGAGAGAGATCCATTGAAAACATACTGGAAGAAGCAAAGATTTCAGTTCAGAAGTTGACTAATTAAGACACTTATAATGACTCCTTAAATGAAGAGGACAAGAAGTGTTTGTTAAGCCAGCTGAAAAAGTAAAATACACTTTTTTGATTCTTACATCTCTACAACAACTACTTCTGGATTCTATCAACCTCTATGTAGCTTTTTCAGGTGCCTGTTTTATAAAACACTGACAGTTGAGTAAGAGAGGCACTACCTGCAGTGGGGCTGCCATGTGATCAGGATGAAATAGAGAATTTGAACACAGAGTGGAATATCCTACGATGAACAAATGTAGATTTAACTTCAACTTCTTTATCATCACTAGTGGTCTGACTCAATTTTTGTGCTATGTTTCCTGGGATGAAAGAAGTAGGAATTTATCTCTTTCTAGTCCCAGTCACAACAGCTACAGTTAAGTGTTCTTTTCCTCATTGAACTGAATTTTGTGTTCTGAAATAAATTACCTTCTGCATGATCATGAGCATATCATGAAGGACTGGAAATACCAGACACATGAGAAGCCACCAAAAATTAATGCTGTGCATCTGAGAAGTTCCTTAAAAGAATTGTACAAAATGACAAGACGAAACAAAGAAGGATATAGATCTAGTGCTTCATAGGAGGCTTGTGTAACCAACTTTAATTTGTGTGATGATTTAAAAACATGAGTTAAATCTAATAAAATGGTTGTGAAACACTTTTCAGTGTTTACTATGGAGCCATACACCCCACCTGCGCCCTAACAGTCTCACCCCTCATCAGTCAACACCCACCCTGATTTCAATTTCTGGAGAAAACATTGCAAGTATGTCACGTTAGATGTGGTCTGGGTGAGGCCCAAATGGTTAGGGCATGTTGTCTATCTGGTACTGTATTTTACAGATGCAATTAAGACAAAAATTTGCACTCCTGGGACCAAATTTTGCATTTAGATACTCATGTTTTCTTCCTATTGATTTCAGTAGGAGTTGCTCCACTGCATGGATGAAATCTATTCTACCTTTATAAATCCCAAAAGATCAAGATCTAGACTGATGGTGCACAGAAGTGTTAGGGAGGTGAGGCTGGGCCTATTGTACATCTACTATTCCAATTTATTGACAAGGATAGCAAACAGCTCCTTGGTGGGTGCTGTGGCCACTGGGCCTACACATGGATTCTGTGAGTACCATTTGTTTGGGTCAAACTGCTTTATGGAATTCTATCCTGGCCTATGGAGGCCCAGCATGGAGAGCCTTTCTGCAGTACATAGGGTTATATAGGTACTAGTTCCTTTATCTACTGTGCTGCTCCTACCGGGGGCTTAAGTACTGCAGAAGAATTTGCCCTGGCCACAGCACTAGGGGTGGATGTCATCCATGAGCATATCTGAGGACAAAATTTGTCCCATGATGTCTGGGATCATTCTATTCAGAAAAGAAAATGGCACTTGGGAGTCAAAAATTGGATTTCTTTTTCTGCAGCCATTCATCTCCTGTAAACCACATTGTGTCTGTGCACCCTCATTTTGTGTGTCCCATAGTAGTGCATGGTGCTGTACAACCACAGAGAAAGGTACAGTCACTGCCGCAAGGAACTGTCTACAGTTAATGTGAAGCTACTGATTTTTATACTGATTACTGAAGTATAATTCTATGGTTAGCTCTTTCCAACTACTGAAATAGGAAACTGTACTTTCTGTCTCTTTCTCTCAGTCACTCATACAGTGTTTTAATATCAATAGCATGCAAATATACTGCCACCTGCAGGATAGTGATTACTATCTATTTGCAGTTTGGCAATAGTTAACTTTGAAAATATTGTTCTATTTATCATAAACACGTGTTATCTTGAAATGGAGATGTTTCCGTGTGAAAATGTTTTTCTCCACTACATTCTAAAGGTGAAATGTGAGTTTTCCCACTGACTTCAATGAAGTCAGAATTTCATCCTTAGAGTTGAAGATGAGAGAAACATAATTTATTTTATTTTTGCTTACAGGACAGTCCTGCTTTTGTTGCAGTTTAATACCTGCACTTTTAGATGGTGCTCACTTACTTTTTTATATTTGATATGAACTTCTATGAACAGATCTTCCTAGCTAATAAACATTGTGTTTAGTGTGCTGTTTCTGCTATTTGGATCCTGTAAATAATATTAAATCATTTATCAGTTTCCCTGTTCTTCCTTCTTAATTTTAGATGACACTGGATATATAGCTACAGAAAACTCTGTTTTGACTACAGAAATGTATATATGCATCAGATCACTTCTAAGTTCATTCAGATCACATTTTCTGTAGCTATGCATCCAGTGTCAACAACATTTCTTTTTAATAAATGAAAATCAGAATTTTAAAACATTATTATCTGCTTAAGTTTTAGGACATACAGCTAATTTAAGATGGAAGAGGGTTAAGAAGAAGGGGGGAGGGAAGAAATGATTGATATATTTACATTTGATGTCCTGATCCCACTGTAAAAGAGGAAGGAAGAACCGTTGTAGTATATGCCACCTACTGTAACCAGATGAATGTCCCAGAGTTGGCATTGGTTGAATTACCTTGTATGTCATAATAGACTCATAGACTCATAGGTCAGAAGGGACCAATATGATCATCTAGTCTGACCTCCTGCACAAGGCAGGCCACAAAACCCTACCCATACACATTTATAACAACCCCTAACCATGACTGAGTTATTGAAATCCTCAAAATTGTGATTTGAAGACCTCAAGCTGCAGAGAATCCACCAGCAAGCGACCCATGCCCCACGCTACAGAGGAAGGCGAAAAACCTCCAGGGCCTCTGCCAATCCGCCCTGGAGGAAAATTCCTTCCCGACCCCAAATATGGCGATCAGCTAAACCCTGAGCATGTGGGCAAGACTCACCAGCCAGCACCCAAGAAAGAATTCTCTGCAGTAACTCAGTTCCCATCCCATCCAACATCCCCTCACAGACCATTGAGCAGACTTATCTGCCGATAATCCAAGATCAATTGCCCAAATTAAACTATCCCATCATAACATCCCCTCCATATACTTATCAAGCTTAATCTTAAAGCCAGATAATGGCTCCTTGGCAGATGGTGCAGGCTGCTTTTACTGACAATAGGTGACAAGCCTGGCACAAAATGGCCCCAGGATTGGGGGAATGAAACAGGCATGTTTGCATGCATTCTTCTCTGCTGTGAAGAAGGGTTCTCATCTGTAGCTGAGGCTCTAGCCTGATGCCATGAGCTTACCACCTACTAATGACACGTTCTTGGGGAAGCAAATAGTGGGAGCGAGAGGGAAGAAGAGGAGATGGACAGAGCATCACCGGTTACTTCCATTCTGGGTAGGCTGCCAGCTGATTTATTGATAATGTGTAGCACATGTTTTTCTCTTCTGGCTCACATCAGGTAAGCACTGCCACTAGATGCAAATTGAAGATCTTCAGTCCCCTTGTGGACAGTTCAGCTGAGTTCAGGTTTCACCTGGCTAACTTCTTTGATGTCCCGGGTGTCTTTCAAGGCTTGTTATCTTGGTTCCAACTCCTCAAACTTTTAAAATATGATTGTCTTGGGTAATGGTGACTGTAGTCTGATATAGGGGCAGCTCCATGCCCCAGCACGCCAAGCGCGTGCTTGGGGCTGCATGCCACGGGAGGCGCTCTGCTGGTTGCCGGTAGGGCGGCAGGTGGCTCCGGTGGACCTCCCGCAGGCGTGACTGCGGAGGGTCCCGCGAGACCAACGGACCCTCCGCAGGCACGCCTGTGGGAGGTTCACCTGAGACGCCTGCCGCCCTACCGGCGACCAGCAGAGTGCCCCTCACACATGCCGCCTGGCTTGGGGTGGTGAAATGTCTAGAGCTGCCCCTGGTCTGATAGGTTAAGAAGAAAATCTCTTACTGTGCATGAGTGAAAAGGAGAGCTATGTGCAAATCAGTCTGGTTTAGATAGAATCTGCAACAATGTAATTTCAAACCCACACATAAGAATATACAAACAGCCATACTGCATCAGACAGGAGTTCCACAGGTTGACTGTGTGTTGTGTGAACTCTTTACCAGAGGATGTTGTGAAGGCCAACACTATAACAGGGTTCAAAAAAGAACTAGATAAGTCCATGGAGGATAGGTCCATTAATGGCTATTAGCCAGGATGGGCAGAGATGGTGTCCCTAGTCTCTGTTTGCCAGAAGCTGGAATGGGCGATGGAATGGATTGCTTGATGATTACCTGTTCTGTTAATACACACTGGGGCACCTGGCATTTGCCGCTGTCAGAAGACAGGATACTGGGCTAGGTGGATCTTTGGTCTGACCCAGTATGGTCATTCTTAGAAATGATATTGTTGTGGATTCTACCTAAAACAGTCTGATTTGCACATTTATGAAATGTAGCATTCCAAGCCTGGAAGCTTGATAAGTACACAACACTGCTATTTTGTTTCACATCATGTATCAGGCCAATAATCCTCAAACATTTTGATCAAAATATGTATCTGCTCCACTTTCTCTTCTGAACACATTGTGCATCTGTAACAATGCTGGGTCTGGTGGGACCCAACTGACAGTGCCAATCCAGGACAAATTGCTTAAAGCAGGGCAGTTACAACCCAAGGCTGGGGATTTTCCACCTCTAAGGCAAACCAAACCAGCCAGACAGAGAGGACTTTGGTTTTACCTCACTGGCTAACTACAAGTCACACAAGCAATTCCCTTACACACTCCAGTTTCTCAGTATCACCACCAGTGCCACTTGTTATGGGGACAAATGCAGGGCCGGCGGTACCAATTAGGCAGCATAGGCAATCGCCTAGGGCTCCAGGATTATTCGGGGGGCATTTTGCCAGGGGGGGCGGCAGGCGGCTCCGGTTGACCTGCCGCAGGCATGCCTGCAGAGGGTCCATTGGTCCGCGGCTCCGGTGGAGCTGCTGCAGTCATGCCTGCGGGCTGTCCACCGGAGCCGCGCAAGCAGCCGACCGTCCGCAGGCATATCTGTGGCAGCTCCACTGGAGCCACAGACCAACGGACCCTCCGCAGGAATGACTGCGGCAGCTCCACCGGAGCCGCAGGATCAGCACGGGGGACGATGAAATGGCCGTGTGCCTAGGGCGTGAGAAACCCTAGTGCTGGTCCTGGACAAACGGTTATGAAAACCAATGCCCCCGTAAAAGAAAAGTGGTTCTCTTGATCCCAAAAGACCAAGCCCCAGACCCAGGTCAATATACAAATGAGATCTTACTCACAAATCATGCTGTGGCCTATCCTTTAGAATCTAAAATCTAAAGGTTTATTCATACAAGGAAAAAAGATATAGATGAGAGCTAGAATTGGTTACATGGAATCAATTACATACAGTAATGGCAAAGTTCTTCGTTCAGGCTTGTAGCAATGATGGAATAAGCTGCAGGTTCAAATCAAGTCTCTGCAGTACATCCACAGCTGGGATGGGCCATCAGTCCTTTGTGTAGAGCTTCCATTTGTAGCAAGTCCCTCCAGAGGTAAGAAGCAGGATTGAAGACCAGATGGAGATGAGGCATCTGCCTTTTATAATCTCTTTCCATGTGATCTCTGCTTTCTTTGTCCGAAGGACACTCTATCCAGCACATGGCATACAAAAACCTTAGAGTTCTGTCCACAGGCAGGTCCCTGCATGCTTTGCTGAGTCACAAGGTGTGTCTGCCTTCTCTCAATGGGTCAGTTGTATAGCTGATGATCCTTAATGGGCCATCAAGCAGGCTAAGCAGAGCTGACACCAACTTGTCTGGGGTGTCACCCAGCAGCATAGTATAAGTTTGGAATACAGACAGTATAGAGCCATCACTTATAACTTTTAAATACAAAAATGATACATGCACATAGGTAGCATAATTATAACCAGCAAACCATAACCTTGTCTTAGACATCTTATTTGACCCCCTTTATACAAGATTTGGTGCCACTACAGGACCTTGGTTGCAACAATGATCTATATGGTCCCAGTTCATGTCAGCGATGTCACAGCATCTTCTTGGCTTGTTCTGCACACTGCAATGTTTATAGTAATTCTGTGACACATCGATCCTCCAGAATCTGTCCCCAAATGGAACAGGGCCCCCTTCCCTTACACATTTTCCAGGGGAGGAGCAGTCCAGTCCTGAATAATAACATAACTGTTTCACTTTCCCTTTGAATAAGAACAAGATGACTGATGCATTTGTTCAGGACACTGTTGTTTCTCCCCTGGAAAATATCAACAGTGTTGCCAGCCCTCAAAGTCTTGTGATATTTAGTGCTTTTGTGAAAGTACAGGAATTGGGTTGTTATGTGAGAATTTCAGCTTGTTGCTTTCTTTTTAAAAAAATTTTAACTGTAAGTTTGTAGCCTTCATGCTTGTGAAGAAAAGCTTGAAAACAGGAACGCTCATCACCCCAACACCGGAAGGCGATTTTTAAAAACACCCTTACAAGTCAATGGGTAACCTAACCTGACTGTGGGGAGGCCTGACTCACTTCTGTACGCTAGGGCTTTGTACGCCTGCCCCTGCCCGAGGCCAGCCTGCCTCTGCTGGCTCTGGCGAAGCAGCTAGATTGCCAGGGGCAGGTTTTCACAGCGCTCCACTGGGGAGCAGCCGACGGGCTCCCCTGGCCCCAGGGGGAAGCATGTGGCCAGGGTGGGAAGCCCTGAGGGCTGCGCGCTGGTAGCCTGGGTGACGGCCTTGCGCCCACTCCTCGCAGGCTGCAGCCACCCCATCGGGCTAGCCCCGCACCCTGCGCCAGACAGCGGCTAGCTCCGTGCTAGCGCAGACTGAGGGGCGGTGCTGCCTCCTCGCAGCACGGGGCGGGGCTCGTTCCGCCGACTGCAGCCCCGGCCGCGCTAGGCTGGGAGGGCGGAGCCGAGCCGGAACCGCCTCCTCGTCTTTACTCCCGCGAACATGGCTGCAGCCGCGTCCGCCCCGGCCGTGAAGGTAAGAAGCGTTGTGGGCTCCCGCCAGGGCCCCAGCGGAGCGGGGGCCCCAGCGGAGCGGAGACCCCCCCCCCCCCTCGCTCAGCCTCTGCCCCCCGGGAGCTCCTGCCCCCCTGGCGGCCGCCGCGGGGTGAGGGCTCGTCAGGCTGGCACACGTGGGCTCCGAGGGAGGCGCCTCTGCTGCTGGGTGCATGTGGCAGGCTCCTGCCTGCGCCGCCTCGCCGGGGTGCGGGGCACGTGGGCTCGGGGGGAGCAGCGCCCTTCCCTGCCCACCGTTCTGCCCCCGCTTCAGCCCAGCGCCCTCTCTGCTGGGGGCACGGCGCCCCCGCCCGCCTGGCAGGGCGCTGCTGCTCGTGTTACAGGGCACCCCCCAATGGGCGCAGTGCGGACATGTTGAGGCTTCCACCGTGTGTTCTTGTCTAATCAAAGTCTCTTCGTAGGGTTTTCTTTTCGAGTGTGGAGAGGAGGCAGGGCGCTGCTTTCATTTACAGTTGCCATAAAGACTCACAGGGTGCTGCTGCTTCAGCCAGATAACCAGCAGCAGCTGAGCCTGACAGCGCAACAGCTCTGGCTGTCAAAGTCCAACCTTTAAAGGGAAAAGTTAGACACTGTCCTGGCACTAAGAATCCTGTGCTCTGCCTAAAGCTATTTCTGGGCTCTGGTCAAACAGTGGGTAAAAGCATAATTATTAACTGGATCAGTGTCTTGTTTACTGCAGGTTTGGCAGGTATTGATTTGTTAACTGCCTGCTGCTTTGGGGATTTGCTTCCTCCCCAACTCCATGTATAGTACGGAGTGCTATAGTTAAGGCTATGGGCCCTGCAGGATTCTGTTCTAATCCTGTCTTCACTTACCCCACTTTCTGAAAATTGTAAATGATCCTGCATATGGATCTTGTGGAATAAGAGCTAGGAGAGGCCACGTTCATCCACCTGAGGCTCTGTGCCCCCTCCCTGGGAGCTCCACTGCAAGGGTCCACTTTCCTCCAGCTCCTGTGATAAGTGACTCTGTTAATACTGATTTAGCGTTAATTTAGGCGTTAAGATTGTAAACTCTTTGGGGGCAGGGGCTCCCTTCTGTTTTATGTTTGTACTATAGCCTGTACGATGGTGTCACTCTAATACGTACCAATGACAGAGGCACCATAGTTAAAACTGTTACACCTAGCCCTTTGCACCTCTCTGTAGGACAAGCTTTTTGGACCTGGGAAACAAGGACTGGAAGAAGCTCCCTCCAGTTTTTGAGGTCAATGTGTAGACAAGAAATTTTCCCTGACTTGAGAGAAAAGGGAAGCTAATTTGTCTTTTCCGTGGTCGGGGTAGGCCTAGCCTCCCTCATGGGGATATCTGTCCATTGAGGTACTATCTGAGCAGCTGTGTCCATGACAACCCACAGAAAGGTCTAGGAAAGCAGGACTTGCTGCAGCAGTAAACTCTATGGTTCCATGTTTCCACTAGGCCCAACTGCTGTTTTCCTAACTCCAGCCTCATCTGACCAACCCCAGGGGCTAGGAAACAGGAAGAGGAAGAAGAGCAGCCGGACTGGCTTGTGGAAGGGAAGCATGAAGTCCAGTGCTGGAGCTGATGTGGTGTCTCTTCTTCAAGTGGTCACAGCTGTGTATTCCCCTTGGGTGCATGCACACCTGAGTGGAATATATATCTGTACCCACCTGTCAAAAAACAGTGGTTGCAGGTAAACAACTGGCTTTTAACTGTCAATTCCTCATCTCAGAGATGCAGCTGCTTTAATGAGCCTTTGCTGGCTCTTTTAGAGAGAACTGCCTGCCTGGGAGGCTGAAACCTGTCCCCAAGCGTGGTTAGCGCAGCTGTGGCACAAGGAAAGAGGGATGGTGATTCCCCCAGCTCCTAGTTAGTGTATCTTCTCTTTGCAGCAAACTTACTCTGACTCTGCATTGCCCCTTCCCACTGTGAAGCACTCTTCCTTTCCTCCCCAGCTCTCTGCAGTGGCTTCCAGTTGTTGCCAAAGGGTAGGTAAGGGTGCTGGCCCATGCCTTTAAGATTCATTCCCTCCCATATTGCACTAGATTATCCTTCTATTTGCCAATCTCATTGTTCCATCTGCAACCATCCCCGAAATCCCTATCCTCTCTCATATTGCCCCAACACCACGGATAGGTTGAGGGGCATACCTTTCCCCCAATAATGCCCACTACTGTAATGATGACAGCCTGCTCCTCATTCCTGCAGCCTGCCATAAGACCTTCCCTGGACTGGTGGCATTCCCAGAGATGACAGCTCTCTGTGGGCTGTGATGGTAGCTCCAGCTCCTCAAACAGCATCATAGCAAAGCCACCCCTCTGACACCTACCTATGAGTTTAAATTGTCAGCTTTATATTACAAAGAGAGTGTGTTCAAATCCCATTGCATCTGTGATTTTTTTTGTTACTAGAAATTTAGAAATAGAATCTATTTTCTATTAGTGGAACTAAGTTTTGCTGTGATTTTTAAAGCAGAAAATAAAAAATGGTGTCACATTGATTCTGTTTTGGGAGGAGGGAAGGCATAAGAGTAAGGTCAGTTAGGGAAAAGAACAGTTTGTCTGTATTGTGGATTCTCAACCAGGGAGTCTCAATCATCCTGCCCAGCCCGTATTGCTAAATGAGAGGGGTTACAGGGAGATATTCTGGCTAGACAAAAAAGTAGTAGTAGAGGAGGTAGCCCAAGTTCTACAGACATCATCCAGTTTCATCAGCCAGCTGATGATATGGTGAAGAACGCCATATCTCCAGTTTGCATTGTTCTCTTTAATTACAAAAGTTTATCATTTTACTGGATAGAACAATTCAGGCTGAAAAGCACATTCTGTGGAAATTATCCTCAATCTTATATTTTGGGCTGCAGTTATGTTGGCAGATATGTGGTTCCCAACTAAAAATAACTTGATTATTAACCCTCTTTATTCAGTTTTTTTAGAATTTCAGTGAATAATAAAAAACATTTCACAATTTCTATCCTGATTTGTATGAGTTACAAAATTCAGCAAACACTGAAGAGTATGTGAACAATTTCCAACTTGTGTTAGGATTGTAGTTTGTGGTTGGTCCCATAAGGATATGTCTATGCTGCAGTCAAAGGTCCAATAGCAGCATGTGTAGACATACTACCATGAGCATACTTCCTGGGCAAATTCTATGCTAAGAAATTTAAAAATTCTGCCCACAATATTTTGAAATTCTGCCAATTTCTGCATATTTTATTTGTCAATAGCACAGTATAATCACTCCAATTTCAATTATTTTGGTAACTTATTTCAAAATACCTGTCAGCAAGTATGTCAACAATATAGACAACAATGAAAAAAGATTCCCCCAGGAGCAGAGAGTTAAAGAAACACAATTGGGGGCATACTGGAGGGGGCTGTGGGCCCCCCCCCCCCGAGCCCAGACACCTGAACCTCCTCCCCCCCAGAATCCAGCCATGGAGCACCTTCCAGCTCCAGAACTCTCTCCACCCAGAGCTCAGCTGCAGGGTACCCCCAGAGCCCAGATGCCCACACCTCTTCCCCCCACCCCAGCCCAGCTGCAGGGCACCACAAAAGCTGAGGGACCTGCACCTCCCTCTCCCCAGAGCCCAGCCACCGACAACTGCATTCTACTCCCCCCAGAGCTCAGCTACGAGGCACCCCCAGCCCAGACACCTGCACCCCCCTTTCCCAGGACCTGTACTCCCATGAGCTTCTTTACTATCCCCTGGGGGGACACGGTGCCCTTCCTCACCCTTTGCCAGAGCCAGAACTCCTAGACCTTCTCCCGTCCCCTGGTGGATGAGGATCAAGCAAGGCTGAAGACCATGCAGAGCCTCCATCCCCACCGGGCTAGTGCTTTGCAAGCTGCAATGCCCCTAATGGCCACCAGCAGCTCTACAGCCACAGTTCTGCAGGGGAAACATCAAATTCTGCATTTTGCAGCGGTGCAGAATTCTCCCAGGCATAACAGCTAGTACAGCTAAAAATAACACTGAAGATGCAGCAGTGCTGGCTTCAGTGCAGGCTCTATAAACCCATGCAGGGACATGAGTATGTTTTCACGTTGCACGTCTGTGCAGAAGTCCATAGGTGCTGAAACTAGTGATGAAGGGGGATGTGGTGCAGCACATCCTGGTTTGAAGTCAGGGTGGATTTGATTTAAATAAAATTGATTTAAATTATTATTTAAATCACTAGTCAGAAAGACTCAATTTAATCATGGTTTTCTACATAAAAGTGCATTCTTGTTTGTTGTTTTAACCTTAATACATATTCTTCACAACTCGGAGAGAGATGTAGGTTTCATTTTTAGAAGATGTACACTATACATTTTTAAACTGATTTATTTTGAAAACTTTTTAGATTAGTTTTACAGCTATATCAGAAAATGAGTGATTGTTCGGTTATTTCATTTACCAAAGGTAATTGAAGCAGATATTTATGATGTCACTGGGAGGTGAACTATCTCCAATTCAAGAGGTTAATCATTAATATTTGGAGGATTTTCTTGCCAGGCTATATTAGGAGGAGAACATCACCAGACAGACATTTAAATTGTTTTATTTAACTAAAACAACAACGTATTCTGGATTTTTTTCTTCAACAGAAAACATACAATATTTTAACAAAAAAAGCATATATCCCTCACTTCTCACATTTATCTCCAGACTTCTTCTTGTCCAGATCCAGTACACCCCAACGATCTTCTAGTCATTTAACTTTTTGAAACTTTGCACTTTTAGAGAGAGGTAAGGGATTGACGCTGTGTTCACAAATTTGCAGAGGGACAGTAGAGTTGAGGTCTGTTATTTCTCACCTCTATATAGTATTTATTTATTTATTTAAAAACATTTTTGCTGTTAACAAGCATGTTACCTCTGGAGTCACAAATGCAGTTTGAGAACTGCAAAACACAGCATCTCTGATGGTATCTTCTAAACTGAGCACTGAGTCTCATAGTGGAGATAGAAAGATTAACCTAAATAATCTATACAGAAGCCTGTGGAACCCCATAAGATTGGATCCCCAATCCATTAACTATTGGAACTCATTTACAACACTTTTCTTAAATGTTACATGAATATATTGTCTCATACAATAGAATTAGAATTTATAATCCCTATTCCATGATGAGATACCTTTAAGCTATAATGTATCTTAGTTAAAACTATCTTTAGATAGGTTTTTTCCCTCAAAAAGCATTTTATCAAAAAAATCCAATTTAAATAAAAAATATCATTGATTTTTATCCACCCTGCTTGAAGTGGTTTCCATTATATACAGGATTTACAGTGGGGTTCAATATGTCTCAGCACCCCCACAATACAAATTGTTCCTGCACCCCTGCAGAAGTCCATGCCTGTGTCATCTCTGCTATTTTTAGTGTACTAGTTAGATTAATGCTAGTGTGGGTATGTCTATGTGACCTGCAAATCCTACCTTTGATTGCCTTGTTGATGTTGTTTCTACTCCATATGAGAATGACTGAAACTTTGGAACAGGAGAATCTTGAGTAATAAATATCCTCTAATACTTCAGGTATAGTTTTCAGGCAAATAATCATAGCATTCAGGACTCTTGAGTATTTTCATGAACAAACCAGCATTTGTCCAAATACTCATGATCTGTGAATAACACTAAAGCAAAAATCTCCATTCTTATTACAAAAATTATAAGCAAATATTATTGTGGTTTATTTTTCTTCCCTAGTCTGCCTGTTTGGGTTATATTAAGGATTTAGTTGTTTGCCTGCAATAACAGACATACAGCACAAGGTGGCGCCAAAGGAAAAAAAACTGTTTAAATACTACCGCAGAGAGGATGACATGAACCAGGCTTTCACATGGAAAAGTATTTGGCACATAACAAGGACGGCAGTCTTTGCTATTGAAAAGAGATGCCTGATGAGCTAATTGCAATATAATGACATGGCATCTGTAGGGTTTTAATAAACATAGGGCTGTAGAAATTGAGAGCAAGAGACAGATTTTTGATTTAGATTTAAGTCACTGGGATTTCCACTTAGTGCTTTTTTTTAATTATTATTTTGTTAAGAGATACAAATCCTTAGCTGTACAGCTAGAAAACATTCTGAGAGTTTAGATAACATGCTTTTATTACTGACAAGGTATTGGGGACAAAAATGGGGGGGGGTTGTGTATGTGGGTTTTTTTGTTTATTTTTAAAAGCTCAACATGATTTGAGTTCTTCCGCTTAAAACTGAGATAAACATTGCAACAGTAACTGCCAATTGGAAAAAAGCAATATTTTTGCTGTGTGTAACAGAGGGTGAAATTATTTCTTTAAGTGCCAACAGTGTGCTTGGGGACCACACAATTAAAAACAGCCACTGTTCTGAAGAGCATAATCAAATTCACATTGAAGTCAGTGGAAAACCTCCCATTGACTTAGGTGGGAGTTGGATCAGACTCTAAAAGATACAAAGACAACTGGTTCCACAAAAGAAGGTATAACTTGGAAGTGTATGTTTCTTTCTCATTGTATTATTAATTTTATTGTGAACACTGCACAACTTAGAATCATAGGGTTGGAAGGGACCTCAGGGGGTCATCTTGTCCAACCCCCTGCTCATAGCAGGACAAATCCCCCAGATTTTTACCCCAGTTCCCCAAATGGCCCCCTCAAGGATTGAACTCACAACCCTGGGTTTAGCAGGCCGGTGCTCAAACTACTAACTTGGTTGGATTGAAGTATGCAGTAGTCAATCAGTTTGTCCTCAGTATTCATTGTGAATGTGTGGCACTGACAGTTTAACCGTTTTGCTTTTGTGACTGACGCAAGAGGATATGCACAAAATCTTTATTCCTATGGATGTCGCTTTATTGAAGAAGTCAGCGTTTGCTAAAACTAAATGGAGAGTCCCTCTTTGTGGCTAGTACAGTGCTGGAACTCGTTAACTCTGTGCAGACTGCACTAGAAAACAAAGCTTTTTTTAAAAAAACAAAACAAAAAAAAACCTGTATCCCCAGCAGAATATGAATTCACGTTCTTTATACTTTCACTAACAGAAGATGCTGCTAAGCTGACTGTGAATACTGTTCCCCTATCAGACACTCTGTGTAGAGGCCTGGGGCTTCTCAGGCTGGTGGTAGAGCCAAGAACAGAAATGGTGTTTCTTTGTATGTGTGTTAAGTTGGCTTGGTAGCAGCAGGGGGAGCTGGTACTACTGTAAGGATAATTGCTGTTTGTTGTGGGCCTTGGTTGGAAAGCAAACTTCACATATAGGAATTAGCTTTTTATAACACAAATACAAAGTTTTGCTAACCCACGTTGTTACGTTTCAGGTATTATTAAGCACCACTCTTTGAAGGTTACAAGGTTTTAAAAGAATACTCTGAACCCAAAAGTAGGTCCAGTGGCACAACTATAAAGTCCCAGAAGGGGTTCTGTGTATAGTGGAAATGTTCTCAGGTCCCTTTCCAGCATTCTTCTGGGTAAGCAAGGTTGAGTAACTTGTAAAATAGGGTGTCTGTGTAGGTCCAATGGGTTAGTTGGACTATAGCTCCTTAAATCTAGAAGGATGCATAATTCATTCGGGCAACTGAGCTGATCAAAACTAGAATTTCTATTCTGTGGGAAATTCCAGCATTTCAGAAAAAAATTCATTCTGAATTGGAATGAAAATTTTGTTTTAGGTCATGTTTGTTTCAGTTACAGCTTTTATGTATTTTAATATTTTATATTTTAATTTTCTGATTAGGATTTAAAGAATTTAAAAAGTATATGAAATAGTGATTGGTCATTTGCAATTAGTATTTGATTTTCTCATTTCTGGTATTCTGATAGGTCATTTGTAATATAATTATTTTGTTAAGCCATTTTACAAGAATAAAAAATTATAAATAAATTGGTTTCAGATTTTTTTTTAAATTACATTTTTATCCAAATGAACACTCAGTAGAGCATTTTGATCAATTGACATTTTCCAATGGAATAACATTTTTTCAGACATTTTTTGTCCAGCTCTGGATTTAATGGTCTCGATCTGTCTCCTTTTTTATGTGTGAGTTGGTGAAATAGTCCTGCGTCTGAGGATCACCTTTAAAGTAGCACAAATTAGTGCAGAGGCATAGATGTCATTAAGCACCTCTGCCATTTCCACATTTTCTGTTGTTATTTTCCCTCTCTCATTGAGTAACAGGCCTGTCATTGGTCTTCCTCTTGCTTCTAATGTGTTTGTAGAATGTTTTCTTGTTACCCTTTGTCTCTAGCTAGTTTGATCTCGTTTTGTGCCTTGGCCTTTCTAATTTTGTCCCTACATACTTGTGTTATTTGTTTATATTCATCCTTTGTAATATGACCTAGTTTTCACTTTTTTGTCGGACTGTTTTTTGATTTTTTAAGTCATTGAAGTTCTACTGGTTAAGCCAGGGTGGTCTCTTGCCATCCTGCCTATCTTTTCTACGCATATTGAAGGCAAGCAAGGAAGGCTTCTTTGGTTGACAGCCTCCATCAGATAAAAGTCTGTGTGCTCAGCGTGAATGTCTTACTCAATTTAACCTCAGATAAAATGATGTGAGGCACTGTGCAGGTTTGGATAACTGAGTGCTTTGCCAAACCGGGGCTTTAGTCAGCTATGTAGTATGTTTTTTCAAGGACACTACATGGCCTGAAAATTAGTAGCTTCTCAGCTACTAGCTTCATGTCAGGCAAATCTAACTAGTTGCCAACACGCTTTCCTTTTTGTCTCTTCCCCATGCATCTAGAAGCAACTGCTATTGAGAGAGGAAGAAGCTTATGAGCCATATCTTAACGGCAGTCAGGGTTAATGATATCAATAAGACTGTTCAGGTGTTGCATTTCTGGGGATCATTATGTCCCCGGTGACCAGAGGTACTGAGTCTTTGTCCTTGTTCTTCCCATTGCAGAAAACGTGTACCACAATTTCATCTGAATAATATCTGTGGTACAGCCTTGATTACAGCATAGGTTGTGCTGATCTCTTGGGCATCAGTTATCAAGTTTGCCAGTTAACACCAATATTTACTTTCGCAGTGGGGATAAATGATTAATCAGCGACTCTTTCTTTGTGCTGTTTGATAACTTCTAAATTTGGTGTCTATCTGAACTGGGGAGTGGTAGTCAAGCCTTTGTACTTGGGAAGATTAAATGAAATATGGTCTAAAGTGACATGATACAGCTATGTTTGCAAGTCTTCATGAGAAACTTGAGCTGTAGCTATAATGATTGGTGCTTTTTGGATCCATGGTTCTGGGCCCATCTCAAGCAAAGATGAATCAGAAAATAAATTGTGTAGCTGGCTAGAAATCCAGGGTTAGTGTCACTGTCAGATTTAAAATGCAGTGTAATCTCTGGAGCTCTAATACTTAT
Organism: Chelonoidis abingdonii; assembly: GCF_003597395.2. NCBI lineage: Eukaryota > Metazoa > Chordata > Testudines > Testudinidae > Chelonoidis > Chelonoidis abingdonii. Next base: position 115,390,212 of record NC_133774.1, read on the forward strand.
TTTTGTGTCTTTGTAAGATTGGAATTATTGGTGGAACTGGTCTGGACGATCCTGACATCTTGGAAGGAAGAACAGAAAAATATGTGGATACGCCTTACGGCAAGGTCTGTATAATATTTTTCTTATGACTTGCTAAGATGTGTTTTTTGTTTTTTTTTTAAAGAGACTGTTACTTGTGTGCTTTATGGTAAGTTTTTCAACCTTTGTGTAAATGGAGGTACAGAGGAGACACGGCACACAATACAGTGCCAAGTATTGGTCGGTATAATAGCGTCCTCTGAGGGTCAGATGGTAGTGCATCCAGTGTCACCCCACCCCGGACAGCTTTTCAGTCCAGTTCCTCACCCATGTGTGGGCTTAGCATCATCTTGCCCTCTCCTTACCATGAGGCTTATGCCCCATCTGCAGCAGAAGAAGTTGGTAGGGCAGCCTGGGCCTTCCCACTCCATCGGACTCTGACCCAGGGCCTATAAGAGTCAGTTAGGGTCTGGCATCTTGGAGTCTCTTAGAAGTTACCCTTCCTGGGTCCCTCCATCTCTCCTTACAGCTCCAAGTACAACCTAAGATATCAGTAGAAAAGACAGCTAAACCTTCAGCCCCAACTGGGCACAGCGTGCAGCCCTCTTCCCCATAGGGAGGCTTCGTCAGCACCCTTGTCCAGGAGCCCTCAAGGCAAGTTTGTCTCCCTCCCCACCTCCCCCTTCTGAGCTAAGTTGCTCCCTTTTAAGCCTCCTCTGCAGTTGGAGGATGCTCTGCAGATCGGGAGAGGTGAGGATACCTGGGCCCAGTATTGTCCTTTAACCCCACAGGGCTCAGTATGGGGTTTGTACACTGTATCAGAGTCAACTTATAATGACTGCGAGAGGCAAGATGTTATAATGACAACCAAGTGTGGAAGAGAATACAAGCCATCCTCCCCCACATCCACTGTTCTTTAAATATGATGAGATAAGCACAATGAAGAATCCACTGCGCCGGGGAGGCATATAGACTCATAGACTTTAAGGTCAGAAGGGACCATTATGATCATCTAGTCTGACCTCCTGCACTATGCAGGCCACAGCATCTCACCCATCCACTTCTATAACAAACCCCTAACCTACGTCTGAGTTACTGAAGTCCTCAAATTGTGATTTGAAGACCTCAAGCTGCAGAGAATCCTCCAGCAAGTGACCTGTGCCCCATCCTGCAGGGATATGTTGGTTTTAAGATACCTTTGCACCTTTCCAATTCTGGCTGCTCCACAGACTCTGGCATAATTTAGACAGCCCTGGCAGCCTTACTTGGCAGCCTATGGGCCCCAGCACTGCTTAGAATCTCTGCAGTATTACATGCTGCTATCATTACCTCACCCAGGTACTCCCCCTACGCCAAAATTTAGAAGGGGATCTTTGGGAGACAGCTCTATGGCTGTCTTTTGCTGGTCCTGTGCAGGGAGGAGTTCACTACCAGCCAGCTTCTGGGCTTTCAGAGGCTTTATGTTACTCCAGCCCTTTTACCAAGCAAAGGTAAAACCCTAATTCTGTTTGTTTAGCCAACTGTGTATACCTGTAGTGCCAGCACATAGTAAGAGACAGTCCCTGCCCCAAAGAGCTTGCAATTTAAATAGACCAGGATGGAAGAAAAGGAGTGTTGTTATTCCCATTTTACAGGTGGGAACTGAGGCAGAGAGAGTAAGTGATGTCATGTAAGTAATGTATAACAAAACTGGAAATTAAACTTAAATCTTCCATAATATTTGCAGAAGAGGAAACTGAGCACTATTGAGAACAACCATCCATGTGATATTTTCCTGTATGTTTACCATCTTATACCATTACAGTTCATAAGTCATATGATAAGTGGCAATAACAGTTATTTTATGGAGAGGAACTTCTGTGGAAACCTAAATCCTGTATATCTTTTTCGTGGGGTTCAGCACTCCCCTGTAGAGTCCAAGATATGGAAAGAGAACCCCACCTCCAACCAAAATGGTGTTGGGGAAGACTTTGTGAGTGTAGCGGACGCGGGGAGAATGGATTATATGTGGACAGTGGCGAGTGACCGTGGTGGGGAGGTAATAAGGTAAAGGAAAAGCTGAATTAGAGGTAGATATTTGAATTTCCAACCACCTTGTAAAATCTGCAAGAGTACTGGGGAGAGGATGAAGGGGACTTATTCACTTGCACCCCTCCATCTTCCCAACCCTGTCCAAAAAACTAAAACAAGAATCTCATATAGAACAGAGATCCTGTCACCTCTAAGACACTGTCTTGAATCCAAGCTAGAATAGCGAAAAAAAAAAAAAGTTGCCATCTGATATTTCCTCTGTATGATTAGCTGCTGGTTTTAGTAACGTTCTGAGTGAAAATTGTGCATATTGGAAAATTACCATTGCAATTGACACCTTTTTATTGGCAGTCTCAGCGTATAATTCTGGGGCTTTATTCACTTGGAAGATTTAACTGTCCTCTTGCCCTTGGAAAGGTCTTCAGATCACAGTCTGGAGTACATTGGCAGGACAATGTAGGGAAGCTTATACTGTTGCTGTGTTTATATGGCTCAGATCCTGCAGGATCCCTAAAACCTGTGCTCAATCTCACTGAAATCATTGGTCTTCTGTGCAGGTGTGTCACTTGGCAGGATCAGGCCTTTGTGAATAAATGGGGTGGACTTTAAAACTCTTAGTCTTCTATCTTCTACAAGCAATGAATCAGCTTTTTTATTTAAGCATTAGGAAACGATAAGGCAGAATTCAGCCATTTTCTTTTCTGAACTCTTTAGTCATAATAGCAATATGTACTGTATATGCATTGTAACACAGTAAAGTCATGTTTTAAAAGGAGAAAACAAAAGCTTTGACATTTCATTTTTATTACATAGGGCAACAAATATAGGAGGAAACACATTAGAACCAAAATTAAACTCGGGAGAAAAATCCTGAGCATTGAATCTGATATAACTAAGAAACTTGTGGATTTTAAATTTAAAATTGGACAATTTATAAAAGCCCATTTTGCCCTTTGTGTTTGATATATTTTTTTAAATTTAACATGGGGTAGCATAAATCTAAAAGTGAGTTAGAGATAACTGTAGTCGTGTTAGCGTGGCATGTTAATATAGGCCCTGATCCTGCAAGATGTTCCATGCAGGTGGACCTTTGCACCTGCAGAGATCCCCATTGACATCAGTTGGGATCCATGCCAGTGCCATAACCACCAAAATGGAACAGTTTGCAGGATTGGCGCCTTAGCGTAAGATTTGAGACTTAGTCCTGTGGCATGCAGCCAGTTGTAGGATTGGGACCATGAAATAGAAGAGTGAAAAATGAAATCATTGGGTGAAGTCCATTAACTCAAGCAAAGTAGAAGCAGGCCCTACATTACTTAGTTTTCATTAGTGGGTGATTAAATCTTTTTTTTTTCCCCTTGTTTTGACTTGTTATATTTGTTTGTTTGTTCATGAGGATGTTTAAAGGAGACCTGGAAGTTTTGAGTTTATTTGACAATTTTGTGTGAAAGGTGAGGGGGGGGGTGTTGTTTGTTTGGTTTTTATGTTTATTTTTTATATTGGCAAGTCAGGGCCTGTCTACTGTGGAATGCTGTGAAGAAATACAGTAACTCCTCACTTAACGTCCTAGTTATGTTCTTAGAAAATGCAACTTCAAGCAAAATGATGTTAAGCAAATCCAATTTCCCCATAAGAATTAATGTAAATGGGGGGAGGGAAAGGGGCAGTAGGTTCCAGGGAAATCCTTTTCGCCTGACAAAAGATGTTATATACATATTCAGTATAAGTTTTTAAATTAATTTTAAACAATTTAATACTGTACTCACTGATGATTGTGAAGCTTGGTTGAGGCAGGGGCGTAGCAGGGCATGGGTGCTTGCCCTGCTCGGCCTGCCAGGCGTTCTAGCCAGGGAGCAGTGTGGGAGCATGGGGGCTTGCCCCATTCTGCCTACCTGGCACTCTTGCTGGGGGGTGGGGTGGGGACACAGGGGCTTGCCCTGCTCCGCCCGCCCTGCATTCCAGCTGGAGAGCAGGATCAGGGTGCAGAGTGCAGGCTTGCCCGCTCCCCAGCAGGAGCCCTGGGCCAGTGGAGCAGATGGAGCAAAACAACGTTATAAGGGAACATTGCAGGACTTTAAAGGAGTGTGTTCTGTAATAGGTCAGCGACCTAATAACGAAACAGCATTAATGGTGGGGACGTTAAGTGTGGAGTTACTGTAGTGAAATAATAGAATATCAGTCTGAGCAATTGAGAGGTAAAGGGATTTCTAATTGAACTGTTCAGAACTTTGTGGGTTTGTTATGACTTTCGTTTAGTTCTATCTCCTAATAAGTACATGGATGAAAGGATACATTTGTTAAAGACTTAACACCATAATGATTCAGTTAATGTGTAAGAGTGCTCCCAGTATACCCCAGAGTCCTCCAACAGACCTAGCACAACCATGGAAGATCAGAGTCAGTAGTCCCGGTACTTTTAATGTAAAAAACAAGCAAAGAAACAACTTAAAAAAAAAAAAATTGTTCCAGCTTTTCACATCCTAAAGAAGCAAAAAGAGCATAGTCCCATGTTTTAAAGCTTCCTTGGCAACTCATCTTAACGTACTGCCAGAATAGAAGACCTCTCTGAAACTTTCAATGTTTCTTGCAAGCCCTGCCTTTTGGCTGCAACAGAACAAGTATCTTTTTACTGCTGTTCATTTAGTGTGGGGAGCATGACAAGCAGCAGCTTAGTAGAGTGTGTGTTAAAATGAGTTAGGTGAGCCACCTTCGTCCCTTTCCCTACCTCCCCACACTGCCCTGCTGGATAGATTGCTTCATTTAATAAACCCGTCTTCATACCTAAGGGTAATGTGAGCTTCAGAAGGAACCTGGAAAATGTGACTATGCAAAACATCATGAGCACTTTTCAGTTATCTGATTGTACTGGCATGATCCCACAAATGACTTGAAATATCTACAAATTGTGCTTGGTTTTAAAGACAGGAATTTGCCATCAATATCCCAGATCTGTTTCCCCTCTGGGGGTGGAAAATATTCTGTGAGCGATTGGCACTGCTTTATCCCCATTAGCACCTAGTCCTCAAAGGTGCTGGGCACACCCACTGAAGTCAGAAGGAGTTGGGAGCACTGTGGGTTCAGAGCATTGACCCTTGGTTAGCTGCAGCCAGTATTTCTCCTTATCACTGGACTCCAAAACTACTATTACATTAAAACCTCTGTTCAGAGGATGTTTCCTGAAGAACATGACTCAATTCTAAAACTGTTTTTGCAAAGGCAATCTAAAATCTTCAACAGCAAGCAAATTTTAATGCTCTCCAGTTATTCTTGTCGTCATGAGTGTGCTGGCATAGGTTCACAATCAAGGCATCTTTTGTTCTGTAGATAAGCTTTTTGTTTTTATTAAAGCAAAATTAGGTCATATGAGATAGAATTAACCTCCCCTTCCACCTCCACTGAAGTTGGTGCATCGTTTGATTAATGAACGTGGAGAATATTTAAATGAAGGTATCATGGGCCAGTTCTTTCAAAGAGCTCTATTTTAGAGGATTCTGCTCTTATTTTTACATTTTCTATACACAGTGCTACATCTTACTGATAGCGTGGAGTTAGGATTTGGGGGCATTTGTTGAAAATATACATACATTGTCCTTTAATGTGTTTACCTGCTTGTTTTTTCACTCTGTGCGTGTGAACATCATGTTCTTGATCTTTCTCTTCTCCGTGCTGCTTTCTCTGTGGATTTACACTGGAGATGTTCCATTGTGAAAGCCTGATCCTGCAAACCTGTATAGAAGTAGTCCTTAATCATATGAGAATTTTCATTGAAGTCAGAGGGAGTACTCGCATATTTATGCAAGAAAAAAATGAAATCTTATGAGTACTCCCTTTGACTTCAGTGAGAATACTCGTGGGATTAAGGAGCTTCTCAACCATTACCATATATAGCATACTCTCAATTATCTGATTGGTAGGGGGGGCATAGATTTTATTTGAATAACATTGAGTTTGGCTAATAAGAGGGCAGGAGTCATTCAGAAGCAGGGTGGCCTTCGCTGCATCTGGGGACTCATTCTCATCCTCCTTGCAGTCCTGGCTGTCTGTGCTCTGCCCCACCAGGGCTGCAGCCTTCTCTTCGCTTTGTGCCTGCCTAGATAGGTAGCCCTCTACAGCTCTGCTGTCACGGCCCTGCTCACTCACTCTCATGACAGTGGTGGTGTGGAGGGTTCCCTGTACTGTCACAGGAGCCGTTCCATAGTAGGATGGCTTCCTCTGCAGCCAGGAACATGTCCTCTTCCCCATAGTCCTGGCCGTGGTCTCTGCTCTATTATCTGATTCCCTTTCTTGTCCCCCACCATGAGATACACGAGATTGGATAATGCGGAGAGGTTCAGACAATAGAGTTTGGACGAACAGGAATATACTGTACTGTATTTAAATGTAATTTAAAAAATACACATAATGACAGAAAACCATTAGTAACAAATTCACATGACCTAATGTGCTGTTTTATTCCTTGTTTCCTTCTCTGCTTTAGAACATTAGGTAATGTGTGTAGTAGGAAGAGAGCCTGAGACGTAAGCTCTTGTGTCAGAGGCCTAGTATGAGGCAGGATCTGCTCACATAATCTGGCAAGAATGGGGCTAATATTGCAGAAAGACACATTCCTAAGAAGTGCTAAGCACAGAGTACTCACGCAAACACATCCCGATATCAAGGATGGTACAAAAACATTCCTCAAGGGTAACAGGAACACACTGACCCGCCTAAAAGATAAGGCCAGGATGACAGTATGTAATAGAGATGTTTTATTCAAACCAACGTATGCAAGGTGATAACTAGCCACGTCAGGGGGCAGTGATTAACTATGTCAAAGGGGCAGTACTAACTTGTTTATATCAGGGTATAAAGATGTATCTCAGAGGGAGTATCTTTGTCCAGTCGAGAGGGGAAGGAAGGTCAGGCCATTCACTGAGCTGTGTTGATTGTCACAGGCATACCTGTCTTAGCATCCTTGTAGAGTCTGCCAGGCGCGAGTACTGTACTTTGTCAACAATAAACCTGGCGCCTTCGTACCTTATGGGTCTTGTGGTCTTTGGGCGCTTTGCTTGAGGTCTGCTATGCTGGCTGTCTGCGCAGAGCTGGGACAGCACACGGGGAGAACACACACGCGCAGCCTAACATCTAACCATAATGTGAATCTGTAGGTAATGTTTTTCTGTCATTACATACACTAATGCTTGAGAAACTTACATTAGGTCTTTCATTGAAAGAGTGTTTTATTATATCTTTACTACAGATGGTTTTTTAGAAAGTTTGGTATTATCTCTTCACAACTAAAATTATATCCTATTGCCACTGGGGTAATTGCACACTGAAATAGCAGTGTTACCCGGGCCTTGTCTACACTTAGGCTGGGTCTACACGTCCAACTTACATTGGTGTAACTACAACACTAGAGTGTGGACAGGCTTCTCTCGTCGACATAGCTACTGCCTCTCAGGGATGTGGAGTACCTAGGCCAACGGAAGCCGCTCTCATCGGCATATCTTCTCTAAGTACTACAACTGCGCGGCTGCAGCACTGTACGTGTAGACAAGTCCTTAATGAGCAAAATACTAGCAATGCTCCAATCTTCTGAAAGAGGTTGAAATTTTGTCTCCAGGAAGCCGGCCCCTTGTGCTTTACGAACACTCCCATCACCCCTTTCTCACCGACAATAGTTCATCCTGCAACTTGTTAATATTAAGCTGTCGTATGCTGGTATAAGAATGCTTGTCATTAGCAACAAAGGGCTTGGCTACACTCAAAACTCCAAAGCGTTGCCGCGGGACCGCTCCCGCAGCAGCGCTTTGAAGTGCGAGTGTGGTCGCAGTGCCAGCACTGGGAGAGAGGTCTCCCAGCGCTGCAGGTACTCCACCTCCCCATGGGGATTAGCTTGCAGCGCTGGGAGCCACGCTTCCAGTGCTGGGGCACTGTTTACACTGGCGCTTTGCAGTGCTGTAACTTGCTGCGCTCAGGGGTGTGGTTTTTTTCACACCCCTGAGCGAGAAAGTTGCAGCGCTGTAAAGCGCCAGTGTAGCCAAGGCCAAAATGTTCATAGTTCTGGTTTTCTCTTCAGTTTTCCTTTTCCTCGTGTTCCCCAGGACTACTGTTCCTATTATAGAATTGTAGGACTGGAAGGGACCCTGAGAGGTCATCTAGTCCAGTTCCCTGCACTCATGGCAGGACTAATTATCTAGACCATTCCTGACAGGTGTTTGTCTAAGCTGCTCTTAAAAATGCCCAATGATGGAGATTCCACAACCACCCTAGGCGATTTATTCCTGTGCTTAACTACCCTGACAGGAAGTTTTTCCTAATGTCCAACCTAAACCTCCCTTGCTGCAATTTAAGCCCATAGCTTCTTGTCCTATCCTCAGAGGTTAGTGAGAACAATTTTTCTGCCTCCCCTCCCCCCATAACAACCTTTTATTTACTTGAAAACTTATCATGTCCCCTCTCAGTTTTGTTTTGAGAAACAGGCGTTCTCCTGATGAAACCTAAATGTGTTCTGTAGAATCTAGCACTGTGACAGCAGTCATTATTATTAAATGTGCATTTTGATGTTTTCTCATAAGCATATAGAAGGAAATTGTACCATAGTGAAGGAAATTGAGAATTGAATGGATTGGCCTTGCAACTTTGAAATCTGACCTGCTGCACTACTGCTATGCCATTATAGGGTTCCCTGCATTTTCCCTATCAAGTCTCAGACTACAAAGTATACCAAAATATGGTGGTGTGGAAAAATGTCTAATAGCATCTAGGTTGAGACCACCAAAATCATTTTATTTATAATTCCAAATATACTTGAATCTGTACTTTGCAATGTGAAAGAGCTAATGCATCAATCTACTGTTCTTCTCTAATTTTTCTTCAGGTCTGAGGTATTCAATTTCAGTAGCTCTTATTAACTGTGGCTTTAAACAAGCACATTATTTTATTATCCTGCAGTGTTAGCTCTGAGCTATGTTATGGATAATTTTAGGTTACACAGCAAATTTGCTGTGATACTTCATAAACTGAAAAACATTAGCTGTGTAGTGAGTTGTGCTATGGAATGTTGTAAGAACAAAATCCCTTGGTAACTAGACAATAAGGGGTTTCTTTGTCCTAATCCCTAAGGAAACTTTGGTCTCCTAAAGCCACATTTGGCTGAGAACAGCAAGTAAGCATTTGATAAGGGAAATAGCAAGACTAATGAGATGTTTCAGATGTCAGTAGGTTAAAATTAAATAGGGACTTCTTAAAAATCAGGATATGATACTGTTCTAAAAATAAATCCTCTGGACAGTTCCCTTGTTCTAAAAGCATTGTGATTCCATATCTGGCAGAATTTCAAGCATGATACATAGTCCAATAAAATAGCACTTGAAGAGACCACGTAATGAGAATAAAACAGCAGATATAAAATCAAATGACAACTGAGGTATTGTACTTAGCATTAAACTACAAATAGTGTTTCTGTGGCAAGTATTAGACATCATAGCATTCCTGAAATTGCATGGATGGACATTTTTTAAACACTTGGAAGACAGTTAATTAATTAGTAGTTATGATCAAGAAAGAAGTAAAGTTAAAAGGTTTTGTAAATGTGTATTTTGGTTCTAAGACCCAGGGTAAGAATGGAATGACTGACACTGAAGAAGGTGGCTTAAACTTTAGTGGAAATGAAGCTGTGCACCAATTCAGGGCCTGGTTTTCAGAATCTCTGAGGAGCTGCCATTCTGATTTTTCACTGTTTAACCTCATGACTGCCATTGTGAAAAGCAGTCCACCATAGCATAAGGAAGTATGAAAATTGTGTTTTGTGGTACAGTAGTGTAGGGTAACACTGGTCTACAATTTTTGAGAAGTCGTCTGCTTCAGAAATAAATTGTGGTATTTATTATGTATTTTGATGTGCTGAATTCAAATATGACAATTGAAACAACTGGTTGGCTACTGTTTCTAAGATATTTAAGTTTTTACATTTTATGTCTATGTATATTGTGTAGATAGTAGAGTTTTAATCATAAATTGTAAACCTAGGTCTTTTCATGTGTTTATGGTTGCTTTACATGATAATATTTCACCTGTCCTGTTTATGTAACACTTTAAAAATCAGCAAAAGGGTTATATAAATAAAATTTATTATGAAACAAAAGGCAAAAAACTATTATGTACATAGTTTAGTCCTATTCAGTGTCTACTCGGCGCTTCTTGGCTTGTCTCTTGTATTCATTAAATGGAGCATCTCTTGTCACTGTCCAGCAATAGTCTGCAAGCATTGATGGGCTCCATTTGCCCTGATAGCGTTTCTCCATTGTTGCAATGTCCTGGTGAAATCGCTCGCCGTGCTCGTCGCTCACTGCTCCGCAGTTCGGTGGAAAAAAATCTAGATGAGAGTGCAAAAAATGTATCTTTAGTGACATGTTGCAACCAAGGCTTTTGTATGCCTTGAGGAGGTTTTCCACCAACAACCTGTAGTTGTCTGCCTTGTTGTTTCCGAGAAAATTTATTGCCACTAACTGGAAGGCTTTCCATGCCGTCTTTTCCTTGCCAAGCAGTGCATGGTCAAATGCATCATCTCGAAGAAGTTCACGAATCTGAGGACCAACAAAGACACCTTCCTTTATCTTAGCTTCACTTAACCTTGGAAATTTTCCACGGAGGTACTTGAAAGCTGCTTGTGTTTTGTCAATGGCCTTGACAAAGTTCTTCATCAGACCCAGCTTGATGTGTAAGGGTGGTAACAAAATCTTCCTTGATTCAACAAGTGGTGGATGCTGAACACTTTTCCTCCCAGGCTCCAATGACTGTCGGAGTGGCCAATCTTTCTTGATGTAGTGGGAATCTCTTGCACGACTATCCCATTCGCAGAGAAAACAGCAGGACTTTGTATATCCAGTCTGCAGACCAAGCAAGAGAGCAACGACCTTCAAATCGCCACAAAGCTGCCACTGATGTTGGTCATAGTTTATGCACCTCAAAAGTTGTTTCATGTTGTCATAGGTTTCCTTCATATGGACTGCATGACCAACTGGAATTGATGGCAAAACATTGCCATTATGCAGCAAAACAGCTTTAAGACTCGTCTTCGATGAATCAATGAACAGTCTCCACTCATCTGGATCGTGAACGATGTTGAGGGCTGCCATCACACCATCGATGTTGTTGCAGGCTACAAGATCACCTTCCATGAAGAAGAATGGGACAAGATCCTTTTGACGGTCACGGAACATGGAAACCCTAACATCACCTGCCAGGAGATTCCACTGCTGTAGTCTGGAGCCCAACAGCTAGACTAGAGCCAATGAACAATTTTAAGCATCATTTTCATTCTGTGACCCAGAATTAGTAAAGTTTGACTACATTTATTTCAGAAGCATTTTGGCTGTAGAGCAGTGATCAATTTCGTGGTCAGAGTAGATGGAAGAGGAGAAGGAAACTGCAGGTGACTTATCAACAGCAGAGGTTCCACAACCATGATTGGTGAGTTTGTTGGCAGTGGTACACTGTAACAGGGTGGTCTGTCCTCTTTAAGGGGTACTGGAACCTGGGGCCCGCCAACCCCTGTCCCAGTGCATGCGCTCCTTTAAGCAAACAGGTATTCAAGCAAGCAGCAGACTTGCTGAGTAATGGAGGCCAGATGTTGATCAGGTAGCTACCTCCTTAACATAAAACCCGGCTCTTAGGTGACTTTTAAGAAGGAGAGTGGAGACAGCTGAATTACAGGGGAGCACTGACTTAGGAAAGATGCGCTCTGGTATGGGACCCAGAACCAGGAGAGAAACTGGTGGATTGAGGAAGGCTGCCTGAATCACACAACAGCGCCAAGAAGGGTAGTTGTGGGGCCCCAGAATCAAGATGATGGAATATGTGAGTCCAAGGATCGTGGCAGGTTCTGTGGAATGAGACTGGAACCCAGATACTGGTGGGGCTGCGGAAACCTGCTTGAGTCATGGCACAACCCCATGAAGGAGGGCTGTGGAATCCCTTAACCAAGAGAAAGGAGTTGTGAGTCCAAGGACCAGGGCAAGAGGAGATCTGTGGGAAAGACTCTCCAGAGTGGCATTTGCAGAGCTCCCTGGCTCAGAGGCAACTGGAGGGAAACCAGGAATATGAAGCCTTAGAACAATGATGAATTGGTATGGAAACTGCCTGATGTTCAGGTAAAGTCCTATATTTCCAGCCAAGAGTCCCCCACCTTTCTAGCCCACCCCTCTGAGCTTCCTCTGCACTCTTTTTTTCCCCCACCCTGTGCCCTGTTGTATTACTGCAGATGGAATAAACAAGCTAAAGGTGTTAACATAACACAGTCACTATCTAACATTAAACAAGTTTCAGGGATTGGTATACAGACACTTCAGTCTGCTTAACACCATGGAAAACAGACTTACATTTTATTTTAACTTTTTATTAAAGATATAGAAAAGAAGGAAAACAGTTACTTTAAATTTCCAATGCTTTATTAAATAATGCTTTTATTTTAACATTTTTTGTTCTCTTTTCCTTTAATGGGAGATAATTTTAGAAGGAAAATCAGCTTATTTGACAAATATTAGATGGTATCAAAGAGGGTAATATTTGTCCTTTTTGGGAAAGAAAATCATAGAACTGGAAGGGACCTCAAGAGGTCATCTAGTCCAGTCCCCTGCACTCATGGCAGGACTAAGTATCAGCTAGACCAGTGGTCCCCAACCTTTTTCGTTTGGTGCCCGCCAGACGAAGGACCATGGCGGCGGACGAGCATCCGCTGAAATGCTACCGAAATTCAGTGGCAACGCCTCTGGATGACACTGCTTGTCGGTGGCAAGCAGCGTTATCCAGAGGTGTAGCCGCTGAATTTCGGCTTCATTCAGAGGCGTCACTGCCGAAATGCCATAGAATTTTGGCGGCATTTCGGCAGATGCTCGTCTGCCGGACAGTACGTGGGCATACTAAGACACCCCTGCAGGCGCGTGGGCACTGCATTGGGGACCCCTGAGCTAGACCATCCCTGACAGCTGTTTGTCTAACCTGCTCTTAAAAATCTCCTATGGTGGAGATTCCACAACGTTCTTAGGCAATTTATTCCAGTGTTTAACCAACCTAACAGGACATTTTTTCTAATGTCCAACCTAATCCTCCCTTGCTGCAATTTAAGCCCATTGTTTTATCCTCAGAGGTTAAAAATAACAATTGTTCTCCCTCCTCCTTGTAACAACCTTTTATGTGCTTGAAAACTGTTATCATGTCACTGCTCAGTCTTCTCTTTTCCAGACTAAATTAAATTAATTAAGATGGGCTGGTGCTGTTACTGCTGCTGTTAAAGTCTGATTCCATTTCACCCCAAGTGGTGGTTGGAATTCACTGGAGCCGGAGAGGTGGCAATATTATTTGGGTCCCTCTCTCTTTAGCTTGGTCTTGTTAGGACACCTTTCAGGATCTGGTTAACGAAGGCCCGGGGTCACAGAGAATGGTGGTTGTGGCAGCCATAATGGTGAAGTTTGCTTCAGTAGCGTCCCCACAATCTTTCTTTAAGGACCCAAAAAGGAAGTGATAAGTGAAGTAGCCCCTCCCTTCATTATTTTGTTCTCCAATCAGGCCTAATATCATATGTACTAATTTTGGTTCATTAATTTTTGGTTTTACATCTTCTGTTTGTATCAAGCATGATTTTAACATAGCCCTCGAATTATATTAATATGGCATTTTGTTTGTTTTGACTAAATATAGTCCCTCTGGTTCTCTTGCACTTGTTTATAACATTTATTATTAAAAACAACTTTACCTGCTTTCATCAACATTTGTTGTTATAGGTCAGTGGTTTTCAACCTGTGGTCCACGGATACCTGGGGGGGCCACAGACTATGTCTAAGACTTCCAAAGGTCTTTGCACCTGCATTTGAAATTTTTGGGGTGTCTGGAAATGAAAAAGATTGAAAACCACTGTTATAGGCTATTGTAACATCTTACACACTTTCATATACTTTTTCCAGTTGATCTTACAATTAGGGTAAATTTTGTAGGCCTAATTGTTACAGCAACCCTACCTGCCCTTTATTTCATACTCCCACCCTCTCCAAAACACTCCTTCATAAGAGTGGTCATACTGGGTCAGACCAAAGGTCCATCTATCCCAGTACCCTGTCTTCTGACGCTGACCAATGCCAGGTGACCCAGAGGGAATGATCAGAACAGGTAATCATCAAGTGATCCATTCTCTGTCGTTCATTCCTAGCTTCTGGCAAACAGAGGCTAGGGATACCATCCCTGCCCATCCTGGGTAATAGCCATTGATGAACCTATCCTCCATGAATTTATCTAGTTCTTTTGTGAACCCTGTTATAGTCTTGGCCTTCACAACATCCTCTGACAAAGAGTTCTACAGGTTGACTGTGCGTTATGTGAAAAAATACTTCCTTTTGTTTGTTTTAAACCTATTGCCTATGAATTTCATTTGGTGACCCTTAGCTCTTGTGTTTTGAGAAGGAGTAAATCTCACTTCCTTATTTATCTTCTCCACAGCAGTCATGATTTTATAGACCTCTGTCAAATCATATCCCCCCTTAGTCGCCTCTTTTCCAAGCTGAAAAGTCCCAGTCTTATTAATCTCTCCTCATATGGAAGCTGTTCCATACCCTTAATTATTTTTGTTTCCCTTTTCTGAACCTTTTCCAGTTCCAGTATATCTTTTTTTAGATGGGACGACCACCTGACCAGGATGGTGATAGTGACTGTGATACGCTTAGGGAGATTAGAGAGGCTATTAAAATAAAAAACCTAGTAATAATAGGAGATTTCAACTATCCCCATATTGTCTGGGTACATGTCACCGTAGAACGGGATGTAGAGAGAGAGCTTCTTGGCACCTTAATTGACTGCTTCTTGGAGTAGCTAGTCCTGGAACCCACCAGAGGAGAGGCAATTCTTGATTTAGTCCGAAGTGGAGCACGGGATCTGATCCAAGAGGTGAATATAGCTGGACCACTTGGTAATAGTGACCATAATATAATTAAATTCAACATCCCTGTGGTGAGAGAAACAGCACAGCAGCCCAACACTGTAGCATTTAATTTCAGGGAGACTACACAAGAATGAGGTAGTTAGTTAAACAGAAATTAAAAGGTACAGTGCAAAAAAGTGAAATCCTTGTAAGCTGCCTGGAAACATTTTAAAAACATCATAAATACTGCCACTGCCAGCCTTGAGCTCATGCTGGGGAGCTGGATTGGGGGCCGCTCCAGACGGCTACTGGAAGCAGAGGCATGTCCCCTCTTTGGCTCCTGTGCATAAGGGCAGCCAGGGGCTCCACGTTGCCCTGCCCCAAGCGCTGCCCATGCAGCTCCCGTTAGCTGGGAACCCATTGGCTAATGGGAGCTGCAGGGGCGGTGCCTGCAGATGGGGCAATGCGCAGCAGCACCGCCTGGTCAGCCAGAGGGGAGACATGCCACTGCTTCTGGGAGCTGCTTGAGGTATGCGCCAGCCGGAGCCTGAAGCCCTGAGTCACCTTGCTGCACCCCTGCCCCAGCCCTAGTCCCCCTTCCGCTTTCTGAACTGCTTGGTCCCAGCCCAGAGCACCCTTCTGTTTCCCAAACCCCTCATCCCCAGCTCCACCCCAGAGCCTGCACCTCCACCTCACTGCCCCAAACCCCACCACCCCTCCCCACTGTGAACTCATTTCTGGCCCCACCCTGGACCCCACACCCCCAGCCAGAGTGCTTCACCCCCTCCCACACCCCAACCCCAGTTTCATGAACATTCCTGGCCCACCATACAATTTCTATATCCAAATGTGTCCCTAGTGCCAAAAAGTTTGCCCACCCCTGCTACTGTTATATTCTTATTATTAGATCATGGAATTACTATCCATAGAGATTCATTTAAGTTTGGTTCATTTAAGATTTTTACTTTATTTGATTCTGTGCTATTTTTCACATATGCCGCTCCCCCACCAGCACAACCTATTCTGTCCTTCCTCTGTATTTTGTACCTGGTATTACTGTGTCCCATTGATTATCCTCATTCCATCAAGTTTCTGTGATGCCTATTATATCAGTATCCTCATTTAATACAAGGCACTCTAGTTCACCCATCTTATTTTTTAGCATTTGTATATAAGCACTTTAAAAACTTGTCACTTTTTAACTGTCTGCGATTACATGATGTAATTGAATGGGACTTTTTGTCATTTGACTGTTTCTCATCATATCCTACCTGTATTTTATCATCTTCCATCTTCTCTTCCTTTCCAGGACATAGAGAATCTCCATTAGTAGATCCTCCCCTAAGGAATGTCGCTGCCTAAACCACGTGCTCCTCTGTACCTGTTGGCTTTCCCCCAACCCTTAAAATTAAAAAAGTCATAGAGCAGTTTTTAAACTAAGAGCCAGCAATCTGGTTCCATTTTGGTTTAGGTGGAGCCCATCCTTACTGTATAGGCTCCTCCTTTCCCAAAAGTTTCCCCAGTTCCTAATACACCTCTACCCTGATATAACGTGACCAAAAAGAACACGAATTTGGATATAACACTGTAAAGCAGTGCTCTGGGGGGGCGGGAGCTGCGCACTCCGGCAGATCAAAGCAAATTCGATATAACGCTGTTTCACCTATAACGTGGTAAGATTTTTTGGCTCCCGTGGACAGCGTTATATTGGGGTCGAGGTGGAAATGTAAACCCCCTCCTGCCTACACCATCGTCTCATCCACGCATTGGGCCCCTGCAGTTCTGCCTGTCTAACTGACCCTGTGTGTGGAACTGGAAGCATTTAGGAGAATGCTACCATAGAGGTCCTGGACTTCAATCTCTTACCTCACAGCCTAAATCTGGCCCCCGTGAACTCTCTCTTTCCCTTCCCTATGTCACTGGTACCTACATGTACCATGGCCGCCAGCTCCTCCCCAGCACTACACATGAGTCTAGCTAGATGTCTCGAGAGATCCCCGATCTTTGCACTGGGCAGGCAAGTCACCAAGCGGATCTCCCAGTCATCGCAAATCCAGCTATCTATGTTTCTAATGATCAAATAGCCCATTACTAATGCCTGTCTCTTCCTAATGACTGGAGTTCTCTCCCCTGGAGAGCTATCCTCAGTGTGAAATGATACCACAACGTCATCTGGAAGGAGGGTTCCAACTATGGGATTGTTTTCATCTGCTCCATTTGGATGTTCTCCTTCCCTGAGACTTTCATCCTCCTCAACAGCACAGAGTCTGTCAGACCGATGGTGAGACTATTGTACTGTGTCCTGGAAAGTATCATCTAGGTACCTCTGTGTCTACCTTAGTTCCTCCAGTTCAGCCACTCTGATCTCCAAAAGCCCATACACGGTCTGTAAGGGCCAGGAGCTTCTCGTACCGAATGTACACTACACCACCTGCCCATAGGGCAGATAATCATACATGCTGCATTGGGTTCAATAAACTGGATAGCCCCCACTCTGTTGCTGGACTTGTGCCTGCACTATCTTTTTACTCCTAAAGCTCATTCCTTTGTCGTTGTTTTGTTTTTGTCAGGGGAGTATTTTTGGCTTTAAGTTTAAAGAATGTTAAGTGTAGCTAGTCCCGTCTCACACTCACTCCATCTCTAAACTCCCTCGCAAAACTCCTCTGTTAGCCGCTCATGTTCGCTAGCGCCTTTGGTCGCTTAGGAGTGGGCTTTTTAAAGCCCTGGTCTTCCTGAGTAACCCTGCCCCCTGGTTAAGGGTTGATGGGTGCTAAAGGGCTTAGGGATCAAAGCCTCGTTAAGAAGCTTTCAGCCTCAGCTCACGGTTCCCCAGACAAACAGACCACACAGTCAAGCAGCAAGTACACCACAAACACACATACTACAAACAACAAACTTGCCCCAGGGGTCATGTAAGCTCTCTTTCTTCACCTGGAGAACTCCCTCGCAAGTCACTCACTCCTATTAGCATCCCTTTATTTACACACATGCCACGCCCTGTCACACCCCTCCCTGCCTATTATTTTCTCTCTCCACCCCACCAGAGCCCCCACATCCACTCCAACCAGAATCCATACCCTTAGTCTAACCTCCTTAGACATGGGTAAGAAACTGTTTTCCTGTCTCATGATATTTTTGTGATTTAAAAAAAAAAATTCCTGTTCTGCATCAGGACAAAACTGAGATCTCTTGCAGTTTTTAACAAAAAACAGAACCCCAAAAATAACACAACAGAGAGAGATCCCTGACCTCAGAGTACACCATAGCCTGGTGGTCAGGGTACTTGCCTAAATCAGGCAGGCCAGAGACTTGAACCTGGGTCACTCATATCCTAGATGAGTGCCTTGACCACCATGCTATCGTTAGGTGGGTCTAGCTCTGCTTTTGACTGGAAGTGCCATTATGGGCCTGAGAAAGCCAACAGATTCCCACAGAATTTTGGTTTCAATGAATCTGCATTTTCCAACAAAGTATTTTAATGAAAAATTCCTGGCCAGCTTTAAACCTCATGTCCTGTAGCCCTTCCACGCAGGTCCCTTCTCTTCTTATTTTTCCCAGGCAGATCACCACCAGCCAGGTTCAAAACCTGTTTTACAATAAAACTGTAAATACTTAAGACTATTAAGACCTAAATATGATACTTCAAACATCTTTTCTTCTAAGAAGGTTGCATATGAACCAGTAAAATTTTGGAGCCACTGATCTACAGTATTTCAACACTGCGTGAATAGTCAGTTTTTGCAAAACTCTCTCTAATAGTGCAGTAAGAAAAGAAAGTATTATGTATAATTTTACCTGTATATCTTCTGAAATTGAAGGCTGAAAGGGACCTTACTGATTCATCTAGTCCAACTGCCTGTGCTGTCACAGGGTTAAGTATACCTAGACCATCCCTGATAGATGTTTGTCTAACCTGTTCTTATGTAACATGTTTGAACAGCAGTGTGAAATATGTGGTTGAACTTCAAATGTTGGTGATGGTATTAATACACTGAAACCATGTGATTGCAAAACATGTCCTTCCAGTTCTAGATTTTAGTAATTTGTCACATTAAATTGCAGTTGTTTGAGTTGAAGAAAATGAGAAGCTCCAGCAGTAAACTTTTATTTCTTTTCATAGTGATATTGATCATGCATAAATATCAATAAATGCTTCTGATCTCGCTGGCATGTTGTGACTGTTTCTTGTTTGTTTGTTTTTGCAGCCATCAGATGCTTTGATATTGGGAAAGATAAAAAATGTTGACTGTGTGCTTCTAGCAAGGTAAAGAGCTCTTCAAAGGATGTTTGTGTTACTCATATCTTAAATAAAGTGGTTTGTCTTAGACTTTTCCTTTTTCTGTCTGTGTCAGGTGGACTAACTGCTTCTTATGACTAACAGATTTAGATCTAATCCTGCAAATAGCAAAACTGCCATTGACTTCAGCTGGGAGAAGAATGGGGATCATAAAGCTGGTCTCTATGTGATATAGTTTTGTCCTTTATAGAGCAGTTCAGGCATCTGGAACTCTTGTAAAACACTATCCATTCACAAACCCTAGCTCAATTTCAGCCTCCACTGGTTCAACAGAACTTTGTCATAGTCCTATTATATACTAGAACATTATGTAGGTGGTACGCTGTTCTGATTCAACTAGTCCTTCTAGGCATAAGAGATAGGAAGAGCTGGGATGTGTATGCGTGTGCTGAAACTTTAGTGATAGAGAGAGAGAATATACGTCTTTGAGACCTCCAAGAGATTCTCCAGCAAATCTAGAGAAAATTGGATTTTGCATTCTGGATACAGCCAAGGTTTAATTTTTTGTGGGGCTGTCAAGCGATTAAACAAAATTAATCATAATTAATTGCACACTTTAAAAAAAATGTGTTGTTAATAATAGACTACCATTTATTTAAATACTTTGGGTGTTTTTTACATTTTCAAATATATTGATTTCAAATCTAACACACAATACAATGTGTACAGTGCTCACTTTATATTTATTTTTATTACAAATATTTGTACTGTAAAAAACAAATGAAATAGTATTTTTCAGTTTACCTAATACAAGTACTGTAATGCAATCTCTTTATCATGGAAGTTGAACTTACAAATATAGAATTGTGTACAGAAAATAACTGCATTAAAAAATAACACAGTGTAAAACTTTAGAGCCTACAAGTCCAATCAGTCCTGCTTCTTGTTCAGTCAATCGCTCAGACAAACATGTCTGTTTACATTTGTAGAAGATAATGCTGCCTGCTGCTTGTTTACAATGTCACCAAAAAGTGAGAACAGGCATTCACATGGCTTTGTTGTAGCCAGCATCACAGGATATTTATATGCCATGCACTAAAGATTCATATGTCCCTTGATGTTTCAACCATCATTCCAGAGGACATGCATCCGTGCTGATGACAGGTTCTGCTTGATAATGATCCAGAGCAGTGCGGACTGACGTGTTCACTTTCATCAGCTGACTTAGATGCCACCAGCAGAAGGTTGATTTTCATTTTTGGTGGTTTGGATTCTGTAGTTTCCGCAACAGAGTGTTGCCTTTTAAGACTTCTGAAAGCATGCTCCACACCTCATCCCTGTCAGATTTTGGAAGGCACTTCAGATTCTTAAACCTTGGGTCAAGTGCTGTAGCTATCTTTTGAAATTTCATATTGATATCTTCTTTGCATTTTGTCATATTTGCAGTGAAAGTGTTCTTAAAACGCACAACATGTGCTGGGTCATATCCGAGACACCTGTAACATGAAATATATGCAGAATGCAGGTAAAATAGAGCTGGAGACACACAATTCTCCCCCGAGGAGTTCAGCACAAATTTAATTAATGCATTATATTTTTAACTGGCATCATCAGCATGGAAGCATGTCCTCTGGAATGATGGCCAAAGCATGAAGGGACATATGAATCTTTAGTGCATCTGACATGTAAAAATCTTGCAACGCCAGCTACAACAATGCCATCCAAATGCCTGTTCTCACTTTTTGGTGACATTGTAATTAAGAAGAGGACAGCGTTATCTCCTGTAAATGTGTTTGTATTAACAATTGGCTGAACAAAAAGTAGGACTGAGTAGGCTCATAGGCTCTAAAGTTTTACATTATTTTGTTTTTGAGTACAGTTATATAACAAAAAAACTACATTTATGAGTTTCACGGATAAAGAGATTGCACTACAGTACTTGTGTGTGTTGAATTGAAAAATACTATTTCTTTTGTGTATCATTTTTACAGTGCAGATATTTGTAATAAAAAATGTAAAATGAGCAGTGTACACTTCGTATTCTGTGTTGTAATTGAAATTGATATCTGAAAATGTAAAAAAACATCCAAAATTTTTAATAAATTTCAATTGGTATTCTATTGTTTAACAGTGCGACTAATCACGCTATTAATTTTTTTAATTGTGATTAATTTTTTTGAGTTAATTGCGAGTTGCCATTAATCGACCGCCCTAATTTTTTTTTTAATTTAAAAAAGGAGGGGAGGCAAAAATCTCCCATATTTTCTTGTGCTGCTATCTTCTTTTCTGTTGTGGTCTTTTTCCCTAGTTAATTCACTGTCATGTGGGCAGTAATATGTCCCTTTTATGCACTCTATTGATATATTTTACAGTTTCTCTTAGAGGTAGGTAGGGTTTGGGTCCTGCTTGCCTCACTATGGTCTTGACGCCTCTCCTGAGGCTTACATAATAAAATGTAGGATTTTGGAGTGGTTGCCATCTTCATAGTACAGTATCTAGCTCTCTGCTAAGTAAAATCTTTTTTGTTTTTTTCCCTTCCATTCTATATAGAGAATTGAGTTATAATTTTTGAGGGTGGATATAGCACACCTGCTGATATGTCACTATTTGAGTATGGTGGGTAAATTCTGTGTTTGCCTGACTTTGTGATTTTATTTTCCTCTTTATCTTCTTCTGTCCAAGCTCTGTTGTGGCTGGATGCAATTGCTGAGTGTGGCTATCACATCTGGTTGGATATCTCCAATATTTGTTTCTTTGGGTGCTTTTTGTCTTCTGCTATTTTTCCATTGGCCTTTTTCCCTTTGGATTCTTTTCATGGCCTTAAATATCTAGTTTATTAAAGATGAGGTCATGGAATATTTTCCAGTAAAAAGAAAAAAGGTCCTATTATATAAACACAGAAAATTGAGAGACACTTGAATTAACAAAAAAAACCCAAAACAGTTAATTGGGTGGGGCAGTCACTGTAGTTCTTTCAGAGCTGAAGACTTTGAGGTTAACCATATTACTTACCACGGCCCTTCATGTAATTACTGATATCCTTCGTTATTTTGGTTAAAATAAGTTATATGCCATCCTGTGGTAAGTCTTGCATTATGTCTCAGGATTTTGCCATGCAAGTCCCATTTATATTAGTGGGCATCATGTGGCTACCTTCCAGATGTTACTTTGAAATATAATACTGTCAGACTGTTTGTATGACTAGTTTGGGGAGACTTGGGTCCTTTCCTTGCACTCATGTTTATGTAACTATTCTTTTTTCCTCTGCAAGCTATGCTTTACTGGGTTGTACTCCTTTCCCTATCCCCCACTCAACAAGAAAATTGTTGTCTGAGATACAGACATGCATACTGGAACTTATAGTGTGTCTAATCATGCTTCTCTGTATGTCTTTAAAACTATACACTAGAATTCCCAAGGACCAAGCAATAACAACAAACTCTTAGTAGCTGTATGCTGGGTGTATGCCATATTGTTTTTCTTCTGCCTTGTTAGACAATGAGTATCAAACACGACTGCTCTGTATACCTCAGTCAGTGTAGAACTTGATTGTCTGGACTGATGTGGACAGCAGCATTCAATATCCTTTTTAACATAGTGTATTTGACTGTCATGTGATGGTCTACAAATGGAGTTTACCACCATTCTGGAGAGGCTGAGAGCCATTTTAGACACTAGTTTATCAAACCCAGATGTAAGATTTTAGTGTAGACCTAGTCCCAGGGGCGGTGTTGTATCCTCTTCCAAAGAAAAAAGGAAAGATTGAATGTCATACATCTTCCCCACCATGATTTGAAAAGATGAGGAGTGGAGGAAATACCATGTTTGTGCTGTTTTTCGAGAGGGGTGGGGTATTAAAACTTCCTCTCCCCCCTTAAACTTTTTTATCTTACTACTACAGACTCTGTGAGAGCTGTGGATGGAAGGGTGAGCTGGATACTCTTCTGCCCATTTTATCATCAGACATTGCTGGTTTTATTCTGAGTGCAGAATCTTATCTTTACTACTTACTTCTATTTATAATAGTGAAGATGTAAGAGGTGAAAGAACCCAGCTTGACTTTCAGATCCCAGATGGTGGTTATAATGCTGACAGAAAAATAACCTTTATATTTATAAGATTAAGCACATCTGGTGTTGGAGAAGAATGAGAGCGAGAATACCACAGTATCACAGAGCCACTCTTCTGATAACAGCACTGGCACATCATACTGAAAGTAACAATGGGGGCAAAGTGAATGGAACCTACAGACAGAATTTTTGTGTGGCACCTTGTGCAAGTAAATCCTATAAATGGATTACAGTACATGGGAAGTTCAGTATTGTCAACCTCAAGTATTCAGAAATCATAAGATTTTTAAAAAATAATAAATTTTGGGTACTTTTTATGTACCTTCTGGGGTTTCTTACCATTAGGGTGCACTCAGGTCATATTTTCAAGCTTTTCTCTACAACCATAAAAGCTAGAGCTTTTATGGTTATAGAGAAATGCTTGAAAATATAGAAGCATGAAAAAGTGAAAGCTGAACTTCTCACATTCACATGACTCCAAGACCTGGTACTTCAAGAAAAACACCAAATATCCCAAGAGTCATGATAAAGTCCTCAGAGTTGACAACAGTGTAAGTTATGATACAGTTCCATTTGTAACTTTGTTAGGCAAATTAAATTCCCTAAACTCCTGGTTGGCTGCTTGTGGTTTGTTTTGTTTGTTTGTTTAATTTTATTTTATTCATCTCACATCCCACTTCTGTCCTTGCAGGCATGGGAGACATCATACTATTATGCCAACAAATGTCAACTTCCGTGCCAACATCTGGGCATTAAAAGAAGAGGGTTGTACTCATATCTTAGTAACTACCGCCTGTGGTTCATTAAGAGAAGAAATACAGCCTGGAGATGTTGTTATGATCGACCAGTTCATTGACAGGTAACATGATGTGTTTTGTAAAGCAGAGGCATCCAATCACATTTGCTTTTAACTTAGATTGTAAATTCGTTAGGGCAGGAAATGTCTGTCTGTTCTGTGTTTGTACTGCACCTGGCACAGTGTCCTGGTCCATGACTGGAGCTCCTGGATGCTATAACAGTCAATAAACATTTAAGGCTCACTGGCGTGACGTTGCAGTCTTCAGTATCAGAGCCAAACAGGGAAATTCTTATGAGATGGGGAAAGGCTTCATTTCCTGGAGGAAGTCATCTTGATGACTTCATTATTTGTATTATAGTAGCATCGACAGGCTCAACAAAACCACAGTGGTTGGTGCTGTATAAGCACCTGGTCAGAGGCAGCTCATGCCTCAAATATCTTACAGTCTAACAGATGAGAGAAAAAAGGTTGGAGAAAGTGAGGATTATTATGCCCATTTTACAGCTGGGGAACTGAGGCACAAAAATACAAAGTGAATTGACTGAGTGGAGATTAGGCACTTCACCAGGATTATTGCATTCAAATAGAAGCCCTTGCATAAAGAAGAGTTTTATTAAAGGCATTAAACAACCTGTGTTTTTGTTTCAAATGCTGTTGAAGTTTTGTCTTAGGTGGTATACTGTGTGCACTAGAAGAAATCCTGAAGCAATGCTTTCTTGGCTGTGTAAGTCTAGGTATGGACAAGGCCCCTTTGAGAATAAGAAAAAATAGGTTTGCTTAATCTGCACTGATCAGCAGTGAAGATCTAAATAACTAGAATTCATTGCCAAGGCTCAGTTCCTGTATCAGATGTGTGGGTTGCAGCAAACATGCATTCAAAAACACGAGCTGCTGTGTTCATGCACACAAAAGCAGTAGCTGTATAGGAATGGGAAGCACACACATGACATGAGAATCTGGCCCTTGTTGCTACCAGATAAAACCACAGCTCTATTCTTCCTCTCCTGGACTTTTAGAAGCATGAACCCAAACATAATATAATAATGAGTAGATTGTGCTTGGCAGTAGACTATTTTTTTTCCTTTTCTGACTCTTCTTAGTTTTTAACTACTCAGCTTGTAGAAATGAACATATGAGCAGCCTGTGACTTAAACTTCATTAATTTATTTTACTAGTTTCTCATGAATTATCAGATGAGAGGTGTCAGTTTGTGTGAAAGGAGACTTAAAATGTTTACCCTTCCGCTCTTGGCCTCTCTGTGCCCAACTATGTGACACTGGCTTTCAAGGTATGTGCCCAAAAATCGGGGACAACACAAAACTTATTTAAGGGG
This sequence comes from Chelonoidis abingdonii, assembly GCF_003597395.2. Classification (NCBI taxonomy): domain Eukaryota; kingdom Metazoa; phylum Chordata; order Testudines; family Testudinidae; genus Chelonoidis; species Chelonoidis abingdonii. The sequence goes on from NC_133774.1 coordinate 115,415,592, forward strand.
AGGAAATATGACATTTACAGTAATAAACAGGCTGCACTAGGACTGTGGGCTGCAAGGGTGACTTGTGCTCTGTTACGAGTTACGGCTTACTTAAAAGGCACTGTTATGAAACCTTTGTTTTCATTTAAAGCCTCCAACTTTGTGCTCCATTGCAACGTGTAAAACTAAAGTCTAGTGCCTGACTGAAGATCTGTCAGAGGGTGTAATTGTAGCTTGTGTACGCATACCCAAGAAAGCTTTGATCTAGTTAGCTTGAGTGCCGCTGTTGATGAAGCTGCGACATCACAGACTCCGGAGCGGGCTGTACAGGCCTGCCCAGAACCCGGGGTAATTCCTTGTGCTGCAGCCGGTGCTGCTGTGTCCTCACTGCTATTTTTAGCCATAGTAGCTAGATGAAAGCTAGCTCAGGCATGTCTACATGAGTTACAATCACACCCTGTGTGAATAATAGAGGATCTTCAAGACAGTGGTGAGGGTGTGGTTTTGATCATTGTGGGTGAATGTAGTCAAGTTTTATGCCAAGTGTTTTTATAAATGTATGGGAGAATTACACAGTTGGCATTTCAAGTGCCAGCCTACCCAGTGCTGAATGTATCTGTCATAAACAGATAGTTAAGGGTTAATGTCTCTTTTACCTGTAAAGGGTTAAGAAGCTTAGTAAACCTGGCTGACCCCTGACCAGAGGACCAATAGGGGTACAAGATACGTTCAGATCTTGGTGGAGGGAAGTCTTTGTGTTTTTTGTTTTGGGGGTTGTTTGCTCTTGGGACTAAGAGGGACCAGATGTCCATCCAGGCTCTCCAAATCTTTCTGAATCAGTCTTTCATGTTTCAAAATTGTAAGTAATAGCCAGGCAAGGCGGATTAGTCTTATTTTTGTTTTCTCAACTTGTAAATGTTTCTTTTTGTTTTGCTGGAAGGATTTTTACCTCTGTTTGCTGTAACTTTGAATCTAAGGCTGGGGGGGGGGTCCCTCTGGTCTATATGAATCTGAGTACCCTGTAAAGCATTTTCCATCCTGATTTTACAGAGATATTTTTTTTTTTCTTTCTTTAATTAAAAGCTTTCTTTTTAAGAACCTGATTGATTTTCCTTGTTTTAAGATCCAAGGGGATTGGATCTGAACTCACCAGGGATTGGTGGGGGGAAAAGAAGGGGGGATGGTTAATTCCTCCTTGTTTTAAGATCCAAGGAGTTTGGATCTGTGTGAAGCCTCTCAAGGCAACCCAGGGAGGGGAAAGTCTGGGGTGGGGGACAGGGAGTGTGCCAGACACTGAATTTCTGGCTGGTGGCAGCGTTACCAGATCTTAGCTAGTAATTAAGCTTAGAAGTGTTCATGCAGGTCCCCCACATTTGTACCCTAGAGTTCAAAGTGGGGGAAAAAACCTTGACAGTATCTACTACAAAGAGTACAAAGCACAAGCTATAGAGCTAAGCCGCAAGGAAATCAAGTGTTTGGAATAGTGTCTTTTTTTTAATCTAAAATAAAGAGTGGGTTTTCTCCCCCACCCGTAAAACTACCCAACTTTGCTACAAGGTGTTGAATGTTGAAGCAAACATAATTTGAGCAAAGAGTCCTGTGACACCTTATATGCATGTCATCCGACGAAGTGGGTATTCACCCACGAAAGCTCATGCTCCAATATGTCTGTTAGTCTATAAGGTGCCACAGGACTCTTCGCTGCTTTTACAGATCCAGACTAACACAGCTAACCCTCTGATACCTGACGACATAATTTGAGAGCATTTCCATACAGCCGTTCTTTATCACTTCTTTTCTTTCCTAGACCTCATTTGTAGGGTTTTTTTCTCATGCTGGATGCTCCATCATGTGTAAAAGGAGCAGTGTCACAGGCTGTAACAGATGAAGTTAACCCATCTCTGATTACCAGTCCTTGTCTCTATAACACCAGCATTATCTGTATTAGAAATGTGCCCAAATCACAATGTTCTGAACCCAAAATGTGCAGGTAAATGGATCCAAGGTTTTACTTTGGATATCTACATCTCTCCTAAGTGCATATTTGTTAAACATGCATACACTGACAACCAAGTTAGCAGATCTTATTGAAGCAGAAAAGTAAGCAACCAGGGCCATCGTTTTCAAATTCAGGTGCCTACATTTAGGCACCCATATCATATTTAGGCACCTAAATAAAAGAGGCCTGATTTTCAGAGGCACTGAGCATCCACGGCTCTTACTGACTTCTGTGGGTGTCGTTCACAAGCCTACACAGAAGAATCCGTAGTAATTGTGCATATGAATGTGAACTTGCTGTGCTAGTAGCTCTAGCAGAGAGTTAGTACTAAATTCTTTAAGAAAATCTTTAGCATTATTTTTTGGGGTAGCAGACTTGGCTTATCTCTAAAATAATTAAAGCAAAAGCAATAATGATTTCATCTTTATAAACTGTTTTTAACTTGACAGATGTCTGAGCTTTGTTAAATGATGAATTGGGAGAGAAACTAGGCCTATTTGAATTGTCTATAAAATTCTAAACGCTTTAAAGGTGGAAAGAATTTTGGCAAGTGTTTTTTTAGCGCTAGGCATCACTGGAGATAGACTGCCAGTTTTGTCCAGCTGCTTTGGTTGTGCTCAAGAATAAGGTCTCAAAATTCTGCTTTACTTGTGATTGAACAAGGATCTGTTGAGACAAACCCAGGGATTTTTTAATGTTATCTTCTTCAAGGACAATCTGGATCTGTAAATTTTGGTTGGCTGACACAAAAGAAAATATGATTGTCTCAATTTAACACATTTCCCCCCAATTCTCCCCTTTCCCCCACCCCACCCCCCAAAAAAAAAAGTAGAAAGACCATACACACAAAACAGTTGTTTTTTATGTTGTACAACAAGCTCCTCCTTCAGGGGTATGCAGCTTTAGGATTCTGTGTGATGACTTCTGGGTTGTGTAATTCTTACAAATGATGAGGCCAGAAATGATTCATTTTGGTCATCTCAAACTGTCATATATTCTGTATATGACTTATGCTACAGGAAAGGTATTTTAAGACTGTTTTATAGAGTTAAAGAGTTTTGAACCTTCGAGGGATATTTTGTATTCCTCTATCTCTTAAGCCGGGTGCCTTATTTACTATGACCCGCCTGTGCAAGGTTCACTGAGGTTTCTTTATTGGCTTTTTCTTCAAGCAGAGATTTGAGAGTGGGAGACGGGGCGAGAGAGAGAGACACACACACTCTTTGACATTTCTATTTTTGACATTTGATTCTTATTAGGCATTATTATTTTTAGTTTATATATATGCATATTATTTTCTGACAAGCAGCGCATTTGCTTAAAGAAATGTTGGATACTCGAGCCATTGTTTATAGTGATTCAGGGGTCAAAGGCTGTGTATTTTCACCATGTATCTGTTTTTGTCTCTGACTGCTTGGTCTCATTGACTCTGTTCAGTTAATTAGACACCAATAGAGGTGTGCTGATGAATGGATGAATTTTTATTCTTGATGCTGACTGAAAACACTTCTATGGTGTGTTTAGGAGCCACTAAAGTTCAGTTTGCTGCAGGATGCTGATTTTACTCTGATATCAGTGGGTAATGGCTATGAAATTATTGTTTATTTTTTTCAACAGCAAATGAGTAGTTTATGACATTTTGGGGTGCAATCCACACCAGTGAGGGACTGTGTCACCCTGTCCCTGCAACATTGGGTGCCTTATCATGCTTTGCTACTGTAGTTCGCACCTGGGCCGCTCACAAATAGTCTAACAGCATGCAGATCACACCCTGAGAGTCTGTGTATAGCCACAATCCTGGTCCAGCACGTCTGACTCCAGCAGCGTATTGGCAAACACATTTCAGTTATGATTTCGGCTTCTGTTCATAATTTTGAATATAATGTAGTTGCTTACATTTTACCATGATATTATTGACCATTGAATTATGAGTTTTCAAATGATATCTTACAAGGCATATTTTGTACAAATACTATTTACAGTAGGGTGTGAATACAGGAGTGTATTCCGCCACACGCACGAAACTCGAGCATCTGCAAAAGAAAAAAATCAGCAGAGATTTGAATTAAGATGGGTAGATGCACGAAAACTGCGGTAGATAGGAGCTGTGTAGGAAAAAAACTCTCTTGCAGAAGCAGAACAGTGGTGAGACTGTGCAGCAGAGGGACCAAGTGGAGAGCAGTACAGTCAAGTGATAGGAGCACAGGCAGGGAAATGGAGACAAAGGTCAAAGAAAGAGAGTGGAACAAATCCAGGGAGTGTTTTAAAAAAAAGAAGTGTTGCTAATAACATTTCTGGTTTCCCAGGAATCCTAATGAAGGTGTAGTGTGTACAGTGCTTTGCTTCCCAAACAGTTCCCTTCATTGTAGACTGCTTCCTTGATTAGCCATTCCAGCTTCTAACAAAAACAAAAACCTGAGACTATTTTGGCACATAGGGGGGTTAAAAACTGTGTATTTAATGCCAACATTTTGTAAACATACTGCATGTGTAACTTTTTGTTTGTGCTTTTCATCCTCTAGCAACTTAAGGATCGTCTGTGGGAAAGGTTGTTCTTTTAGCCTAGCTTCTGACAGTTTTACATTGCCTGTTAAGGCTGAATGCTTGCATGTCTAGGCTTGTTTTCTGCAGTGCCATTCATTTTAAATTGGAACCTCTTACCAAGTGCCTTTGTTTGTACAATGTACTGTTTCTTGGAAAACTGAAACCAGTGTGATTTTAAATATAGCGCATGTCTAAGTGACTGAGTCCGATAGGAGCCCTTTTTGAACAACTGTTTCCTGTATTTGCAGGTCATGCTGTAGCTCATTTATGTACATTTTGCTTAGAATGCAGTGTTGCCAACTCTTAAAAAAATCACATGACTTGTGATAAATTTGTATCACCTGCTCCTGCCTTTAGGCGATGTGGGAGCAGGTTGCTGCAGTCACTCACTCTCTGGGCTGGTCTATACTACGGGGGAAAATCGATCTTAGATACGCAACTTCAGCTGCATGAATAACGTAGCTGAAGTCAAAGTATCTAAGATCGAATTACTCACCGTCCTCACGGCGCGGGATCGATGTACGCAGCTCCCCCTGTCGATTCTGGAACTCCATTCGGGTTGGTGGAGTTCTGGAATTGATATAAGCGCGTTTGGGGATCAATATATCGCATCTAGATGAGACGCGATATATCGATCCCCAAGCAATCGATTGCTACCGTAGCCTCACTTGCAACAGCTCCCATTCCCCTGGCCTCTGCAGGTACCTGCTTCCCTGGGTGCACACTTCTCTCTTCTGCTGTCTCACCCCTTGCTGTTCCCTGGCCCCAGCAGAAAACTCCTACCCACTCCACTCCCCACCCTGCCCCAAGCCCTCCCTGTTCCCAGCTCCCTTGGAGACCTACTTCTTCAATCTTCACCTCCACATTTTGTCTGTCCCCTTTATTATTTACCCTTTCTGCCACTCCCTTCCTGCTCTTGTGTAGTAACCTTTTCCTGTCCTCCCACCTTCTTTCTTTCTTGTCCGTTTTCTCCCACTCTTACACATCTTCATTTCACAGTCACCTCTCCATTTTCCTCCTGTTAGTATTAGTCCTAACCCATCGGGCAACCCCACATCCCTAACTATCCCTCATTCTCTAGTCTTTTTAATTTTAGTCCCACCGCTTCCTCCCTCTTGAATGCCTGCCTAAAAAAAAAAAAAAAAAAGTGAATACCATCAAAACGTTCACCTAATGAGTCCAAGTAACCGTGTGATCTTACAATTGTAACTTGAGTGCTATTTCTCCTTTCCTCCCCCCTATTATTCAATGTTCTTACTTATTCTGTCGTGCCTAAAAGTGAGACAGTATTAACTCCTCAGGGTAGGCACTGTGTCTGTCTTGCTTTGTAAAGTGCCTACCAAACTTTAGGCACTGTATAAATAATAAATTAGCTTTCAGTTATTGATACAAATAACAGCACAGGGATTTTCTCATTTCCTCCTAGGCTTTTTGCTTTGCTTCTCTTTACAGGGTCCCACTATGACTACATGGGTAAAGACCTTTTGCTCAGACACATGATTGCAGAGACTCATGTACAATCATAATCTGGGTCTCAAAAGAGCAGAAAGCGTGTCTGACTTGGCCCCAGCAGCAGCAGTCCCTACCACCTCCCTGCCCCATCTTGTGGGGGGCACCACATGAGGCAGGAGCCCCCACCCTCCTAGAGTAGGAAAGAGAGAACACCAGACTGACATCTACCTAAGCATCCTCTGGACCTAGCACATGTTGCCAGCAGCCCACCTCCCCCCACCCCTGGATAACAGCCTTCTGCTGCTGCCAGTTAATATAGTTCATCCTGTAGCTCAAGGGGGTGGCTGTTAAACTGGACATATTCAAATTTTGTTTTTATCTTTGTTCATTTCCAGAAAAAAAAATTACATACAAAAAGACTGTGTGTAAAGAAAGTCAAACAGCCGAAAGCTAGGAAATGCTAAATTTGCTGTTGTCTGCACAACGTTAATTCAGGCCCCTTATTTAACTACATGATCACACACTATATTTCCTACAGGACCCCTGTTTTATGCAGTGCCCAGGCTGCATGTGCAAAAGGGGGGCAGAGTTAAGGTTGCATGGGCAACTGTAAATTTAGTATTTTCTTAACTTTTGAGTGCTTGGCTTTGCAACCTAAGTAACATTCTTTTAAAGTGCCTTTTTGTATGTAATTTTATAAATAAAGTGCCGGTTCTTTTAAAAATGTTTTTATTGCTTTTGATTATTTCTATGTGTGTGCAGCTGTAGAAACTAAAGATTTTTGGTTTATAAACGTAATGAAATAACTCCCTGATATTCTCCCTGCTTCTGTCCAAAAATCCCACCTGAGCCATAAACCACCTTGTAGGCAGTGACCACCACCCTCACCCTTTTAATAGACCTTGGCTTTGGCAGAAGTAAGTCTGGCAGAGTTCTTTTGAGGATGCAAGCTGTCGTTTGCGACAGTGTCAGTCACTGCACTGTGCAGGTTTCTGTCCCACCTGTTGCGGAGAGCTGTTAGTAAAAATGCGATGAGACTGCAACTTGCAGTCTGTTTGCACTGGAAAGCTCAGTGGTGAAGGTATGCAAAGCAAGCTTTTGAGAGGGGGTGTTACCACATTAAAAGGCTGCGACTGCATTCGTCAGTTTTGTTCCTCGAGCTTTCTGTATTACATGTACCACTGAAATTCACTACTGAGACTGTTACAAGGCAGGAGCTTCTTGACTGGGGTGGGGGTGGGGTTTCCTTAATGCCTCCAAAGACAGAACCGAGATGCCACAAAAAGGAAAAAAACGAGCACCAGGATTAGCTTTCATAATGAATTTTAGTTTTGCCACTTTGTTACTAGTAATGCTCTGTAGAGGAAGAAAGGGGAAAGTGAGGTGAACTTTATGGAACTGGGTGCACAGTAAAGTGGTTTTAGATTACTCAGATTTTGACTACTGGCATGGGCCTAGGGATATAATATAACACTACAAGAAAAATGTAAGTTTCCATACAAAATGAAAACATTTAGCAAAGGCTACTTCTTTCAGCCAGTCTGCGGATTTACAGTTTCACTTTGAAGAGTGGCTGTAAAAATAATATTGTCAGGCTCCATGTTTCTTGTGCCTCAGTGACTCCATATCAGATTCGCTCAGAGTACATTAACCCTGTGGTCAGCCTGCTGCTCTGCTTTAATCAAATGATAGAGCTGCGTAAAGGGGGAGACAGGCAGAGTGGCCCAGTAGGGCAAGTTTGCACCACCTCTTAGTCCATAGATGAGTGGGGCCTCTGCACCAGACCCACATAACACCCTGGAGGGCAAGCCAGGAAAGGAGGCCATGGATCCGTGATTACCTGAATTCTTCAGCCTTCCTACTCTGTGCAAGTGGAATGGAGGGCTGAAGTAGTGGTGGTGAGGGGTTTACACTGCTGTTCCCTTCCCTGGAGACAGTTTGAGAGAATGGATTTCGCCCCCATAAACCTCAGTTACTTGGGCCTTATATACACGTGAAGTGAATTTCACTCGTTTAATTTCAACCTTTTAATGCAGACTTGACCTAGACCTGAAAGTCAAATCTTGTTCTTTCTTGGTTCTTACATCGTCATAAGTTCAAAGATTCCACAACAGGAAAGTAGTTATTGACTATTTGTCTTATGATGGGGTAGAAACCAGAATATAGTCCAGCTCACTCTTACCATAGCTGCATTGGCTCTGCAGGAAAACCAGAACAAAAAATTAGAAAGCTAATTGGTAGATACAATTCTGGAGAAAAGAGAAACAGGGCACAGTTCTCTTGGGTAATGTGGTGCCACTGTTGCATAGCAGCTTTTTTTGCCGTAACTGTTTGTTGTTTGGTTACAGGTAATTTCAGACTGTCTGGCAAGATCTGCAGCCGTTACAACTAGTCATAACTTGAAATCCTGTTGTGCCTATAAATCTGTCCGTGCACCTTGTAGTATCACTCAAGCTGGAGAAAAGAGCATGCCAAAAATCAAATTAGCATAGTTATGAAACAGTCACAAGTGCTTTGGTAGTAATGCTGACTAGCAATTATTCGGATAATTCGTTTAATTCAACAAACGGCTTCTGCTAACTAACTGCATCTACATAACAAGGAAAATTATTCCTTTAGGATTCAATCTTAAAAAATAGGTGAATAGTCAGGCAGAGAAAAAGAAACAATAATATATATTTCACAAAGAGAGAGACACCTAAAGAGAACACAATTAAATGCTGTAATACAGGTAAGGGACCACTGATCGAAGTGTATGAGAGCCATAATGCTAAAAAGGCCAAATTGTGGCTTGGGTATCGGGACTGCAGAAGGAAGTAAGTAAGAGGCCATATGGCATTCCTATTCACCAGCTACCCATATCATCATAGGTAGCAGAGTAGGTGGGGAAGGAGGCTCTGTAGAGATACTTCTTTTCTTTTCCCACCCCCACCCCTTCCTCCTCCTGCCCTCTGCACAAGTAGGTGAGAGGAGGTGGGTAGCACCTTGGCTCTTCTTCCCCACCTCACCCTCCCCACACACAACCTTGTGACTGGCACATCAGACATTAAACCCAGCACAATTTATTCCTTCCTTGAAACAATGGGGAAACTGGGAGGGAGATTGTGACACACAGTGCGAAAACATGCTCAGAGTAGATACAGCCACGCTCTATCCCTGGGGTAACAGCTCCTACATGTTTGAATCTATATTGAAACTCTGTGGTAAGGTTTCTGTATAACCTTTGGCATATGAGCCACAACTAGGGGCAGAAATAGAGTTCATATATGCTAAGCAAGAAACTGTAGTCTGGGATTTGCTCAGGAACATTTCAAGTGAAAGTGACTGGCTAATAATGTCTAAACTAGTATCAAGCAGGAAGAGGATTACCTAGTTTTCCATTTCCTCCCATTCTAAATAATTCATTAGCAGACACTTGACATAGGGAAATCACAGATGAGTATGTGATCTTAAATTAGCTGGTTGCCCCCCTCCTTTATCCCATAAAGAGAAAATTATGTTACTGTTTTGACACATTTCATGTAGTGCATACAGTTTTGCTTATCAATTTAAATTGCTAACCTGTCCTGCTGTTGAATAGCTTCATATTGAAGAGAATAGTACTTCTTTTTAAACTTTAAAATGTTTTCTTCAAGCCTACTTTAGTATAAACCATGCCACTGGAATTTAATATTTAAAATATTTTTAGAAAAGTGTTTACTGGTAACTTAGAGGAGAAACTTTTATAAACAATGTTAATAATACAAAGTTTTCTGCACACATCATTGTTCATGCAAGTGTTTAAAGACAAGTAGAAAAACTAGAAACTGACTGTTCAAATATTGATTTCCCCTCTTAACATAAACCAGAACTCAAGTGACATCACCACTTAGTAAAATCCTGGTGCTAAAATATAAATGAAAAACTGATAAGAATCAATTGTATTACAGCTGAGCAAGCAATATGAGCCAAGTCTTGAAGCCCTTATTTAATTTTTTTAAAACCTTACTTGTGCAAAAGAAGTTTTGCTCAAATTACAATTGAGGAAGGACTTCAGACTGTGGCCCTCTATCTGCTACACAGGGGGAGTATTTATGAGTGATTTCCCACAGTTACCAGCAATTCTTCCCTTTAAACCAAAAAGCCTAGCCATCAAACTATGCAAAACAGACAATATACACAATAAACACTTATAACACTGGATGTGCCACTGAAAAAGAGGTGGCAAGGCACCGAGGGATTTATGAGGGAGGAGAAATCTTGTGTGAATCTATCATTCTCAATTAAATCTTTAGGCTTTGTAAGTGTTTGCAGAAAATCTTCCATATTGTTCACAAATATGGCTTTTGTTGTGCTTTCGTTCAAAAATGTTAACCATGCTGTGTGTGTGTGTGTGTGTATTATTTATTTATTTATTTATTTATTATTTTTAAAATAGGATTGGTGAAGCAGTGGAGAGTCAATACAATACGGTCGAAAATTATTCCTCTAACTCAGGAAAGCACTACAACATGTGGCTAAATATGTTCTCTATTTAGGAACATACACACTCAACTCTCCAGATATGCTTAAATCCCATCACTTCAGTGGAATTTAAGCACATGTTTAAAGTTGCAAGCACCCTTCCTGAATAGGGATTATTTCCTACATCTGATTTAAAAACCCAGTTAGGGAAACCCCCTTCTTTACAAACTTTAATTAGTATAGCATTATCAAAAATATTGTCCTTTTTCTCTTGCTCTCTTCCCATTTTCTTTTTACTTCCAGAAAGTGGAGAAATGTCACAAAAACAAAGCAAAACAAAACATACCCCTTCTTTCCCCCAACCCACAAAGACCCCAATCATGTAAATGTGCACATGCATAACTTTCAGTGTGGAATACTCCCATTGCCTTCAAAATAAGACATTTTATTAAATTTGAACTAGGTCCAGCAAGGAGAGATACCAACTCTCCATTCATCAGAAATTCCAGGAATGTTTCTACTTGTGATCACGTTGGCCTTGATCCTGCAAAAATGTCAGCATGGGCTTAGGTGTTTGCAGGATCAGGGCCATGATTATTTAAAAAAGAGTAGGCTAGAGGATTTCATAACAGAAATCAAACTTGTTTGCCCAGCTCTGGTTGTTTATAATGCAATAATATAGATTAAGTGCTTCCAGAATACAGATACAATCTCCACCTCTCTACTCCTGTGTCACAAGCATTTGACCAAATTAAAAAAAAAAACTTAGAATTTATTAGGCATGAAAAGTAAAAAAACATTGTGGTTTAATTATAAAAAGAGTTCTGTCTTCTGGGGGAAAATGTATAATATAAAAATATACTAGGCAAGCATAGAGGCAACAAATAGTAAAATGTTAGGTATGAGGGTCAGATTTAAATATTAAAAACTATCTTTTTGTATTATATCCCTTCCCCACACACACACACACTTTCTCTGTAATTTGACTTCATTTGTAATTTGTCCTATCTGGGTTCTTTGGGCAGGGACCTGCCTATTTTGCATGTATGTTAAGCATCTATTGCACCTTTTGTGCACTATGAGTTAGGTTAAGATTTTCTCTCGGTTACTTTTAGTAAAAGTCAGGGACAGGTCATGAGCAACAGACAAAAATTCACGGGAGCCTGTGACCTGTCTCTGACTGTTACTAAAAATAACCGTGGAGGAAGCCTGATAGCTGGAGCCCCATGCAGAGGAACTGGCAGCCCTAGCCCCACTGCCAGGGGGCGGGGGGCAGAGTCCTGGCCAAAGCCATGGGGCGGGGACAGCAACAGCTGCAGCCACGGGGGCAGGGGGGGACATATATTCCGGGCTCCAGCTGCTGCCATGGGTTAGGAGCGCACAGTCCCATCTGAAGCCAAAGAAGTCACAGAAGTCCAGTAGAGTCACAGAATCTGTGACTTCCATGACTAAATCTTACCCTTAACTGTGAGTCGGATTTTCAAAACTTACTAGGAGATTTGGACACAAATCCTATTGCAAGTGTCCTTCCCTCTTGTCGCTTCCTTTTACCTCTCTCTCCCTCCCCCATGTGTTTTGAAAGAGTACAGCTAAACCACTCAAAAGGCAGAGAGAATTAAAGATGTTGAAGAAAAATGGTCTTGTGTTTATGACACATGAGAGAGAGTTGAGGCACCTGAGTTCCATTCTTTGCTCTCCATTGATTCACTGTGTGAACATGGGACAGTCACTTTAGCTACCTGTGCCTCCATTTCTTTATCTGTTCAGTGGGGACTCAGCACAATGAGGGTGTAATGATGTGCGAGTCACAATTCTGACAGATGGCAAAATGGAAAGAATATGTATTGTTAATGATGGACAATTCTGCATTGTGATGAGCTGCATGTTTGGTTACTTTCGTGCAGGGAAACAGTTTCCCATCTGGAGGGTGGGGGGGTAGGGATCACCTTTTCAAATGGGAAAAGTCTTCTTTCAGTTTCAAGCTGGATAAGGAATGGTGTCCCTTGCCTCTGTTTGTCAGAAGATGGAGACAGATGGCAGGAGAGAGATCACTTGATCACTGCCTGTTAGATCCACTCCCTCTGGGGCACTTGGCATTGGCCACTGTCGATAGACAGGATACAGGGCTAGATGGACCTTTGGTCTGACCCGGTATGGCCGTTCTTATGTTCTAAGCTGTGGACATGGATATAATTCTTTTGAGAAGAGAGGATGACTTTTAATTTCATTATTGCTGTGGTTGAATTTGTGCATGTTTTGTTCCCCAAAGTGCCCCATTCGTTCAGTGTAAGGTGACTGGCGGTTTTTTTTCTTTTTTTGATACGTTTATGAGTAATTAAAAATGGAATTTGTTAGGAACTGAAAATTGATTGTCATCTCTTTATAGAAGTAATTCAGACTGAGATTCCATTTGACTGAACTTAATGTTCTATAATGAACTGATAATATACTGCTAGAACTACTGCTTTATTCCCTTCCACCACAATTTCGAAAGATGTATATCAGGGAAAACCAGGTAAAGAATAGTGTTAGATCTTTATTAACATGATTTTTCATGCCCTTTCCGCATCAGTTGACAACTTAATCGTTCAGCATCCATGAATTTCCTGCTGCTTCTATCTCTAAATATGCTCTTCTCTTTTTCCAGGACTATCAAAAGACATAACACTTTTTATGATGGGTGCTATTCCAATCTTCCAGGAGTCTGTCATATTCCAATGGCTGAGCCATTTTGCACCAAAACCAGAGAGGTTAGTGGATTTCATAAGAAAAATCAAATATTTGCAAGTTGTTTGGACATCCCTTGTGGTTTATAATGCTATAGACTGACTAAGTGGTTCCGTAATCCAGATGCATTCTCTGCCTCCCTAGTCCTGTGTCTCAGGCATTTGATCAAATTAAAAATAAAATTAGAATTTGCGAAGCATGAAAATGAAAGATTTTGTGGTTTAATGATGGAAAAAGTCAGGCTAGGTTCTGTCTTCCAGGAAAAAGAATGCCGATTGCTTAGTCATTAGTTTAAGAAAGTGTTTGGCCACCTGGATTTCCCCAGGGACTTTCATGGGGGTGAAAGGCTTGTAAGTTATTGAGTACCAATCCATTGAAATGACATTGTGGACAGTTGAGAAAATTGAGGCAGGCACCGTCTTTGCACTATGTATGTTCTGCACTAGCCAGTGGCGTCCTGGTCCATGACTCGGGCTGCTAGGTGCTACTGCAATACAAATAATTAAAAATAACAACATAACATTCACAGAAGGTACCAATGTGGCACTTGTTTCCTTACACAATGTCCGAGCAGCTTTACCCATGTATAGCATGTGGCACAGCAGGATGAAGGCTTGTTGTATTAATCTGATGGAATATATGGGCCCAAAGAATTAAAGGTGTTAACATAACCCAGTCATTAAACAGTTTTAAACAAGGTTCAGCATTTGGTATACAGAAACCTTAGCCTGCTTAGTATCATGGCAAACACACCGTTAAACATCCTTTTTAACCTTTTATTCAAGATAAGAAGGAAAAACAGTTAAAGCATTTGAAATGTAAAGTAGTTGAAGAAGGCTTTCATTATAACATTTCTTGTTTCCTTTTCCTTTAACTGGAGAGTATGTATAAGGAAAAGCCACCGTGTTTGACAGTCTCTTAGATGGTATTAAAGATGGCAATAATTGTCCTTTTTGAAGAAAAGAGAAGCTAGCTGAGATGGGCTGGAGCTGTTGTTATTGGTCATGATGTTTAAGTCAAATCCGGGTTCCTAAGAAGACAAACCAAGACAAACACACAAAGGAAAGAGAGAGAAAACAGCCAAGATAGAAATGAAACTTTGGTCTCTGGTGTTGACTTTCACGTGCAACCTCCCTGCTGGAAAAACACAGTCCCAGCACATTGTTGTATTAGCCACTCTGAGGCCTGGCAAACTCATACCAGCATCATGCTCTTTAGAGCATTTCTTTTATCTGCCTCTTTTTGTCATAGGCTTATAGCAATGTTGTAAAATATGCCGTCTTGGCTAGCTGAGCCAGACTTTTATTAGACAGAAGGAAAAAGGAAGGAGATAGGACAGAGAAATAAGGCAGGGAAGGAAAAAGGATGCATTTTGGGGGAGTGGGGGTCTCAGATTCGAGATGATGTTCAGGATTCAGTCGGAACTGGTGGAGGTGGCGATGTCATCTGCCTCTCTCAGGCCCTGTTTGCTCAGGACATTTCTCAGGATTAGGATGAAGAAGATCTGGGGTCCAAGAGAAGTGGGCGTGGCAGCCATGATGGTAAAAATTGATCCAAGAGTCAATTTTTCTCTCCCAAAGTTTGTTCCTTTATGGATCCCAAAAGGGAGTGATAGGTGGAATTGCCCATCCCCTAGTATGTTGGATACTAGACCTAATGGGTGGACAACAAAACTTTTGGTCGTCAGCTCCTCCTCTTCACCAAGCATGATCTTAACACAGCCCTTGAGTTACATTAGTAGGCCTCTTTGTTTAGACTGATTCAGTCTTTCTCCCTTTTGTACCTTTTCCCATCAGCATTTGCCATTATAGGTTATTGTGACATCTTATGAACTTTTACTTACTTTTAAAGTTGAGCTCACAGACATGGTAAATTTGTAGACTCAATTATTACAACAGACTTATTTAATACTTTTACGGATGGAGACTAGGCTATTCTTATACTTTTTTAAAATATTGCAGCTCCTATTGTATGCACATTGGGATTTCTGTTTTGGTGGAGGGTGTGCTATTTTAACAAGTAACAGAAAATGCTGCTTTTCAGTATTGTTATTTTAGGGAAGAGCTTGTTTATGGTTAAAAATGCCTTTTTTCAGTGGGGCCGGAACGTTCTTCCATCTGAGCAGAGGGAAAACGAAGAAAGAGATACATGTTAAGAGTCACTGAGGAATGAAATACACAGAGAGCACAGAATCACTTACAAAAGTAATGGTCAGATTAGTCTTCTAAAAATCTTTCAACACCCTTAGTCATCATGCTCTCCGTTACCATTCCAAGGCAGATGAAACAATAAAGTACTGAGCTGGTGACTCAGTGTGTGTCCAGAGCATTTAATATATTCAAGTATCAGTGCTGAGCTGTTAGCTCTTCTTACCGTTTTGCATCATTGTAGATAGTTATTGTTTCTCTATAATTAACAAAAATAGTATTTCTAAGTGACTAAAGTTGCTTCTTAGAGCAGCAATAACAAAAGGGAGGTTCTACACACACACAGTCGTCACTGATGGAACCACATCATTGTTTCCAAAACAAAAAAAAAATAGATAAATCATGAATCTAGGCCTCTCTGCAGTTAAATCGCTAGGTTATAACGTTAAAGATTGATAATTTTATTGCAATCCAGATATTTTTCTTCAAGTTCTGATTTTATCATAATATGCTAGATCTATGTCCTGGAGCTTAGCATGTCATCAGAACCCCTCAAAAGGTTTATATTACTATAATTCTCATAACTCAATTGTAATAATTAAAACCAGACAAAAATCCAGAACTATAAATGTGTTGTGGCTGGATGGAACAACTGGGATATGTAATTCATAGATATTCTTTAACAGCTAAATTTA
Source organism: Chelonoidis abingdonii (assembly GCF_003597395.2). NCBI lineage: Eukaryota > Metazoa > Chordata > Testudines > Testudinidae > Chelonoidis > Chelonoidis abingdonii. The sequence continues at coordinate 115,431,578 of NC_133774.1, forward strand.
CCAAAAATATCAGAGAAAAAGAAACTTTCCAAAATTTTTATGAACTCTAAATCCAGAAATTAAATGAAGAGACGTTGCCCTGAAATACAGAATGAGAAAGGAATGATCATTTTCTCTGACTGTTGATACTAGTTCAGAGATTGGAATTCACTGGAAACAATTTACAAATAGTAAAAGTGAACCGATAAAGCATTCCTGGTGAGGACTGCACAGACTAATGACCAACATCTAATGTACGTCAAAACATAAAGTTTAGCCACTGGCTTGGGAATTAAGACAGAGATATAACCTTCATATCTCCAAATCAATAGATTTTTCTCCAAATTTCTGCCAGACTTCCCTTCCCCACATGCTTAAGCTTCGTCTTCACTAGACTTTTCTTAAAATTTCCCACCCTTGCTATCTATCATCAGTTCAGCTCCACCTTTGGGAGCAATGGTGGTAATGGTAGTGTAAACTGGTCACCAGCATTTCCACTATCGCCTTGTTTAGACTTGTTCTGACCAGAAGTCTCACTATAAGCAAGTGCATATCAAACACACTTTCTTCCTGGCCTTCTCACCCAATGCTAGAAACAGAATCCCACTGGTGTAAACTGGATCATCTGAGTTCAACTCCCACTGCAGCAATGCAGAGTAGGCATCCAGATATTTAGCCCCCTTTCCAACAACGGATGTTGAAACACAGTTGATCCTGTCCTCATCAGCAGAACTATTTGTTTTCAGCCCTGGGAAAGGAAGCTGAAGTGGGGAGTGGGTTTCCTTGTTTGACACTTGTTGTCAAATTAGGCTCACATTCATAGTAAACCATGGCTCACGAGCCACATGCGTCTCTTTTACAGCTTAGGTGCGGTTAACGGAGTGTCCCCTCCTTTTCCCTCCCCCCACACCCTACCTATTCTCCCCCTACCAAACTGGGGGAGGGAGCTCAGGGCTTCTGCCCTGCGGCAGGGTGGTAGGGTTAGGGAAGGGGGTCTCAGGGCTTCAGCAGGTACTGTCCTGAAAGGATAAAGCCCCAAGCCCCGGCAGGTGCCACCTCGTAGGGCAGATTGTGAGTCTTGCGGCTCTTGAACTTCCGAAGATTATTGTATGCAGCTCCAAGGGTCCATAAGTTTGGCCACTACTGGTCTAAAGACAGCCTTATTGCGTGAAGGGTATTCAGATGAGAGACAAGAGTGTCACACTAGACAGAGATATTTGTTCTTTACTTACTTCTCTTGCATGAGGAAATAGCTGGCTTCACATGGGTGGTTAATAATGTGCTATTTCTGTGATAATATTTTTGAAGGTTCTTATGGAGATTGCCAAGAAGCATGGGATCAAGTGCCATTCAAAGGGGACAATGATCACCATTGAGGGGCCACGTTTCAGTTCTCGGGCAGAAAGCTTAATGTTTCGCAACTGGGGGGCTGATGTTGTCAACATGACCACAGTTCCTGAGGTGGTTCTTGCAAGAGAAACTGGAATCTGCTATGCAAGTATTGCTATGGCAACAGATTATGACTGCTGGAAGGAGCATGAAGAAGCCGTGAGTGAAGTTTCTGTTTTGTTTGGTCTTGTTGTTTTAGATTATGGAAAACTATATGTAGTGCAAGTGGATAAAGTTATACAGTTCTTGATAGAAATCACAGTAGGCCCTTTTATACCAGACAAATTCTGCTCTTAATTACACCAGTTTATATCCTAATTCACTCCAAGTCATTGGAGTTATTCTGAAATAACTGAAGTGTTAGTGAGACCAGGACTGAGCCCAATATCCCTGCGTTTTCCTTTCATAAAGTTCTGTTATCATGAATAAAACAGTTCACCTCTTATTGTGTGAATCAGAGTATGTGTATAAAGCCAGTTGTGACATCATTTTCCTGTAACTGACCTTGTCCTTAGTCTCTTGAGCTCTCCACAAAAAAAACACATCCTTTTTAGTTCTTATACCTCTTTTCTCATGTCATATATTCAAGAACAACCAGAAAAATGCTTATGGTGCTTGCCAGTTAAACCTTAGTCATCACCGAAAATGGCAGCAGCAACTGTAGGACTTGCAGAAATGGAGACAGTTGTATGTATTAGTTAATACATGGCCAAAGCAACTCTGTAAAATTGCTGGTTCTATATTTTTTATGTTTATATTAAATCTTTCCTAGCTTTTGGGGGGCATTTTGGTTTTAGCCAGAAAGCAAATGTATCTAAAAATAATTTATACAGAAAATTAGATCATTCCAAACTGGAAATGTGTCATTAAACATTGGTAGATTCTCCATCACTTGCCTTTAATTTGAGATTCAATATCTTTTAAAAGAGACCATCCTGTTCAACCAATAGTTATTGGACTTGATACAAAAATACTTCCGTGGCCTGTGTTGTACAGGAAATCAGACTAGAGGACCACAGTGGTCCCTTCTGGGCTTGAAACATCTGTCTTGGATGATTTAAAAACAACAAATCCTGCATCTTGGCAGGGGTTAGACTAGATGATCCTTGTAGTCCCTTCTACTCCGATGATTCTAAATCTATGAAAGAAAATCAACATTTAGGGCCAGATCTTTTATTGGATGTGTGTGTGCAGCTGCCACTTAAGTCACAGGGAGGGCATCAGTAGCAGAATTTTGTCCTTATTACATTTATGAAGGTGCTGGCCAAAGCTCAATAGTTAAGTTTTTGTTTCTGCGGGGGGCAGGGATGGTGTTTGTTTTATTGCATTTGAAGTTGGAATTCAATATCTCTGCTATATATGAAGAATACAGTGTAGCATTAACAAAATTACAACATGGCTAACATACCTTATTGTTGTCCTGTAGTGATGCCCTGAGATAACCATACAATTATGATAAATGCAAAATGACGTATGATAAATGCAAAATGGTGGTCCCAGATTAAATGCAACTGACTTTTAAAGATGGATTTGGGTTCTTTTTTCCATGAGGATGCCATTACTAGACAGAAGTTTTTTGGTTCCTTAACTGTATATTTCCATACCTTTTAATATATTTGTATTTTTTTCAAGTTTAACCTTAACTCTGAATATTCTGGGTTTGCAATGTTTGTGCTCGGGATATTTACAACAGCCCTGTAGTGTATTTTATGCTAAATTACTTTTATGCGTTCTCAACCTTATCTCTATCTTAACGTAGTTTTGATCTGGAAAGAACAAATCTGTTGCAAAATTGAAACAGTTTTCTGCAATATTGATCTGTCTGTGCACAGATGTGTCACAAAGATGCAGGCAAACAGCAGCGAGGATATGGATCCCTAAGACCTTCACTTGCTTTCTGCTTTGATAGTCACATAAAATGCATGTTGTGAGATAGACACGGTCAGGATATTGTAGATTCTTCAGTTGCATTTTTGAAGACGGAAAATATTTATGGGCCTACAGTGTCCATTATTATACAATAAGATTTCAGCCAGTGATGGCCCACTAAAATCTAAGTTATACCCTCACAAAGAACACTGAAGCTTTTACTGATGCTGTGAAAATCACCACACTGCAGCATTTCATTTAAAGCTGCTGATGCCATCCTGAGAATAGCATTGACATTTTTCCTGCAGTTAAAACTTAATAGCTGCTCTTTCAGGTTGTCTTTGTCTAAAGAGTCATTTTTTATATTTTCAAACATTCTATGGCAAGAGGTATCACTCTATTCAGATGTGTCAGCTCAGGTGTATTATAGTTATGAAGCATAAGATGGCTAGAGTCAACATATGTCACCATTTCCACACCAATGGCTCAGTCCTTCAATCCTTACTCTGGTGAACAGTTTCATTGAGGTATCTTGAGTATGGACTTTGTAGAATCACTCCCCCATTGTAAATAAAACAAAAAAATAAACTATTGATTCTTTTAAAAAATCTCCTCTGTGGCATGTTGTCATCTCAATTTAAAATGCATAGAGGATTTTTTGTTTTTATTCATGTGTTCTGTTCTGAGCTAAAACAGTTGTACCGGGGATGTAGGGTGTTGCTTAATTAGGAATTGAGTTTTGCGGAACATTATCTGTTTTACACACTAGTTTGAGAAAATCATTTTCATTGTATTTCTAGGTTTCAGTGGATAAGGTTTTAAAGACTCTGAAAGAAAATGCGAACAAGGCAACAAGCATACTTCTTACTGCTATCCCTCAAATAGGTTCCATGGACTGGACAGAAACGCTGCATAACATGAAAGTAAGCAAAATATTGAACAGGTTTTTGGGGAGATGTGGGGGGGAGGGGAAGGAAAGAAGTACGTGCTTTGTAATTGAATGGCCTGCGATACTGCTATTCAAAACACCCTTTAAAAAATTTTGTGATTCAACAAAGTTGCAATATGGAATGAAGTCACCAGGGGAGAAAGGTTCATTACAGAGTTTGACAAGCTTTATTGCAAACAGCTTGCCTCAGTTTTACAGCAGGTATTTCAAAAAGTAGAGGGACATCTGCAGTACATGTATTAAAGCTGTGGTACTCCTATAGCAAGGAAAAGTACAAATCTCCATGAGTCTCCACATTACAGACCTACATCTCTATTCAGTGGAAAGCTCAAAATAATTTTGAGCCAAATGGGAAGGATTAAACCTAATTGCACTTGTGAGTTTGCAAAAGGAAAGTTGTTCATTCGGTAACATGAGGATAACAGTGTAGCTGTTGAGAATTCTGTTCACCCTGGCACTGTGACAGTCAATGCACAAAGCAGGATTGCTAGGGTGAAAAGGAAATATCTTTTCAAAGTGTTATGGAGAGAGAATTTCAGACAAACACTTTAAAAACATACAGGGTTGGCTTATACAAATTCTGCATCTCAGTTTCATCCAGTCACTTTAATCCTTTGCCTAAGGGAGGGAATCTTTGTCTCAGATGTTAAAATGTTGATCTCTTTCCTACTCCTCCCCATGCTTTCCTTATGCACAAGCACTTCCTGACTCCTCTTGACTCCCTTACTTTCTGGTGTCAGAGGAGCTGAGGGGGACAGAGGGCTGCGTGGGGCTGTGAAGGGCAGGCAGCAGAGGGAAGCCAGGTATGTGTGGTGGTCTGAAGGAATGAAGAGCTGTGTATGGGGGAAGGAGGCTGTGTTAGGGAGAGTGGTGCTGTGTAAGGGAAGGAGGCCTGGGGACAGTAAATGAGACCAGTCCCTGAGCGCTGATGTGTCTGCACTTTAAGGGGTCCCCCTGTGCTCCTCCCTTAGCACTTGAAATGTGAAGTTCCAATAAAAATGTTATTTTAAAAATCTGTGTTTTCATATGGTCCAGTTAGTGAAGACTCACATCTCATCATGTTTTGGATCTATTCAAAGCCACACTGTCTCAGGCAAAACTCAAGCATGAATCCTTAAACAAGTTTAAGCTTTGAATTGACCGTAGGGTAGGTTCACATGGCTACAATCCAACACCATGGGATGGGTCCCTGGCTCACCTCTTCTCTGCTCCAGCCTTGATAAGCCCCAGTATCGCTTTATCTTTTTCTGTCATCTGGGAGGGGAGTTTAGTTCCCTGTAATGCTGTCCCCTCCTCCCAACACCGCTGTAGGAGGCCAGCTGGATCGCTTCACCCTCCTGCAGTCTTTGGGATGTTGTGATGCAGGTAGAGGAAGGGGTAGTCAGCAAAGTCAACCTTCTTCCTCCATCCCAATCCAGAGAAATCATCCTCAGGGAAACTGACTCCATCTCTTTTTTTTTTTAAATTGTAGGCTTTTTGGTTTGTTTTGTTTTAATTAAAAATGATCCAGTGACCTCTGTTTGACCCACAGACGTTTTCAAGTTCACAGTCACGTGTCTTGTCACATCACGTGGCCACTGTGGGTATGTCTGCATTGCAATAAAACATCCATGGCTGGCCTATGTCAGCTGGCTCGGGCTAAGGGACTGTTTAATTGTGGTGTAGATGTCTGGGGTCCCAGAGCCATGGAGTCTATTCCCCTAAAAATGATTCTTGTGGATTGGGATGGGGGGAAGAAGGTTGATTGGTGGCTACCCCCTTATCCCGCATCCTGTGAGCCCGAATCAGCGGACATGGGCCAGCCCCAGGTGTCTAATGGCAGTGTAGCTGTACCCTTTGTGTACTTCAGTGTCAGATGTGGGGTTGTCCTGTCAGTTCGTACATCAGGGTGGGGCACTGCTGCTGCCTGGAGAATGCTGAGCTTCCCTGTGTCCTGAACAATGAAGCTCCAGTCTTTCCCTTGTTGATTGTGGTCAGGTCTGAGTGTTTAAGGAGTAGAGAAAAGGATACTGGGAGTAGCTTTTGGAATTTGGGGTGAGGGGCTTGGAAGCTACTAATGGGGCTGGGATCAGGAATAGGGAATTGCCTGATGTGAATAATTGAGGAATTGCTGGGTTGGAGTTCTGGAAGGAAGTTAGGAGGATTAAAAGTGGTGCCAGGCCAGGAGCACTTTGGGAAAGTGGTCAGAAAGTATGCAGGTTGAGGAGGATGAGGATTTTTGAGGCACTGACTAGTGGTAAGTAGCATTTGGGATTGAGCCTTATTGTTTGTAGATAGGGAGAGAAGCAATTATGGGATGGAGTAGGGACAGAGATACGCTAGGTCTATGTTATAATTGAACCATACATTTAAAAAATCCCCTCCCCCACTTTGGAGCTAGATGTAAATTCTTGTTTGCCCCCTTTAAACGTCAGCAGTTTATTTTGTGATTACATTTGTTTTTCTGCCCCTGTCCTCTCTTCCTGCTTGAACTAAAAACAAAGTGGCAGCACGTGCAGATCCCAGCTGGTATTCTGGGGCCCTGCTACACAGGTGAAAGAACCACCATCCCTTCCATGCTTCAGCAGCTGGGTGCTTATGGACTGCTGTAAAAAGCTTGCTTCCATGAACAGCAATTCTGAGAAGCATGAGATTGGGTTCAGAGCCTTTGCCCTCAACCCCTACAGGTAACACCACCTCCCCTCACCTACTCTCCTTCCCTCTGCTCATTACTGTGGGTGGGGAAACTTACTCAGGGAGGCATTTGCCTCTTTCTCCTTCCGCTGCCCCTACATCTTGCAGCTGAAGTTTGCATGGGCCAGCCTCCTCTATTAGAAGTTTTTGCAGTGTTTAACAGAGATGTTGAGTGAAATATTCTTACTCCTGTGACAAGATTTCAGCATAGCATCTTTCACTCTGTCTGTCATCTCTTGCCTGTTCTCCTGTCTTTTGCTCTCAGATACATCTCTGAGCACCCTCCCTGTCCTCTCCTCAATGAGAAAGAAAGTGAACCTTAGGTTGGAGGTCAAAGATCTAAAAATAAGCTTTTAACAGTTTCATGTGGGTGTTTTGTTTTGTTTTTTAACTGTCAGCTCATCTACAGAGAGACAAGGTGGGTGCGGAAATATTGGACCAACTTGATGAGAGAGAGAAGCTTTTGAAGTGAACACAGAGCTCTTCTTCAGCCTGAAGGCTTCTCTCTCTCACCCACAGGAACTGGTCCAGTGAAAGAGATTACCTCACCCACCTTGTTTCTCTAATGTCGTGGGACCAACATTGCTACAATAACATTGCATACAGCTCATCTACAGGGCAATTTTATATATTATCAAAGTTGTATGGAGTCAAACTAGGAGTCACTCCTGCTTCAGACTCAGTGTATTTAATAGCCTTCATAAATTATCATTAATAATAATTTCCTCTCTGAAGGCATAGCAGTTGTACTAATGCTTCTCCTTTAAGGAACAGATGGGATAGAATGCCTGTAGGCTTCCAGAATAGGACATGATGATGTCAGTGTGTTTGTGCCACCTGCCAAGAAATACCAAAATGTTAACTAACTTTTAAGCCCAACAGACTCAATTGCATAAATGATGGGAGACTCTTGATTTGAAAACAGATCTTGTGTTTGTGATACTTCAATAACAAAGCTAAGTAAACTATGTAGAGCCCTACATAGCTATGTTTAGTGAGTGAAAGCTCAGCTGATTCTCATGAATAGCCCTTTGATTGATACATGTTTAGACTTGCTCCTTATTTAGCATATCCATGAGGTAGTCTGAGTTTGTTACTATGATCTTCTATCTTTTGTTAGTCATTTGTCTAGGGAAAACATTGGACAGAGAGTCTCTGCTGACCAGAGTTTCAGCTCATGGGCTAGGTGACAATCAATGGTGGTGTCATTTGGACTCAACACAAAAGCACAATACAGTTTAACACAATGTGACACAACCAGCAGTCTTGGCTTGAGAGAGGCTCAGTACTGGGACAGAAATGAAATTTCATGTTAAGACTGATCTGCCTTCTAGAGCACATGTAGGGAAGTCTGTTCACACAAGCGCCTTGATTCTGCAGTGAGTGCCACACAAATAGACTCCAGTCACCATGCAGAGCCCCACTGAGTTTTGGGTACATTTAAAAAAAACAAAAACAACCCCCCCCCCCCCCCCACACACACACACTTGCCTAGATGTTTTTACTAATTCATTTCAAAGGCCTATTATACACAGGGCAAATTGTATTTTAACATGTTGGCAGATCATGGCGGATAGTAGGTGAGAGTTTAGGGTTCTCCTTAACCAGTTAACACATGCTAAAATATAGCTTGCCCCTGGCTACAGTAGGGCTTTAAAATGTGTTTCCTAGCTAACTTTTTTATTTCTGTGTTTAGTTGTACCCTAAGTGACATGCGTATTCACTACACATATGAGGCCCCGATCCAACAAAAGTTTATGTACATGAGTAACTGTTTTCATGGGAGCAGTCTCAATGAAGTCTGTGCGATTAAAAGTACTTGTGTGAAATGGGATTCCCTGCAGAGTTTACTACAGGATCAGGGAGTTGGGTCCAAAAGGGCCGAGCTTCTCTCATTTAACTCAGTGGAAATTTTGAGTGTTCAACATCTCTCTGTCTCTGATGCTTAGCTTGGCCCAGGCCAGTCTCATCCCTGAGTTTCATGAGCATTGTATTCACTGCATTCTATCTTAAGGAAAACAATCGTTTCTCATTACTTTCAATTTTCTGATGCTTGGGGTTTTTTACATAAGTTAAAGGAACATGCAAAAACACATTTTCTTTTTTAGCATTTTTGTTATTTTCAGAATTTTAGGATTAAGTTTACTTATAGATTTCTGTAAATCCAATGGGTGTGACCAATATGCTACTTTTAAAACAGTTCCAAGTACCCAAATATGGGACTTTACTTAACTTTAATTTTTAAAGCTAAGCATTCATTTTAATCTAATACTTTGTGGGGTTGATTTGTGACAACAATCACCAGTTAGTACATATGGAAAATTGTAATTATCGGGTACTAGGTTCACAATTGCTGGAGGTTAAAGGGTCTGTTCTCCCTGTCTCACCCTCAGATTTTTTTCAGGGCTACTGCACACATCAAGAGAATTCATACCCATTTCTAATCTGCATGCAATCAACATGGTTTGCTGTTGAGAATGCTTTAAAATGTAAAGTTATTTGTGTGTGTATATTGGGATAGGGTGTATTCAACTGTTTTGATTTTGTATTTCAGTGTACTGTGCAGTGCTCAGTCATGTTACCAAAACATTAAAAGCATGGATGGGCTCTGAAGTCTGGATGCTCAGAAGAAAGGAGAGGGTCAGTCTTGAACATCTAAACAGTTACAATATTTTGGGATTTTGATGTTTAGCATGAAAGAATACAGTAAACGTTGCACTGGTCTATTTCTTGTCTGCTTATAAAGTATCATGCTAAAGACTGTTGAAGAACTTACCAATAGCCTTGGAATGTATTGATTGTATGAACTGATAGGGCAATGGGATAAGGATTCCATAACAAATCATCATAGTTAAGATCCTAGTACTTCTTTTCTTGTTTACAAACTTCAGATGAGAAAGAGTGCTTCGTTCATCCTTTGCTCAGTAATAGCTGATCATTCCTGGCCTGGGTGAAGGCAAGAGAAGAGGAGGGGTTAGACTGTGTACTCTTATTGATCTGTTTAAAAAAATAGAGACTTCAGAAAGTTAAAACGACAGAGCTATTAGTTGCTTTGCTATCTCCTTTTTCTGAGAGTAAACTATCTTTTATCACAAAAATATAATTGAAGGACTATAGGTTACTTAAGAAAATACACTGCAGTATTTTTATATTTTTTTTGAATATATATTTTACCTGTATTGATTTTCACTGTTCTCTTATGGAAAAAATTGCCTGGACATCTTAAGCCCAAATTTTAAAAGCTTGTCCACTTTTGCTGCCACACTGTTTCACCATAAGAAATTGTGCCAACTGTTCTGCAGCAGCAGTAATTTTGAGTATAGGTATCACCATTTTAAATGTTTACTTGATTGCATGAACAAGTCAGGAGATAAACATCTAGATCTGTGTCTGCAATTGATTGCAGGCACAGATATTTACAGGTACATAAATATTCCTGCAAAAATGAGTCTGGATTTGAACCTCTTTAAAAAATGAGACTCATGAAACCTGATGAAATGATGTTTCTCAACTTTAATTGAGCTGCTTGAGTTTGGGAAGGAATAATGTGCATCACGGATCTGATCCAGAGCCCACTGCAGTCACTGGAAAGTCTTCCATTGTCTTCATTGGAGTTGGTTTGGGCCCTGATTAACTAAAACTGAAGTGACAAATTTAGCACACCATTTTGGCCTGATGCCACTGTCTGTTCTGTGCACCAGGGGTAGCATTATCTGTTACATTTTTCTACAGAATTCTTTTTCTTTAGTTTTATTCTGATTTACAACTATGTTAGTGATGAATGTATCTACTGTTGATTGTATCCAATGTATATATTCATGCACCTCTGCATCTTCTACTGCATATGCAGAATGAATACAATTTGCCTTCAGAAAAGTAATTCGCTGCTGCTTGTCTAATAAATGAACCAAATGTAACCTTCTGCTTCTATAAATTGTGTGGGAATGGCTTTGTTTTATTTCTGGACATTATTCAGATAACTGAGTTTAGCTGTTTGGATGGCAAAAATACTGGATAAGCATGCAGTTAGTCTATACAGTAATTCACCAACACAGTGTTAACTGGAATTGAAAATCTGAGAGCATTGTACTACTTTTGTGTACACCTAAGCAAAACCTTGCATAGTTAAGCAGAAGAGTACATGAGTTTAGATCTTAAAGACATGTTTCAGAAAGCAGAAATCCTGCCGAAATAATACAGATGAAAACACAAACCATGCCAGGTGAGGAGAAGATTGGAAATGAAAAAGGCAAATTGTCACCAGTTGTTAAGCTAAAAATGAAGCCCTGTGTGAAGAAAAACTAAAGACAAAAGTATTTTAAAACACTTTAATTGTTATTATTGTATTGAAGTAGCATGTAGGAATCCCAAGCATAGACCAGGATTCCATTGTTTTAGGCACTTTATAAACACAGAGCGAAAAGACACTGCTACCTAAAGAGGCTTACAGTCTGGCCACATGTGTGTGTCACTGAAGGCCCTCGAGACCAAGATTAGGAGTGAAATTTAGATGTCAGAAGATAATTTAGTTCAACTTTTTTGCATCAGTCATCATTACTACAATCAGAGTTCTTTGAAAAAGTGAATAATTAGATCATCATTAAAAGGTCCTCCATAAAATATTAAGACAAACAATCCTGATTGTTGTGGGAAAGATCTGGCGTGAATTTAAAATGGGTGAAGCAATAGAAAATAATTGTAGTAAAAGGTGGATCTACCCTTAAAAATTAGCTCGATCTAGCCATATTGCTTTGGACTATGACAAATTTTGCACCCTGCACACCATAGTTGGGCTAACATAATCCTTGGTGTAGATGCTGCTATGTCAATGGAAGAATTCTTCCATTAACCTAGCTACCACTTCTCTGAGAGGTGGATTAACTGTGTCAGTGGAAAACCCCCTGCCACTGCTGCAAGAAACATCTACACTACAATGTTACAGCTGCAGCACTGCAACTGTGCTACTGTAGTGATGGGAGTGTAGACGTGGCCTGCCATACTGTGGTGGCGGAAGCCTTTTGGGGTGTGTGAGTGAGACTGAATGTGGAATTCCTTTGCTTCCTGCTCCTGTCCCAACTTGTTTCACTGTCAATGTGCTTTGAGGCCTGGTCTACACTTAAAAATTAGATAGACCTAGCTACATTGCTCATGCCCGGGAAAAATTTTGGGCCCCATGCAACAGAGTTTGGTAAACCTAACCCCCCAGTGTAGATGCAACTAGGTTGATGGAAGAATTCTTCCTTTGACCTAACTACCACCGCTCAGAGAATTGAATTAACTACAGCGATGGAAAAACCCCTTCCATCAATGTAGGAGGGGTCTACACTATGGCACTACAGTGGCAGAATTGCAGCTCTGTAGCTGTGTTGCTGTTGCGTACACATATCCTGAGGAGTGAATTAAGGGAAATTAGCAATGACCTTTGGAGCACAGTATTAAAGAAAACAAACCAGGAAGAAGAACATAAAAACAGCCATACTGGGTCAGACCAAAGGTCCAGCTAACCCACTATCTTGTCTTCCAACAGTGGCCAATGCCAGGTGCACCAAAAGGAATGAACAGAACAGGTAATCAAGTGATCCATCCCCTGCCATTCTTTCCCAGCCTCTGGCACACAGAGACTAGGGACACCATCCTGGCTAATAGCCATTGATTGACCTATCCTCCATGAATGTTCTTATGTTCAGAAGAGTCACTGGAGAGAGAAATCAAAATGTAAATCGATAATAAAGTGAAAATGGTAGAAATACTCCCACTCTCAGAAGTTCCTGCGGGATCATCCCCTACAGCACAGTTTCTATTGTTTTGTTCAGCCTACATTTAAATGTCTCAGGAGATGGGACTTCTGCCACTTCTCTTTGGATATATTTCCAAAGCCTAATAGATCTCACTCATCAGCATTCAGCCTAGATCATCCCTTGTCTCAGTTGCATCCCAGTGCTCCTATGTATACCCCTCTGCATCACTCAAAATGATTCCTCTCCTTCACACCCTTCAGATATTTATAAACTAGTAATGTATCCTCCCCTTCCCCCTCCGTCTCCCAGCCACTGCTTAGCCAAGCTACATTTAGCTCATTTCATATTTCCCTATACATCAGTTCCCTCCAGTGCCCTGATCATTTCTGTTGCTCTTCCCTGGGCACTCTCCCCTTTGTCAGGAGCTGACTGGTAATGAATGTGATGCCCAGAAACAAATACAGGGGCACCACGCTCACACTGCGATGGGATTATTACCCTGTCCCCTTGTGAAGTCCAAAATTGGCCTTGCTTGCAGCTATGTATTACTAACTCGCATCCAATTTTCTGTCTGCCATAACACCCAGGTCCCTCTTATCATCTGCAAGGGGGTCCAGACTTGACATAAATATCAGATGCATACTGAAAACATTACAGCTCATGCATTGATATAAATACTAAAGATAATTTAACAGCTTTGATAATACTGTGGTGTTCTGGTGGTCCTAGTTGGGGAAAGGTTTTTTTCCTACCCAAAGCAGATAGGTGCTTATTAGCATTAGGAGCAATCCACATCATTCAGGAGACACTCAGCACCTGGCAGGATCAGGCCCTTAAGACAGAAACTGTGGGCTAACCATTCGTTCTAACGGTTGCTTCCTCTCACCCACCATCATTATGGTAATGACTGAAGCAGGACAATATGAGTGAACTGAACCTAACATTTCGCAATACCCAGGGGTGTGTGACAGCCTGATTCTGATTCTTATAAAAGTAATAATTTACTCAGGACAGGGAATTGGCTTATGTTGTAAACCGTCTTTGTATTTAGGCAAGTTTGAAAATGTGGTTTTAATTTCTGCATACTTTTTGGACAGCACTTGCTCTGTAGCTGCAGCCTTGAAGAAGCCTGACTCATTCAAACATGAAATTCACCATCTGCTCTCAAAGTCAAACTGCAAACTAAGGACGGCTGTTCTTAGAGGAATTTTAAGAGTTTGTACTCACCAGCAATGCTGCATTAACAGTCATGACAGGGCAGAAAAGCTGACAATGGCTTTATCACATCAATAGCCCTCAACTCCCTTCTAGAAGGGCCAGGTTTGGAGTCTCCAGACCCTTTCCATCCTGAAGCTACCAGCAAGGAGGTTCAATTATAATACAGTAGAACCTCAGAGTTATGAACTGACCAGTCAACCACACACTGCATTTGGAACTGGAAGTAGGCAATCTGGCAGCAGCAGAGACACACACAAACACACCGCCCCCTCCCCCCAAAAAGCAAATACAGTAAGTTAAATGTAAACTACTAAAAAAATTTAAGGGAAAGCAGCATTTTTCTTCTTCACAGTAAAGTTTCAAACCTATATTAAGTCAATGTTCAGCTGTAAACTTTTGAAAGAACTAGAATGTTTTGTTCAGTTACAACCATTTCAGAGTTACAACCAACCTCCATTCCAGAGGTGTTCTTAACTCTGAGGTTCTTCTGTACACACTTGTTCATTAGAATCTGAATTAAGACTCTCTAATGTATTCCCATAACCCAGGATCCCTTAGTAATAACCCCAAAAGTAGTTCATCACAGAGGCTGGCCCTTTCAGGGGAATCAGGGGCTAATCTACCTGCTATGGATTCTGCTAAGAAGAATGAGCCAACTCAGATCAGCCTGTGAGTATTTAATTACCTAGATGGCTGGGTGACAGTTAATTACTTAGGGAACACCTGGGCCTCATAAAGGATTCTAAGGGCTTGGGCAGATAGCTCTTAACACCTGAAAAGAGGAAATTCTCATGGAAACTGGTTTGAGGGCTTATTAGAAAGGGGACTAAGCTCTGTGAGAGCTATGAGTGGTGACAGCCTGGTCCCCATGAATGGTACTTACTAGACAGCTGCAAGAAGTCACGGTTGTTGAGGTACTACATGCTGTTCCAAAAAAGAGCTGTAGCAGTTTGACCTCTGTAGGAACCCGGAGATGGACCCCTTATCTAGGTGATGGGAGAAGAGGGTCCTGGTCTGAGAAAGTCTTAATGGTGATAGGCCTGGATGGAGATGGATGGACTCAGGTAGGACAGACTAATATTGACTTGACCCCTCCTAACTAGGACATGTGGAGTGAAGAGTTGTTTGTTTTGTCTTTGGTTAAATAAATTAGACCCCTGAAGGGGCACTGTTCATTACATAACAGCATCACTGAACTAACTGAAAGCCCACTAGGGGAAACTGAGGCAGGGATGCTTTTGTTGCTCTCCTCTGGGCCAACACGGTGTGTATGAGGTGACACCAGAGAGTATGGGGGTGGGGCTATCACATATGGGAATCAAAACATACTTATGTTTGGTGGAGTCCTTTTCCTGGCTTGCAATGTATCTCAAACAAAATCAGTAAATGTCTTAGATCATTTAATCTCTGCTAAGCCTTGTTTGTTAATGTACAGTAAGGTCAGTGGATAATGGCTTAATTCTTAACTTACAATTAGTTAGCGTAAAATAGCTAAACACTTGATACCAGATCCCCAAAGGTATTTAGGCTCCTAACTTTTATTGATTTCAGTGGCAATTAGGAGTCTTGCTACCTTTTGAGGAGCTTGGCCTTTTTGGACTCTCTAAGGCTGGGTCAGTGTGGAAGAGAGAACCAGCTTGGGAAGAAAAAGAGGCTGAGACCCCACAAGGGTAAAAAAAAAACAAACAACTTAAAAGTCTGAATCCTTGGTCCTTCGTCTCCATTGCCTTGCAGTTCATGTAGACCGTTGGCCCTGTGCAAAATTAATGTAAATCACTAAAAAAAAAATTTAGTAGCATTGTCATTCACTTTGCACAGATGTAAATGACAGAAGCACAAGAGATGAGGCAGTGCAAAATAGACCCCTGAAAATCTAAAGCTGTCAAATGACATTATAAAACTATCTTAACCCACAAAACTTTCAAATGATTCTTTATGTAGACTTTTCTAGTGAAGGTCCCCAGATGTAGCCTTGCTTAGAACTTTTTTTCATTTTTTAGTTAGTAGAGCAAAACTGGGTGATGTGAAAGGAAAAAAAAATCAAAAATTTTTTCACCCTTCTCTGATTGCAAATTGTTTGGGACTAGATTGCAATCGTCTTGAAAGTATTCTTTATTTGCATCCAATTGGCAAATAATTCCTATATCTTCTGACAGTTTATTAGGAATATTTTAAATCAAGCTGTTCTGACTGGATGCACGGACCAGATGACATGACATCAGTTTCTGTTCACATTTGTTGCATCAGTATCTGTTCCTGCCAGCACATGTGACTGCTAGACTAATTACAGAAAATGAATACAAAAGGGAGGGGGTGGAAATACAGATTAAATACTTCATTTATAAATATGACTAGTCAGTTTTTATGAACATTCCAGCTCTAAAGAGAAACTAATTTTAAAACTCTAATAGGGAAAATCTTGTCATTTGTAATGTAAAGAGCACTGGACATGGGGCAACAATGAATTAACAAAGCCTTTAAAGGTACTGGCTTTAACTTGCTATAGAAAAGAGACTGCAAGCTTTGACCCACCTACACAGGCAGGTATAATTGAGGATGGCACCTGGGCTGGATGGTACAGCTGCTTTGGGACAAAGATCCCATGATTTTGATCTCCCCCTACTAGAGTTTCCCTAGCAAAATGAAGTCTGCTGGGATTTTGGGAAGTTTGAACCCTGAGGAACCTTCACAAGGTAAAAAGTTGCACTCTGTTAGCAGAGCCTTATAGAAAGCAGTCAGAAAAGGTGGGATGGAGAGAGTGTTAGGTTCTGTGAAATCAGCTGTCCATGCAGTGAGAGAGTTCTTTCAATAATGTATATACCTTTTGGTTTGTTTCTTTCTGAACTGTGACTAATACCCAAAATTTTTATGAAAGTACATATTTTGTTGCCTGCCTGAGAATAAAATTAGCTGGTCTCATTAGGAAAAACAAGAGGTTTGGGTTGGGGGGGTTTCTTTGTCAGTCAGCGAGAAGGGCTGAATTGGCTCTACTCCATCACCCCCAATAGAACTAGTTTTTTAAATGTAAATTTGTTATCTCATGGGATTATTGACTTTACTCACCATCCTGTATCTAGTCCTTTTTTCTCTTCTCCCCCATGCTGCCTGCAGTTCTGGTCCATGCTCTCTCTTCTGCTTTGTTCCTCCCCTCTTCTTTGTTTGCATGGGGTGTGTTTTTTCTCTTCACCCCTACCACACTGGCGCTTCCTGTCTTAGGGTCTGGCTAATCCCTTGTTTCTGCATCAGAATAGTTCAGTAACTTATATCAAGAATCTAACTTACTGCTGCCCATTCCCAAGAGCCTCTGTGCAAAGAAATCCAAAAAGTCCTGCCCTGAAGGATGCTACCAGGCATGAGCTACTTATTCCACAAAACAGGTGTATCTACAGCCACAAACAGGCTTCCACATCACTCAAGTTCCAGCTTCATCTTGCTCCATTTTCAGTGACCACACTGTCTACAACTCTGTACCTCAGTCAGACAGACCTACTAGCAGAATGATGTATGTGCAGTACATCACTATGCCTCTGACACAGCCAATTGCATGGTTGAGTGCTTTGATGAAGCAGTGTCCATGCCTCTAGGATCTAATCCAGCTCCCATTGCAATCAATAGAAAGAATCCCATGGACTTCAGTGAGAGCAGGAACAGATGCAAAGTGAGGGGGAGAGAGTTCCACATTTGTGTGTGCTTAGATGTATGCTCCAGATTGTCATGAGATAGGCTATTTCTAACCCTGTTGATCTTCATTGCTATTGGGGAGGGGGGGAAGGGGAAAGGGAAAGGGGGGATTTTTCTCAAGTAGACCTGTCCCTGATTTGCTGAACTTTTGAAGGCCTTACACTTAACTGGATGGCACTTCTGTATGCAATGCAATATCTTAGGAAGTACACCCAATCAATTCCAAATTTCAGGAAATGTTCCAGGCATCGATGGCCCAACTGATCTGAAGGAAAACAAATGCAGGGGGAGGGTTGGGGGAAGAGCGCCTATGATTTGTTTAGCATAACCAAAGCCTCAAGTACCTCTGCAAATGTCTATGATCAAGTAACTGGCTGATGACATCCATTAATGCTTTCCATCATAACAAGACCCCTGCTCATCCTCCAGTATAATTTAACATGTTGATGCTCTAATGATTTATCTCCCAGGCAAATAATAGGGGAACGGGGGTGTGCATACCTCTGCTGGTGGCTTGTATGGAGGAAGGTGGAAATGAGAGGCAGACAGAACCCCTGGTTGGGAGATTGGGGACCCTAGAATGGGAAAAGGGGGCACACTGAGCTGCTTAGGGTGGGGGGAATGGAGGGCATGGGGGAGGTAGGAGTGAGCAAAAAAAAATGCTGCAATTCAGGGAAAATGGTGGGACACACAGAATGCACGGTTGGGGGGAGATTACCAGGAGATGAAAAGTCTCTGAAATGGAGGGGGATGGGAGGGGTGGTAAACCAGGAGCTTGTTGGGAGAAAATGAGGAATGCATATGCAGTGAGCTCAGCCTATTAAAGCTAGGAAGAGTGACTGCCTAGTAACTTGATTTCTCTATACAATCCTCCTAATGGTGGCTGCCTTCTAGAAAATGGGCTTATAATTCATGCTTCTTTTAGGCTGGCATTTGTGACAGTCCTACTAATCTCCGTGGGGCAACAACAAAGGTCCATTACCTCTGAGGAATGTGCATATTAGAAAAGCAAAAATCAGCTGTTAAGGGTGTGCCAAAAGAGACAGACTGACACCCCTTAACGATTGCTCCCTACCAGGGTCCCTCTTCCCCCACCCCCCCACCCCATCAGTATATAGCTAAATAATCTGTTTGGAGAGGTCTGGAACTGCTGCCCTGCAGTGTCCTGATGCCTGAGGCATTCAAATGTGTAGGCATCACAGGAAGTAGCATTGGTAAACTTTGTTGAAAGCCCGGCCTTCTCTCAAGTCAAACCATGCAAAATAGAAATAACCCATGAACAATTTTATTCGACAAGACGGTTCAGTTCTAGTTAAATCCAATGCCAGGACACCTGGCCCCTCTTTAGACTGAAGTGCTGTCTCAGCCATGATCTGGCCAGAATCAAGTGCAGAGACTGACCAGCGAGAATGAGGGAAGAAGGGACATCTGAATGGTTCCCCCCAACCTTTCAGCATCTTACTTTGGGTGTGACCAATGGAGACCTGCAGTCAGGCTGCAGAACAGGGTTGGTTCAGGCACTTGATCTCCATCGGCTGCTTACACTCTGGCTTCCCACGGGGAGCACGGCTGCTGCAGGTTTGGACAGAGTGGTTGGTTGTTTAAGCAGCCTCACGCTGCTTACTGGGCTAGTTATTCTAGGTAATGCTAGCTGGGCACTTTGGCTGCTTGCCAGCACCTCTTTAGGGAGCAAAGTCAAAGCAGCATTTCACCCACTTGGCGTGGAGCAGCCAGATCCCACCAGTAAGCATTAATTGAGGCTGACACCTGATGCAGCTGAGTTTCCTGGCTCCTATTAATTTAAATGCTCAACCAAGTGGCTTAACTCACTGAATTCCCCCTAGGCACCTTCTTTTCAAGAGCACAGGTCAGTGGCATTGGAAAGAGAGGAAAAAAAACTAGTGGGCAACTTCCTTAGGGTGACCAGATGCCCTGATTTTTATGGGGCCAGTCCTGATCTTTGAGTCTTTTTCTTATATAGTCTCCTGTTACCCCCACCCCCACCCTCTGTCCTGATTTTTCACACTTGCTATCTGGTCACCCTAGCTAACTTCTGCACACTGAAATAATTGCAGGTGGGTGCTGTGGAATCCATTTCAGGTTAGCAACAACTACTGGCATCTGGGGCTTGATTTTTCACTGCACAGTGCAGAGTAACTCAACTTGAGCCTCCTACTGCTGGCCCCAGACCCACTCTGGTGGGTAAGGTTCATCCAGGCAGTTTGAGGGAGAGTGGAGACAGCTGGCTCGGGGGCAGAGCACAGAAAACACGGACCTGTGCAGCAGCTCTGCTAGGATACACTAGAAAGCAGCTGGGGAACTTATTTGGATGAAACACAAGTCAGAAAATGCCCAGTGTTGGACACCAGCCCATTTGCATAAGCGATCTGTTCTGACAGATGTTAGGAAAGATCAAGGATGGCATTTCTGGTCAAAACCAGGGCGTGAACAACTACAGCCCCTTCTAATAGCCAAGTGGGACTAGGGCAATTGAACCTGGGTCTCCCAGGGGAGGGGCCCAGTGCAGAAGGAAAACCAGCGCTGAAAGCTTTGGATTCTTGTTTGCCCGCCAGCTCATCTGTATTAATCCTAGACTGCTGCTCCAAATGCTGTAACCGGGCTTCAAAGACCCTGGCACACTTAAGCGGGTGTGTGGCCGGTGCTCTGCAAACTGGACTGATGCATCCCTGAGCTTCACTTTCCCTTATCTGGTTCTTTCCAACAACTAAGCCACCTCTAAAGAGACATTCCTGGTGAAAGCGCACACACTATAACCTAGTATATGGCAAACAGCAGCCGTGGCGTGCGGGAACTCCTTTCCTTCAGCTCCCCATGTATGAACTCTAGCTACTCACTACCTGGACTCTGCATGGACTTGTGCACTCAGTGTACAGACCTGGGAGCCAGGAACCTTCCTGAATTCCTCTCCAGCCTTTGACACAGACAGTCTGTCAACTTGGACCGAGTCATGTTACTCCGCTGGCCTCAGTTTTCCCATATATAATTTTGGGTGTGGCGGGGATGGATCAGACAGCAGACATCACTATACAAATGGTAAATTCAGTGCTTTGTTATATCTTCACGATGGCAGGCGGCTGCTCATGCAAACCTTTTTATAAACTCTACAGCTAGATTGACCCGTTAAAAAATGCATCTGTCAGTGCATCACAGCAAACTGAATTTATCCCAGGCATTTCTAAATATTGCAATTTCTTTCCCTGTAACAATTATCCCTAATCCTTGTAAATGACGTTTAGCAATGGAAAGAATGTGGCTCAATCAATATTGCGGCTTAGTGTTGAGACTTCTACCGACTCCTAAATTACCTTAGCATCTCTCCCCTTCCCTGCCCCCTCCCCCCCACCCCCAAAAAAATCTAATAGCAAAACAGAGAAACCCTGTTCAGCCTTCAGTTCATGGATGAACTTTCTGGGAATAGTTCAGGTCTCTGCCGTTCCAAAACCTACAGCAGTGGATCTCTTAAACCACAGCCTATCGGTTATTAAAAAGGGACCTGTTCGAGAGAGAGAGAGATTGAACGCACCTGCCCCCTTTCCACTGAAACCCTTCAGTGTAGGGTAGGTGAGACTGGGAATAATCTACAGGAATGAAAATATTAACAGAGCCAGTCATATTCATTCTACTTTTTAACACCCGTCCTGCCGTATGGCACACTGATTAGCATTTATTTCCATCATACCCTATAGTATGTTGGCAGAGAAACTGGACAGCAGGACCGGCATTAGAAAGTGCAGGGCCCAATTTGAACATTTTCAGCGGGGCCCTGGCAGGGATGACCTAAAAAAAAAAAAAAGCATGTTTAAAAAAAAAAGCCTTTCATTTCTTAGCAACCAGTTCCCCATAAAAAAGTTCTGATTTAAGGGATGTGCCACAATATGTATTTTTTGTACCAACAGAGTTACCATGCATCTGTATTTTCCCAGGAGGAATTTTTCAAATTTAGCCTGACATGTCTGGGAAAATACAAATGTATGTTAACCCTACGTAAAGTTCTTTTTTAAAAAAGAAGGGCCTGAACTAGAAATGAGCTCCGTTTCACATGCATGGGTCCCCGCCACTCCCCGGGGGTGTGCTGAGGTGACCAGATGTCCTGATTTTATAGGAACAGTCCTGATTTTTGGGTCTTTGTTTTTTATATAGAATCCTATTACCCTCCAACCTCATCCTGATTTTTCACACTTGCTGTCTAGTCACCCTCGGGTGTGCACATGTGTGGGTCCCAGCTGCTCCCTGCCCCCCTCATTGTAGCAGGTGTGCAGGGTTACTGCCCTGGGAACTGCAGGGCATCAGTGGACATGGGGCTGGCTGGAGGCGGGGCAGGGGTTGATTGGAGGTATGATCTGGCTGCAGGCAGGGCAAGGGGCTGGTTGGAGACAGGAGTGTGTGGGGTGGGCTGGCTGGCTTCAGGCAGGGCCACAGGGCAGGTGCGGCAGGGGTTGGCAGGGCTGGAGACAGAGGAGTGTGAGACTGGCTGGCTTCAGGCAGGGGGGTGCGGCAGGGGTTGGCTGGAGACAGGGCAGGGGGTGAGGGGCTGGTGCGGGAAGGGCAGGGGGTGTGGCAGGGGCTGGCTGAAGACAGACTGGCTGCAGGCAGAGGGTGCAGGGCTGGCTGCAGACGGGCTGGCTGCAAGCAGGGGGTGCAGCAGGGGCTGGCTGTGGGCAGGGGCTGCGGGTACAGTCCACCCTGTACGGTGAGTGCCCCCTCTGCCTCCCTCCCCCACCGGGGTAGCAGCAACAGCCTGGGGCTTGGGGGTATTAAAAGGGCCTGGGGCTCCCCTGCTTCCACTGCCCCGGCCCTGTAAATAGCCGAGGGAACCCTGGGGAAGCAGCATGGCTCCGGTGGCTATTTAAAGGACCGGGGCGGCAGAGGCAGCTGGAGCCCCGGCCCTTTAAATGGACCTCAGAGTCCCCCTGATAGCCCGGGGCTCTGGGGACTAAGGAAAGGGCTCAGGGCTCCCCTGCTTCTACGGCCCCGGCCCTTTAAATAGCCACAGGAGCCCTGGGGAAGTGGTGGGGGCTTCAGTGGCTATTTAAAGGGCCAGGGCAGTAGAAACAGGAGCCCTGGACTACTTAAACAGCCCCCAGAGTCCCGCAGCCCTACCCCAGAGCTCCAGCAGTGGGGCTCTGGGAGAAATTTGAAGGGACGGGGGATTGGACACACGGCCCTTTTAGAGGCGGGGCTGGATTCAGGGGAATTGGTTGAACTGGCATAAAGCGGACCCTGCCTATGGAGAGGGCTTCCCACCCTAGAGTTAGGGTTCCTATGGTTAGGGCACTTGGAGCTAGGGTTAGGGTTCCTATGGGTAGGGCACATGGAATTAGGGTTAGGGTTCCTATGGGTAGGGATTCCCGCCTTAGGGTTAGGGCACTTGGACCTAGGGTTAGGGTTCCCTTGGGTAGGGCACTTGGACCTAGGATTAAGGATCTTATAAATAGGGCACCCCGCCTTAGGGGAAGAGTTCCAATGGGTAGGGCACTTGGAGGTAGGGTTAAGGTTGCATTGGGTAGGGTCTCCCAGCATAGGGTTAGGGTTCCTATGGGTAGGGCTTTCCGCTCTAGGGTGAGGGTTCCTTTGGGTAGGGGACTTGGAGGTAGGGTGAGGGTTTCCTGCCCTAGAGTTAGGGTTCCTATGGGTAGGGCAGATGGAGCTAGGGTTAGGGTTCCGATGGGAAAGGCATTTGAAGCTAGAGTTAGAATTCCTATGGGTAGGGCTTCCACCTCTAGGGATAGGGGTCCAATGGATAGGGCACTTGGAGGTAGGGTGAGGGCTCTTATAGCTAGGGTGCCCTGCCCTACGGTTAGGGTTCCTATGGGTATGGCACTTATAGTCAAGGTTAGCATTCCTATTGGTAGGGCTTCCCGCCCTAGGCTTAAGGTTCCTAAGGGTAGGGCATTTGGAGATAGGATTAGGGTTCCAATGGGTACGACTTCCCACTCTAGGGTTGGGGTTCCTACGGTTAGGGAACTCAGAGCTAGGGTTTAGGGTTCCTCTGGGTAGGGCGCCCAGCTCCAGGCTTAGGGTTCTATGGGTAGAGCTCTTGGAGCCAGGGTTCGGGTTACTATAGGGAGGGCACTTGGAGCTAGGGTTAGGGTTCCTATGTGTAGGGTTTCCTGCCCTAGGGTTAGGGTTCCTAAGGGTACGGCTTCGCACCGTAGGGTTAGGGTTCCTAAGACTAGGGCACTTGGAGCTAGGGTTAGGGTTTCTATGGGTGGGGCTTCCCATCCTTGGTCTAGGGTTCCTAAGGCAAGGGCACTTGGAGCTAGGGTTATGGTTCCTAGGGGTAGGGCTTCCCACCCTAGGGTTAGGGTTCCTAAGGGTAGGACATTGAGAGCTAGGGTTAGGGTTCCTAAGGGTAGGGTCATCTGCCCTAGGGTTTGGGTTCCTATGGGAAGAGCACTTGGAGCTAGGGTTAGGGTTCCAATGGGTAGGGCATTGCATCCTAGGGTTAGGGTTCCTAAGGGTAGGACATTGAGAGCTAGGGTTAGGGTTCCTATGGGTAGGGTCCCCCACCCTAGGGTTAGGGTTCCTATGGGTATGGCACTTGAAGCTAGAGTTAGGATTCCTATAGGTAGGGCTTCTCGCCCTAGGGTTAGAGTTCCTAAGGGTACGTAACTTAGAACTAGGGTTAGGGTTGCTAAGGGTAGGGTACTTGGAGATAGGGTTAGTGTTCCTATAAGTAGGGTCCCCTGCCCTAGGGTTTGGATTCATAAGGTTAAGGCACTTTGATCTAGGGTTAGGGTTCCTATAGGCAGGGCTTTCTGCCCTAGCGTTAGGGTTCCTATGGGTAGGGCTTCCCGCCCTAAGGTTAAGGTCCCTATGGGTAGGGCACTTGGACCTAGGATTAGGGTTCCTATTGGTAGGGCTTTCTGCCTTAGGGTTAGGGTTCCTATGGGTTGGGTGTCCCACTATAGGGTTAAGATTCCTAAGGGTAGGGCACTTGGAGCTAGGGTTAGGGTTTCTAAGGGTAAGGCACTTGGAGCTAGGGTTAGGGTTCCTAATGGGTAGGATCCCCCACCTTAGGGTTAGGGTTCCTCAGGGTAGGGCACTTGGAGCTAGAGTAGGCTTCCCATGGGTAGGGCACTTGGAGCCAGGGTTAGGATTCCTATAGGTAGGGCAGTTGAAGCTAGGGTTTGGGTTCCTATAGGGAGGGTAGTTGGAGCTAGGGTTAGGGTTCCTATGGTTAGGGGAGTTGGAACTGGGGTTAGGGTTCCTATGGGTAGGGCATTTGGATCTAGGGATAGGGTTCCTATGGGTAGGGTTTCTCACACAATGATTAGGGTTTTAAGCGTAGGGCACTTGGAGCTAGGGTTAGGGTTCCTTTGGTAGGGCACTTGGAGCTAGGGTTAGGGTTCCTATGGGTAGCGCTTCCCGCCCTATAGTTAGGGTTTCTAAGGTTAGGGCACTTGGGGCAAGGGTTAGGGTTTCTAAGGGTAGGGCAGCTGGAGCCAGGGTTTGGGTTCCTATGGGTAGGGCACCTGGAGATAGGGTTAGGGATCCTATGGTAGGGCTTCTCACCCTAGGGTTAGGGTTCCTAAGGATAGAGATTCCCACACTAATGTTAAGGTTCCTAGGGGTACGGCACTTGGAGCTAGGGTTAGGGTTTCTAATGGGTATGATCCCCCACCTTAGGGTTAGGGTTCCTCAGGGTAGGGCACTTAGAGCTAGGGTAGGCTTCCCATGGGTAGGGCACTTGGAGCTAGGGTTAGGGTTCCTATAGGTAGCGCGTCCCATTCTAGGGGTTGGGTTCCAATGGGTAGGGCATTTGGAGCTACGGTTAGGGGTTCTATGGGTAGGGATTCCTGGCCTAGGGTTAGCTTTACTATGGGTTAGGTCCCCCACGCTAGGGTTCGGGTTCCTATGTGTAGGGCTTTTCACCCTAGGGTTAGATTTTCTAATGGTAGAGCACTTGGATCTAGGGTTAGGGTTGCTATGGGTAGGCTTCCCCGGCCTATGGTTTGGATTTCTATGGGTAGCGCACTTGGAGGAAGGGTTTTGGTTCTGATGGGTAGAGCATTTGGAGCTAGGGTCAGGGTTCCTATGGGTAGGATCCCCTGCTCAAGGATGTGGGTTCCTATGGGTAGACAACTTGAAGGTATGGTTTGACCTCCTATGGGCAGGGCACTTGGAGCTAGGGATAGGGTTCCCATAGGTAGGGTAGTTGGAGCTAGGGTTAGGGTTCCTACCGGTACGGCTTCCCACCGTGGGGTTAGGGATCCTATGGGTAGGGCAGTTGGAGCTAGTGTTAGAGTTCCTATGGGTAGGGCTTCCCACCCTATGTTTAGGGTTTCTAAGCGTAGGGCACTTGGGGCTAGCGTTAGGGTTCCTATGGGTAAGGCTTCCCATTCTAGGGTTAGGGTTCCTAAGGGAAGGGCACTTGGAGCTAGGGTTAGGGTTCCTGTTGGTAGGGCACTTGGAGTTAGGGTTCGTATGGATTGGCCTTCCCGCCCTAATGTTAGCATTCCTAAGGGTAGAGCACTTGGAGCTAGGGTTAGAGTTTCTATGGATAGGGTCCCCTGCCTTAGGGTTAGGGTTCCTATGCGTAGGGCACTCGGAGCTAGGGTTAGGATTCCTATGGGTGGGGCTTCCCACCCTAAGGTGAGGGATCCTATGGGTAAGGATTAGAGGATTGGAGCCAGGGTTAGGGTACCTTTGGTAGGGCACTTGGAGCTAGGGTTAGGGTAACTATATGGGTAGGGTTTGTCACTCTAAGGTTAGGGTTCCTATGGGTCCGGCACTTGGAGCTAGGGTTAGGGTCCTTATGGGTAGGGCTTCCCACCCTAGTGTTAGGGTTCCAAAGGGTAGGGCATTTGGAGCTAGGGTTAAGCTTCCTATGTGTAGAGGATTTGGAGCTAAGGTTAGGGTTCTAATGGGTAGAGAACTTCGAGCTAGGGTTAGAGTTCCTATGGGTAGGGCTTCTCGCACAAGGATTAGGGGGTGAAGCATAGGGCACTTGGAAGTAGGGTTAGGGTTCCTTTGGTAGGGCACTTGGAGCTAGGGTTAGGGTAACTATATGGGTAGGGTTTCTCACCCTAGGGTTAGGGTTCCTATGGGTAGGGCTTCTCACACAAGGATTAGGGTTTTAAGCATAAGGCACTTGGAGCTAGGGTTTGGGTTCCTTTGTAGGGCACATGGAGCTAGGGTTAGGATTCCTATGGGGAGGGATTCCCACCCTAGGGTTAGGGATCCTAACAGTAGGGCCCTTGGATCTAGGGTTAGGCTTCCTGTGGGTAGGACCTTTGGAGCTAGGGTTAGGCTTCCTGTGGGGAGGGCTTCCCACCCTAGTGTGATGGTGCCTATGGGTAGGGTACTTGGAGCCATTGGGGAAAAGACCACCACCTTGCTAATTTGATCAGACAGCCTGAGGCTCCTTTATTGATCTTACAGAAATACAAGTATGCATACAGGGAGAACCAGCAAGTCCCCTTGCAAGGGGTAGGCTGCTCTGCCCCTTACAAATTTCACCAAGCTTTGTGACAAATTTCCTCCTCTACCTTGGTGGGTCCTGCGCTTATTGGCGGATTTGTTCACCTCAGAGATCTTCCCCTCTTGTGGAACCCACAGTCTGGGTCAGCTCCTCCTGTGTCTGATGAGGAGTTGGGAGGAACCCTGGCCCACCCTCTACTCCGGGTTCCAGCCCAGGGCCCTGTGGATCGCAGCTGTCTATAGTGCCTCCTGCACAGCGCATGGCACTCAACTCCTGGCTACTTCCCCCCATGCCGCCTCCAAACACTTCTTTATCACTCACCACAGACCTTCTCCTGGCTGTCTGTATGCTTGTCCTCCCATCTCCAGCCAGATCTCTCATCTCTCTCTCTCTCTCTCCCTCTCACCTTCTTGCCTACACCACTCCCTCACACCTTCACCTTCTCCTCTGGCTCCTCCCTTGCACGACTAGGACGTGACGCCCTTTTACAACCCAGAGTGCCCTGATTATCCTGCCTTTACTTGGGCAGGTGTTCTAATTAAAGTAGCTATCTCTACTGCCTTCTAGAAGGATCTTAATTGGCTCCAGGTGCCTTGATTAACCTGGAGCAACTGCCATTTGGTTACCAGGGAACTAGGGATTTGTTTAGCCTGGGGCTAACATACCTGTTTCTCAGTACTTTACTGTAGCCATCTGGCCTTGCCCCATCACAGATTATAAAGGTTAAAACCGCAAAACATCATATTGATTACACAAGTTATTTGCCTTTTTTGGTAAGCTAATATTGCAAATCAGCAGGTTATTTCCAATAAGTCCAGTTTGGGCTATTTCCAGTTATTGTTAATTATACTGTCTGTTCTATGATCCCTTGACTGCAATTACACATTGCAAAAGCCATTACCATATAGAATATTGCAAATCAGCAAGCTATTTTAACAGATATCATGCACTTGGGCAGTGTTGAGCTGGTTATCTTGTGACCCGTTCTTGTGATTTACTTTAAGCAAGCAAAATCACCATACATATTTGGCTAGCCGGGCTGGCCTCTAAGGGACCTCTTGTCCCCCTCCCAGTTCCTCTTTTGTCAGTGCCTCATACCCTGTTTCCTCATACTCAGGGTGCTAACAAACAAGCTTAATTTTGAGCAGTTAGGACTCTGGCTTTGGTTAGCATTAGTTTAGCCAGAGGCCTAGGGCCTGCATACACGGGCCTATGAGATAAAGCTAAAAGCATATAGTTGTTACAATGTTATATACTGAAAATTTTACAGATGCTTATATCGATGTCAAAGGCAATGCAGCAGGGCCTGATCGATTATTATTAAATCAGCTCCCGATGCACTTGTCCGCGACAGCGACTGCAAAACTCCCAAAGGGTTGTGGTGGTAAGACGAGGTCCTATAAAGATAGTTGCAAGCTCTAGGCAACGAGACGGGGTTGGGGGGTTATGTTCCCTATCAGAGCTAGGGTTAGGCTTCCTATGGGTAGGGCACTTGTCGACAGACTTAGGATTCCTATGGGTAGGGCTTTCCACCCTAGGGTTAGGGTTCCTATGGGTAGGGCACTTGGAGCTAGGGTTAGGGTTCCTATGGGTAGGGCACTTGGAGCTAGGGTTAGGGTTTCTATGGGTAGGGCTCCCGGACCTAGGGTTAGGGTTCTTATGGATAGGTCATTTGGAGCTAGGGTTAGGATTCCTATGGATAGGTCTTCCGGCTCTAATATTAGGGTTCCTAAGGGTAGGACCTTTTGGAGCTACGGTTAGCGTTCCTATGTGTAGGGCTTCCCGCCCCAGGGTTAGGGGTCCTATTGGTAGGTCTTCCTGCCCTAGGGTTAGGGTTCCTATGTGTACAGCACTTGGAGGTAGGGTTTGGGTTTCTAAGGGTAGGGCAGTTGGAGCTACAGTAAGGGTTCTTATGGGTATGACGGCCCACCATAGTGTTAGGGTTCCATTGAGTAGAGCATTTGGATCTAGGGTTAGGGTTCCTATGGGTAGGGTACTTGTAGCGAGGGTTAGGGTTTCTATGGGTAGGACACTTGGCGCTAGGATTAGGGTTCCTATGATTAGAGCTTCTCGCACAAGGATTAGGCTTTTAAGCGTAAAGCACTTGAAGCTAGGATTAGGGTTCCTATGGGTAGGGCACTTGGAGGTAGGGTTAGGGTTCCTATGGGTACGGCTTGCCATGCAGGGGTTAGGGTTCCTATGGGCAGGGCCGTTGGAACTAGGGTTAGGGTTCCTATAGGCAGGCACTTGGAGGTAGGGTTAGAGTTCCTATGGGTGGGGCTGTTTGAGCTAGGGTTAGGGTTCCTATGGGTATGGCTTGCCATTCTGTAGTTAGGGTTCCGATGGGTAGGGCAATTGAAGCTAGGGTTAGGGTTCTTATGGGTAGAGTCCCCCGCCCTACGGTTAGGGTTCCTATGGGTAGGGCACGTGGAGCTAGGGTTAGGGTTCCCATCGGTGGGGCACTTGGAGCTAGGGTTAGGGTCCCTATGGGTAGGATCCCTGCTCAAGGACTTGGGTTCCTACAGGTAGACCACTTGGAGGTAGGGTTAGACTTCCTATGGGTAGGATACTTGTAGCCAGGGTTCGGGTTCCTATGGGTAGGGCACTTGGAGCTAGAGTTAGGGTTCCTACAGGCAGGGCACTTGGAGATAGGGTGAGGGTTTCTATGGGTAGGGCACTTGGAGCTAGGGTTAAGGTTCCTTTGGTAGGGCACTTGGAGTTTGGGTTAGGGTAGCTATGGGTAGGGCTTCCCACCCTAGGGTTAGGGTTCCAAAGAGTAGGGCACTTGAAGCTAGGATTAAGGTTCCTATGGGTAGGGTCCCACGCCCTGGATTAGGATTCTAATGTGTAGAGGATTTGGAGCTACGGTTAGGGTTCCTGTGTGTAGGGTACTTGAAGCTAGGGTTAGGGTTCCTATGGGTAGGGCACTTGGAGCTAGGCTTAGGGTTCCTATGGATAGGGGAGTTTGAGCTAGTGTTAGGATTCCTATGGACAGGGCTTCCTGCCCGAGG
Organism: Chelonoidis abingdonii; assembly: GCF_003597395.2. Taxonomy (NCBI): domain Eukaryota; kingdom Metazoa; phylum Chordata; order Testudines; family Testudinidae; genus Chelonoidis; species Chelonoidis abingdonii. The sequence continues at coordinate 115,461,530 of NC_133774.1, forward strand.
GTTAAGGTTCCTATAGGTACAGCTTCCCACCCTAGGGCTAGGGTTCCTGTGTGTAGGGCACTTGAAGCTAGGGTTAGGGTTCCTATGTGTAGAGCATTTGGAGCTAAGGTTAGGGTTCCAATGGGTAGAGCACTTCGAGCCAGGGTTAGGGTTCCTATGGGTAGGGCTTCTAGCACAAAGATTAAGGTTTTAAGCTTAGGGCACTTGGAGCCAGGGTTAGGGTACCGATGGTAGGGCTTCTAATCCTAGGGTTAGAGTTCCTATGGGCAGGGCACTTGGAGCTAGGGTTAGGGTTCCTATGGGTAGGGAAGTTGGAGCAAGGGTTAGGGTTCCTATGGGTATGGCTTCTTGCACAAACAAGGATTAGGGTTTTAAGCACAGGACACTTGGAGCCAGGGTTAGGGTTCCTTTGGTAGGGCACTTGGAGCTAGGTTTAGGGTTCCTGTGGGTAGGGGGCTTCCCGCCCTAGGGTTAGGGTTCCCATCGGTGGGGCACTTGGAGCTAGGGTTAGGGTTCCTAAAGGGAGGGCTTCCTACCCTAGGGTTTGGGTTCCTATGGGTAGAGCACTTGGAGCTAGGGTTAGGGTTCCTATTGGTATGGCTTACCATCCTGGGGTTAGGGTTCCCATAGGCAGGGCACTTGGAGCTAGGGTTAGGGTTCCTATGGTTAGGGCTTCTCGCACAAGGATTAGGATTTTAAGCATAGGGTACTTGGAGCTATGGTTAGGGTTCCTGTGGGTAGGGATTCCCGCCGTAGGGTTAGGGTTCCTAAGGGTAAGGCATTTGGAGCTAGGGTTAGGGTTCCTAGTGGACACCTTTTAATTCTGTGAGCCCTATGGCCTGGGCCTCAGCCAACCTGCAAACACACTGGACCTACCTTCTTGTGTCATCACTGCCTGCGGGATGCTGCACACTGGAGACTTTACTTCTGCAGGGACCCCCTACTCAGTTGCATTGAATGCCCCGGCGCCATGGATTCACCCTTCCAGGGGAGTATATCCTTAAAGGCTGCTCCAGGGTCAGGTTGCTACGGGAATCACTCCCCGCGGAACGTGGGGCTGGTGCCAGCGAGTGCGCACATTTTGATCACTTTCGCGGGCGGTGGGAAGTGAGTGCCCGGGGAGATGATTTGAAACCTCCTGAGCGCCGCCTCGAGGAACTCCACTGCCCAGGCAAACTCCCCGTGTTTACAGATGAGATCAGCAATGTCAGGTCCTGGTCAGCCCCTGCAATGTATGCGGGGAGCGGCTGTACTCGATGGGGCGTTAGATGTTTTAATCTCTGTCACTGGGTAGAAAAACCCACCTGTAACCTAGGGGACCCGGGCTAGCGACCAAGGGGAAGCAGGGCGCAAGGGGGGCAGTCTTGGCCGGCTCTTAGAGACGACCCCGCGCCCTCTCGCTACCCGGCACAGGAGCTATTGGGCTGGGGCTTCCGCATGCCCGCCCAAAGGGGCAGCCCCTGCAGAGTCCCAGCGCTAGGAGGCGGCGCTCCCCGAGTTCCCCCAGGCCAGGCAGCAGAGCCAAGCCGAGCCCCGCCGCCGGAGCACCCCGCCTCCCACGTCTCGTCTGCGCCGGGACAGGCGCCCTACTGGAGAGGGGGCCCGTCCCTCGGCCCCGACCCTAGGAAAATTCCGGTTGCGCCCCGAGGTGGGGGGCGGACAGTGTACCTAGGCAATGCCTAAAAGCACCAAGGGAAAACTGCGGCGGGGGAGGGGGGGACAAGTTACGTGGATCGCTGTTACGATATAGAAACGTCAGCCGCTATTTCAGCCACAGACGCGATGCTGGGGGTGCTGAATGGCAATAGAAAGACCTTTGCGGGAGGGGGGGAGTGTTCTTTTAATGGAATTAAAATAACGGCATCGTTACCACGTGTTCGGGGCTTTTCCTGTAGCCAGGAGGGCAGGGCCGCTGTTGAACTACGATTCGGTTGGAACGGGAGGGGGGCGGGGTCTTTAATATTACACCCCCGCCCCGCCCCCTACACCAGCCATCCGATCTTCCCCGAGCCGGGCGGATGTTTAACCCACGCAGCGCTGCGGCGCAGCTCGGGGGATGGCTCACCCCGTAGGGCAGGGGGCGGTAAAGCTCCGGGCGGCGCGGAGCAGCTGGCCAGGCTCCACCCGGCGGGCGCAGAGCTGAGGATCCGGGGCTGGATTCTGCGGTCCCAAGTCGGACCGACCGCTCCTGGACCCCAGCGAGAGCTCTGCTCTGCCCGACTCTGCTGAAGGCTCGGCCCATCCCGCTCTTCCTGGCTGGGATTCCCCCTCTTTTCCGGGACCCGACAGTGCCTCGACTCCGCTTTTATTCCCCTACAGCCCATTGCACGCTCGCTTTACTGCGTCTCCCCCCGCCCCCCTTCGGCTGCACAGCGACTCCTTCCTCCGCTGCCACCCGCCCCTCCGATGGTCCTGGATGTTCTGACAGTCCCGTGATAGGGGGGCAGCCAACCGGGCTACCTTCTCCGCCCCCTTTCGGGGCGGCCCTGGCTGTCTTTCTCCGCCTCCCCGTAAGGGAACGTAGCTGATTTCTACATCCGAAGCTAAAACTGAACATCAAGCTAACCACGTGGGAGGGCTTTGAAAGAATCAACTTAAATGCCATTGATTCACTCTGTCAACTAGATGGGAGCCTAAGACCATGAGAGCAGTAAAGACCCCAGGAAGAGCCTTTGGGGGGCTTGAATCGGTATTAGCGTCCACACTGCTGTGAATGTAAAGGGGTTAGCAGGGCCTAGCTGGGTCTGGAAAATGGAGACGAATTTGCTTTAGAATAGCTGTGATCAGTGGGTTTTTTTTTTTAAATGAGGAATATGTTTAAATACATGTTGACTCTCTTCTGGAACTTTTCAGACTGAAGTAACACGCACCTTTCTTGAAGGTGATGACAAATGGCCATGCAGATCCTGCTTTTCCAGTTTCTGTGTGGAGGCAACAAGAGCATGTGGGTGAAATCCTGGCCCTTTTGAAACCAGTGGCAAAACTCCCAGTCCCGGTAAAGCTCCGGGCAGGCTTCAATAAAGCCAGGATTTCACCCAGACATGCCAGATGTATACAAAGATATTTGCAAGATATCCTAAAACATCATGCAGACATGCTGCTTATCATTCATGCTTTCACTGGGAACATGAGCAGGGAGTTATACTGCAATGTTTGAGTCCATTCTCCAGGGAGAGAATTGCTATGACAAGCAAACCTGTCCTTATTGCTCATCACAGACTTATGAAAATAGGGACTGGAGTCAGATTTGCCAGGTGTAATTTTGCCTAGAGTGTGATTCTGCCCTAGACATAGGGCAGAATCACATATATGCATATCTCCCCTCCCAACTCCTCCAGGATAACGTGGAACCAGTGGACCTATATGGATATACGCACTAAATCTAGCTGATTCAGCAGTATCCTTGACCATCTTCACTGTCAGTGTCTACAAATACACAGTCTAGGCAAAGTCCTATCAAATGGAATCCTAGTTCCCCTTAGACACACTCCCGTGTACTCCCCCCCACCCCCACCCCCAGAGTAGATTTGGCTACTTTCGTGTTACTTTCAAAGGGATAATCCTTCCTGCCCCACTAAGTCAATTGGAAAAATTCCATTCATTTCAGCGGGGGCAAGATCCAGCCCCAAGATTACCCCAGTTGTTTAATTGGGAAATCATGCCCACCCATGTCCTGTGTAAGTATATCTACATAGAGTTAACTTCCATATAGATTGTTATGAAATCTGTGGTGACAGATGTGCTCCCAGAACAACCCATGTATAACTTCCATGGAGCTGGGGGAGGAAGTCTTGGCCCCATTGAAGTCAATAGGAGATATACCTAGCTCATAGAACTGGAAGGGAGGTCATCGAGTCCAGCCCCCTGCCTTCACAAGCAGGAACAAGTACTGATTTTGCCTCAGATCCCTAAGTGGCCTCCTCAAGGACTGAATTTACAACCCTAGGTTTAGGGAACCACTGCTCAAACCACTGAGCTATCCCTCCCCCTTGATTCCAATGAGGCCAGGATTACACCTGTAACCGCTTGTAGAGGCGCATTTGATCTACATTCTGCGCCATTCATAGAATCTAGTGCTTTCAATCTGCAAAAGTATTGAGGTCTACCCCTCTCTCTCTCCCCAGGTAATAAAGGCACTCATAATACGCAGGCATAATAAAGGCATGCGACCTCTCCTTTTGCCAAAACTGTGTAATCATCCCTAGGCACCGCAACCCACAGTTCTGTGAGATCCATATGAATACCTCCTCCCTACAGGGCTTTTACATCCTTTGGTGACTCTTGCACCGACGGGGAGTTCACTCTGCAGCACATTCATAGCAAGACAAACGCTTGTGCTGACTTTGGTATTCTCCGAGGGAGGGTTGGGACAACATTACTTCAGGGCAACAGTGTTTCAGGATTGCACCCGATGCTCCCTTACACCTGCACAATTAATAGCTCTGTTTGCAGCATGCGAGGAAACAAGAGTAGAGTCCGGTCCTACAAGGTGCTGAGAGCCTCCAACTCCGTAAACTTTAATAAGAGTTGCGGGCGCTCAGCACCTTGCAAGATTGGGCCCTGGGAGGATTGATTCTGAATAGTGCTCTCATCTCCCATACCGAGGAACTGGAATGGTAGGGGGCGAGTGCTGTGCGAGATCAGCCCTTCCAGCTGAGCCTCTTTTTCTTTTTCTTTTTCTTTTTTTCCCTAAGTAACAAACCCAGGACTGGAGGTTTTCTCCGTCAGGTTCCGCTGTTTAACCTGCCGCTGGGCAGCGGAAAAAGAAAGGACCTGAATGAGTTAAGTAGCGCTCGAGTATCCAAAATGCTTCCAGAATTTTCTTGGTGTGAAAACTTGGAGCAAAGGATGACCATGAAAGTCATGCCGGAGTTAGAATTGAGGAAGCTGTACGCGCGTTGCCCTGTCTGGTGGAGTTCCGTAGCATGTCGACTGCAGAATAAGATCTGTAGTTGCTATTGGGGATTTTTCTAATTTTGTTGTGTGTGGTTTCTTTCTTGCTTTCTTTCTTTCTTTTTTTTTTTTTTGAGTTGTCGGAAAACTGAAATAAAGTTTCCTAGAAGTTGGTCCAAAACAGTGTAATGCCACCTATTCCTAACCTAGAATTCAAACACAGTCTCAATTTACCGTTATGGGGAACTATTTTTCATTTTGGTTATTTGCATGGATAGTATAATGAACTGCATTTTTTTAAAAAAAACAGAAGCAAGAAAACTCTTAGTTTAGCATCACTTAACTACTCTGAGAATTTAATAGATATAGGTATAAAGTATTACATGTGTATATGTTATAGATCGTCCTTGTCTTTAATATTTAAGAATTATACATAATGGTATCAACTGCTACTCTGTGGATTTAAAACAAGTCTGATAGAATTTTCTTGCTGTTCTTCAGTGTTTATCCACGCAAATTGGCAGACGAACTCAATTATTCATATTAGTGATTTTTTTAAAATTCTACTGCTGAAATACACCTTTTGTTCAGTTTGACATTTTATTAGCTTTCCGACAACCTATCTGTAATAGAATCTCAACTAATATATATTGAATTGTGTATTAGAATGTTTAACAACACTGAGAGACAAGGTGGTGAGGGAATATCTTGTATTGGACCAACTTCTATGTACACTCTAAAGCTTGTCCCTTGGCCATCAGAAGATCCAGTACAGGATATTCCCTCGTCTCTCTAACATCCTGCGCCCAACCTAGGACACTAATGCAAACATAAAATAATCGTCACTTTAGATGATCTGATAACCCACTTTAATATTTTGCACGTAAACAATAACAGCTACTTAATCAGCTTAAGCAGTACTGGATAAGAAGCAGAAGCAATACACCATCGCATTTATAAACTGTTCTTTCATTAATTTCCTTCTGCGGGGAAGCCGGTGTGCAGATATCAGTAACAACAAACATTCACACGCTCTTCTGCTGTTGCATTGGATGGCCCTGTTGCTTGTGTCCATTGCTTATTTGTGAATTTTAAAAACACAGCTCCGTAATAATGGTCCCAATCTTGGTTCCATTGAAATTAATGGCAAAGCACTACTGATTTCATAACAGGAATATTTTCCAGAGATACACGTTCACATTGCTAGTATAAAATCCGTAGTTTTTAAAGGTTTCTGAATCTGTGTTTTCGCAGTTCCTCTACTGGTGAGAATTAGAATGGGATAATTAATTTAAGTGTATACCTCGAAAGTAAAATTAGACGGGAAAAGTTACTCAGATTCCTCATAGTGTGAGGGATCTAATTAAAATCTAAATGAAATATCAGAATGCAAAGCTGCCTGTTCTAGTACTGTTATGAATAAAAGCATTCCTCTGTGATTCAGCATTGCTCGACCACTTCAGTACAGAAACCAATCAACCAACTTGCGTATTTTGAATCATGTTATATGAGGGGTTTAGTACCATTCACAGAAACAACACTAGTTTATCTAAGAATTTTAATATGCTGAATACAACATTTCCCCCCCCCCCCCGGTGATGATGAGGATATACAACATACGTGCCTGCTGCTTCATCTGTCCAGGGAGATTCTCTTGGTGGATAATAAGGAATGTAAAGGTTCTTTAGGTCATAGTGTGGTATTTTTATAATTTGGGTTTTTTTAATCTAAACACCAGAATCCTCTTAGTTCAATCCCTTACTTAAAAACTACACAAACACCTCTCTAATGTTCACGTACATATGTCTCCCGTCGAGCTAATGGGAAATACTCGCTCTCCAGAGGTAAGCTGTTAGCTCCATAAGAAGCTAATATTCTTCAAATCATTTAGTTCGCCTAAAGGGCCTGATTCAATGTATATTGGTATCCAGGGAAAGATTCCCATTAATGTCAGTAGCTGTGGGATTACGGGCCCATAACTCCTTTACCAGTGCTGAGCAAATGGACCAGCCAGGGTTTTCTGACTGTAACAGAGTAGAGCTAAGGAAAGGTTGCCATCCAATAAACAATATCAGAGTAAAATGCAAGTTCCACTCCTTTAAGGTGCTGAATGGCCTTTTAAGTAAACATTGAAAGCATTCAGCAGCTTGCAGGACAGGCTCCTTAAACAGTACATACTGCATACAAACTTCCCAGAAAGCTATTTATTATGATTTGTGCTATGCATGCATTTATTTCTTATATAATGCAATATATAATCGGGGGAAAATATTGATGGTGGCTCATCGACATGTCCTGCTCTAGATTCTAGAGTCAAGGGCTTCTAGCTGTAACGCAGGTTATTTAACATCTTTCGAGGAATCGCATAGATGTCACAGTAAATGAAGGGCTTAATTAAAAACCAATTGACGTGGGGAGGGGAGACGCTCATTTATTTCCACCACTTTGAGTCACGCCCTAATGGCTACACTTGCAATTGATGCTTTTTTGTGTGACAATGTATTTCTTAAAAATGTATCTGTGCTGGGAAATTATGTTGCCTTCTTGAAGGGTTTAATAGAAATGGAATCAGGCTGCCTACACGACTATGGGATTCTTTCCATTGATGTTAACAGGGAATTAGATCAGGCTCATGGTCCTGCCTGCTTTCTGAAAAGGTACCCCATACCGTTCGGTTATAAGGTGGATAAATCCTAGACAACACACACACTGGAGTGCTACCAGCTGGGGGTTGCAGGCAGGCAGGACGCTTCCTACATACAGTGCTACCTTACCAACCCCTAGTTTGTTTTCTTTATGAACTTTGTTTTAATTTGTTCGAACAAGAGTTCTTCCTTCTTAATTTTTGAAGCGATGTTTGTCTGAAGTGCTTTTCAATAATTTTTTTTAAAGGGGTTGTAACACAATAAGCGAAAATCTGGCCCTTGCCGGCCACTGCAGCTATTTAGCAGCTCTCTATAAACGGAATCCGACCGTATCCAAGCTGAGTATAAATCTGTTCGTGCAGAAGTGGGTTATCATTCTCTGCACACTTTGTGCTTTGAGTGGAACTAAGCAGCGCAGCTGTTTTCTACCATAGCCCCTGAACCTTCCCTCCCAGCCAGCGCAGTCCCTGCTCGCCCCGCAAGAGACCAACAAGGCTGCAGCTGCCTGGCGGATGGGTCACCGGTTGCCGCAGAAAGACTTGGAATGGAATCCTGGCTCCATTGAAGTTAACAGCAAAATGTCCATTGACTGCAGTGGGGCCAGCATTTCATGCGGTGCCCGTGGCTGTTAGCCGCGCACGGAGCTGGCCACCCGCCCGGGCCCTATGCCTGGGGCGGAGCGGCATTCCCCGCAGGCTGGGCTCGGAGGTAGCTGACCACTTGCTGATGCCCGCTCTCTACAGCAAGGTCAATGGGGAGGCGGCCCGATTCGTCCCCTAGATCCAAGCGAGCCCCGCCTCGGTGCAGCGCCACAAGAGTGTCCAGGAAACCTTCTCGCGCTGCATCGTGCACTGGGAGGGAGCCGGTGCGCGGGTCTGGGCGGTTGGGATCCGCTCCTCTCTCCAGCAGCAGCTCCGCCACCCGGGTGTTTCCCATCATCATGACCTGTGGGGGAGAAGCCGTCAGTGAGCCTAGATCGATTCAGGGTTCAGTCTTTGCAAGAATCTCGTTTGGTCTAATGGGGATTTTATGTAAGTTAAGGGCAGAGTCTGAGGTGCATTACGCTGTCTATGCGTTGCTCTGGGTTTACACCTGCGTAATGGAGCCCAGAATCCGGTCGCTTGACTTTGGAATTACACCTGTGTTCCAAGGAGGTAAATCTTCAGGCTGATACCCGGGCCCTGTCGCTGTCCGTGACAGAACTGCCATTAGCTTCAGTAGGGCAGGCTTCCTAGGGTTTTGTATATTTCGCTACTTGTAAACGGTGCATACCTCTTGAACTGCACAAAGACATATTTCAAATCCGTATCTATGATAGTATTTTCTGTAAACACTTCATATTAAACATTTGAAAAGATAAACATTAAAAAGTGTTTACCTAGTGCAACTCAAGAGCAAAATACACGTCCCTAAGACCTCCGGCTTGGTAGCGATGTTTTTTTTTTTTTGATTGCACCCATTTTTATATTTGATAAAAAATAAAACTCGCCATCACATTTATCAAGGCAATTTATAGATTCATAGATTCATAGACTCTAGGACTGGAAGGGACCTCCAGAGGTCATGGAGTCCAGTCCCCTGCCCTCATGGCAGGACCAAATACTGTCTAGACCATCCCTGATAGACATTTATCTAACTTACTCTTAAATATCTCCAGAGATGGAGATTCCACAACCTCCCTAGGCAATTTATTCCAGTGTTTAACTACCCTGACAGTTAGGAACTTTGTCCTAATGTCCAACTTAAATCTCCCTTGCTGCAGTTTAAGCCCATTGCTTCTTGTTCTATCATTAGAGGCTAAGGTGAACAAGTTTTCTCCCTCCTCCTGATGACACCCTTTTAGATACCTGAAAATGTATGGGGACATGACCTTCATTTACACGTGATTGAGAGAAATGAACTGTTTTTTGAAAAACTCTCTCTGCGGAGTGGACTAGGAGACTGTACTAGAAACCTAATTCATGATAAAATTAACTGCATAGAAGAAAAGTCTTTCATTTGAGAGATTTCCATTGCAAATTAATGCGCAAGGAATGGGCGACAGAACTGGAGGGCTGTTTTTGTCTTGTTTTGGGTTTCCTTTTATGATTTTAAAACAAACTCTTGGCTGGGTTTAATATAGCTTGATTAATACTGCAGCAAACTTAAATATTAAGTGTTTAAAATATGTTCATGTGTATTCCGCTTCACATGCACAATCAAACACATATAGTTACTTTAATAGACTTTAAATGAGTAGAAAATGCATTTGAAGTTTCACTATATTAAATGTGTCCAAATTTCAATTTATTTTAACCAATAATCTCTATGGGCAAGATAAATAGGAAATGGGTTAAAGGATGTCCTTTTAAAAGAAGAAGAGGAAAAAAGGAATAAAAACTCATCATAGAAATCTCTGAGCAACATTACTATCAAATGTAATTGAGCACAGACAGAACCTCTGCAAATTGGTCTGAGAGTCAGCCATTTTAAGGGTAGCAAAAAAGGGAAGGTGTTTTGTGATTTTTTTTCTAGTTTATTCACATATATGGATGAGTTTCCTTTCCACATATGTGAATATAAATTATATACATACACACACACACACAGCAATAACAACTCATCCACCAATGTGGATAATTTTTTTTTTTAAATGAACTTCAGTCTTCCTTCCCCCCCTGCCATGTTTACTCATTGGAAGTATAATTTTTTTCCCCTATAAACAGTCAAACAAAATGGCAGTCATTCAGAGACCAGTCATGCTTGATTAAATGTAATGTGATCTGGCATTTTATATGATCAAAGTATTGTTTGAAATAGTAATTGAAACAAAGTACCATTTCCTAAATATAACTTTTTTAGGTGGTTTAATGTTCAGAAATGAATGAAGTCGATGATAAAACATCTAAAATAGTGCTATTTTTAATGTAAACCTTTTTATCAAAATACTCCTGCAGTTTTTTCTCCCGCTAGCATTTAAGGGGTGAAGAATCGAAATGGGGTGCGTATAATTGTGGCATATGAACCATAAAGCAAAGTGGACCGTGTTATAGAAATCGTCTTAGAAATAGTAATTGATCAGTATTCATACATAATGAACTATCCCTTTGCTTGATTGTTCATGTCCCCTGTAATTACATGGTCCTCATTTCGATTCGTTTTGTGCAATATATATATATATATATATTTTAACCCCTAAAAGCTCCATAAAACCTATGAATAGTAATTTAAACGAGTGGCAATGAATTTTTAAACATCAATCTCTATTTAGCAATCCAGCAGCAGAATTCGTTTTTTTTTTAAGTGACTCTCACGCGCTCCCCTTAATAGCCGACTCACGAGGTGCACAAAAACTAGACACTGTTACAATCCCTATTTTTTACTTATTTGAAGCAGGCTCTACCCCCATAATACGATCTCCCTTCGAGCCAGCAGCGCTGGAAAGCGGATTTTAAAATGCAAAGTCTCCATGGCTCGCGCTTCCCGGTGCCTGTGTTCCCTTCCCGCTGGGCTTCGTGGCCCTGTACCTGAATGGGGGTCCTGCCGAAGGAATTAACAGTATTGGGGTTCATCCCGGCTTCCAGCAGCAGCCGCAGCCTCTGCACGTCCCCCTGGGCCGCGACGTTAGCCAGCAAGTCCCTCTCGCCGCCTGCAGCTACAGCCCCCGCCTGCATGCTTCAGGGCGCCAGATAGCTCGCCCCGAGCTCCCCCCTCCACTGCCTTAAATAGCGGCAAGGCGGGCGCAACCCAACCTGATATGTTTGCACCGCCTCCCTTTTCTCTCCAGTCCCGCCCCTCCCCATCCTTCACGGGCACGTGCGTGCAGGGCACCTTCCCCCCACGCCAGCCATGGCTGACACTGCAGCCCCCAGCCCCGGGAACGATCCCAGGAATAACATGGCTGTCATCCGCCTGCTGCAGGCGCGCTGCCGGCGCAGAGAGATGGCAGGAAAGCCCTGCCCTTGCGCGGGGAGGCGAAGGCTGCAGCGGCCGGGATTGGAAAGCCATCCCTGCCCATCACAGGCGCCCTGCCGAGAGATGTCTCCTCCCCCGCTGGAGCTTTCCTCCCCCCTTATGCTTCGTTTCCTTGCACTCCCGCCCTCCTCTCCTCCCAGCCGCGGTGTGTCCCCCGGACTCGCTCACCCCTCCCCCCGCGACTGCCTCCAGTGCTCACCCTCTTCCTGCTCAGGGTGAGCTACAACGAGGGGCGCCCTGGGGCTCGGCGAACCGCCAGCTACGCGCAGTCTCCTCTACCTTGCACGTTACTTTTCCACTTGACAGCGAATCCGCACCCCAAGGCGGTCCCAACCGGTCAAAATCTCCTCCTGATCTCGTCAGAGCGACCCACGCGAGCTCCCCGGGGAAAACGTCTTGCGATCAGGGAGGTGGACCAAAAAGAAGTGGGTGGGGTGGTAGGTGAGGGACAGCGCCCGGCTATCTGGAGACTCCCTCCTCCCCCACCGCTCTGATGGGTAAGCCAGGTTTTATGGAGGGCCAGGAGGGAGCAAGATAAAATAACTTGGCTGCTGTCCTCCCTCCATCAGCCACCCCATCTCCCTCGCTCATGCGGTTACATTACCCCTCATCCGCCTCTCCCACCTCCCAGGCACATGTTCATCTCCTTCAGTCCCCCGCATCCCCTTTACCTGCAACCCCTGTTCTTGATCTCCTTCACCCGCTGTCTGCAGCTAAAACTGCCAGCTGGGGCACCCCCTGGGTCTTTAACCATTTCACCCCTCCGGAGGCTCCCATGTGCACACTCGGTCTCACCGGTTAAAGTACATCAACGACGAGAGGAGGTTCCCTAATTTGGCTGGCAGTGGTGGTTCCATGATACTGTCATGTGACTGTTGTGTTGCCCGCTAACCAGTGATGATGTATGCATGGCACTCTGGGAGCAGGTATTTCTAGTAAAGGTGCTCAGGTTCCCAGGAAAATCCTGGGTTCTTCACCAGCCGCGACCGGTACCATAGATAGCGCAAAATAGACGCAGCACCTGCTCCGGAAAGTGCGGGCAAAGCACTTGTCGTTATAGTGCCATATTTTCGGATCAGGTCCAATGTCCGGAGAAATACTCACAAAGTGGAGGCAGGAAATGTGAACAAAGCTGATTTTATTCACTTTACAGCAGACGTTTCCACGAACGGAGGCATCCGTAGAAGTCTACGCGTTTTTATTTTAGATAACCCAGCATGATTGCGCAATCCGAGCCCGGTAACGGTCAAATATAGAAGCAGATAATAAACTGCTAGACTTACCTGAATATATATTTCCATTTCACCCCAGTGAAATTAACACAGCAGCGTATCTGTGCATGTCACTTAGCGGACAAAGAACAATCACCGTGAATAACATCCCAGCAAGTAATGGTCAGGAAAGCAAAGATGAATAGTAGCTTCTGAAGCTAGTAAGATTTTTCCTGTTTTCACTAGAGGTGAAATCCACCTCCACTGTACGTGCCGAATTCTGCCCTGCAGAGCTCTGAAAACTCACTACATTCAAGCAGCAAAGAGTCCTGTGGCACCTTATAGACTAACAGACGTATTGGAGCCTGAGCTTTCCTGGGTGAATACCCACTTCGTCAGATGCATGTCGTCCCATGTATCCGACGAAGTGGGTATTCTTCACTCAGGAAAGCTCAGGCTCCAATACGTCTGTTAATCTATAAGGTGCCACAGGACTCTTCGCTGCTTTTACAGATCCAGACCACGGCTACTCCTCTGATACTCACTACATTCAGTTACAACTATATAACAGTCCAGACGAGCGCACAACGCAACAGTGAAGTTAATATCATCACTTCCTGACCTTTCGTTGTATATTCATATGGTTCTCTTTGGTAGAAAAGTCATGTTATAAAACCAGTACTTAGTCAATCTGAGATCACTTGAATTAGATGATCACACAAACGTGGTGTGGTGCCAGTGGAAATGCCCCAGGAAATAAAGGCAGATTTCACTGCAGAGCACAAGGCGTCTTGGAATGTTGATACTCTATCCTGGGACCCGTTTGAACAAACGTCATGGAGGTGGAAGGCATTACAGCTCATCGCTAATACCGAGAGTCATCCCGAGACGTCATATCAAAATGCTTTTATGTTGTGTGCGCAGACCAAAACCCCGGCTACAGAGCAGTATGGGCACCACCCTCAAATACTTACTCCGTTGCTTCTTACACCAGCGATCCCATTTTGCTCAATGGCAACACTGAGCACGAAAACGCGGGCGGAAGAACCACTGAATGGGCAAGAAGATCAGACTCTCCCTTTCCCAGCATTTTATAACGTAAGGTTGTCCTCAAGGGGAACCCAATTGGCTCCGTGGACAGGTTAGGGTCTTGTGCTCTCTTCCACTTCTGCACGAGCAAGTAGCCATCCTAGATCTGGGCCTAGCATAGAAGAACCATCCTCTCCCTCAACCCCGCAGAAGCCTCTCCCTGGTGGGCTGCAGGGAGAGGCAGCATGTTGGGTTCATCTGTGTGTTCTTCCTTCACATACCCATGGATGAAACCAGTAGAAGTTTAGACACCAGAGTGCGTGTTAACTTATGTTAGCCTCCCCGTGGGGTAGAGTGCTCCTTTAGGACGCTTGTAGGGGTAATGGCAGGGCACGAGGCAGGCTGCTTTACAACAGAAGTGGGGGCAGAGGGCCCCCGTGGGAACAGGCCTGGACTCAATGAAATCCCCTGAGATGGCGGGTTCTGCACCGTCCACGAGAGGCAACCCATGCCTCCCCTCGGAAAAGAAGGAATTCTTAAGAAAGGGCTGTTTTCAACTTGCTGAGGGCCGATCTTGCAATGTTAGCGTATCTGGACTGATCACTGCGCCCACATAGAGCTTCAGACTCCAGTTCGTGAAAGCCTGGACCCCCTACACCCCCAGACAATGGGAGTTTTGCTACGGACTTCAGCTGAAGCCAGGATTTCATTCACTGACTCCAGCGGGGCTCCCCATGAGCGCAGGGATCGGTCTGGGCTCTGCAGGTGAGTGGGAAATCGTTAGGGAAGAAGCACTTAATCACTATAGTGTTTTTGCTGATACTGACTAACCTGAAACCTCTGAAAGCTCATGATGTTTCCTGTGTCCCTTTTCACATTCTGAAAGGCCTCCCTGCTCATAAGTCACACGTTCCTTGTACCACCAGCACGTTGTACGGCTACATCTGAAGCCGCTTTGTAAAAGTTGTAAGATATGGAACTGAACCATTCCGTTTTGATCTGACAATCTTGTGGGCCACACTGTCGCCTTTTTTAAACATTACAGAACAAATTATATTGTTTACCCCTCCCCCGCAGCGCAACCCCAGCAAACCTCCTTTCTGACGGTTTTAATTCCACCCATGGCAAATTCCAGTGTCATGTTTAAGATCACTTGAGGGGAGAGATGGGAGTTGGTGGCTCAGTTAAATACAAGAAATGCATCATTAACTATTATTCTCATTCCGCCTCCCTTCACCTCCAGGCTGTAACCAAGTCTTGTGATTTCTTTCTCTATAGGAGATTTTGTGTGTGTGTGTATAAAAAGAAAACTTCTTGTTTGTCCCCACACTTGAAATACTTGTCCACATCTTAATAATTTAGGACCGGAGCTAAAGTTCACTGAAGTCAATAGAAGTTTTTCCACTGCCTTCAATGGACTTTGGATCAAGCTCACAGCACATCACTAGAACCAGTTCCTTTTTAGCCTCCCCGGTTACCTCATCATACCCTGTTCAGTCTATCCTATACACAACTTGCTGCCTTGTGACACTTGCTGTGAACTGTTCTGGGAGGGTGTATTTTGTGAGTTCACAAGAAATGTATCACTGCAAATGGAATGTAGTAAGATAATTTTGTTCTGCAAGAAGTTTGTTTTCCATCTAGTGCAGTGGTTCCCAAACTGGGGTTTCTGAAATGTTATGGGGGTTCTTGGGGGGGGGAGGGGGAGAATCCCTAATGGTGGACACAGCTGTCCCTATGGACCCCAGGGCCGCACAGCAGCAGTGAGCCCCTGGACTCGGACTTCAAGAGCTAAGCAGATCAGAGCAAGCATCTCTATCACACTGAGGAGATTTAAACTTCCAGACACCTTATAAAAAATGGGAAAGGAGGTGGATACTTTTTTGCTGTTTTTAAAATTTAAATAGGCAGCTAGTATTGTTTTTAAAATTATTATGAAGAACAAGTTGAAGCTGCCTCGTTTGCCTGGACTGCTCAAGACCTGAATGTTTGCGCAGGAGGAACTCTTTGAGTTGGCTTCTTAAATGTCTTCATGCTGTTTCACATCTGATACTCCTTGACAAAACACAGGAGCCTTGTCTTATAACAGGTTTATTCAAAGTGATAGGACCTATGGAAGTGAGCTCTGGGAAGAGTGTTACCCTTTTCATAATGTAATAACAATACTGTAATGATTAATAATAATAGTGTGTAATAAGCATGTCATAAAACCAAATCTTATATTTCCAAGATCACTGCTTTTATAATTTATACTCAAGTAAAGGAGAAAATCCCTGAAAATATTCATTTTTAGGAGGGATTCACGAGACTAGACATTTTAGTGAAAGGGGTTCACAGGTTGTTAAAGTTAAAGCTAAAGAGGTAGTTCAGGTTATTGACAAGGAAGGGGACCAGAGGATGGAGTAATGCTGCTATCTGTTTCTGAGAGGCCTGTGTGCTTTCACTGCACCTGGAAACTGTCAAGTATCTTTTTGTTTTCTTTTCCCCTTGGGTGAAATCCACTCCTATGAAGAAGGCCATCAGGAGGCCTAGGCAAAACAGAAGCCTGGCTTAGGCCTTGTTTCTTGTGGTTCATAAGCTATGTGCAGTTCCTCTACTTTTCACCTTCTGCTAGAACTACTGCACAGAATGACCTAATCGTAATGTTGTTGTTCTCTCACAGAAACAGTGCTTCAAAGTTACAAGATTGCACTTCCTCCCCCCTCCCATCTTACCAAGGTCTAAATTAATAATACTAAATACCCAAACCACACAGCTCTGAAGTACTTTAAAATTATTTTGCCATAACAAGAGTATTTAGGAGCAAATTACAAGAGGGTGAATGGTAGCAGAGATTTAGAGTTTAACATTTTAAACTACCCACCTACTATGTTGTTATGCTCATAAATGTGACTATAAAAACAAAACTATCTTAATCAAAGCATCTGCTGCCTGAGTCAGACACTTAGTCAAATAACTGCTTGGTTGGGGGGGGAGAAAAGAAGGCTTGGAGCCTGCAAAAATGCTAGTAGCCCCATTGAAGGAAAGGTACAATACACGAGCATAAAATTATTCAGGTGACAAAGTAATTTGCAGGGTTGTGGCCTTAGTTTGTACTCCTGCTAACTCTGCAGGGACAATGGGCAGAAAGCTGATCACATTCCTACCCTGAATTTTCGCTAGTAACTCCCACGGCGCTACTGTGAATTTTTTACCGGCATGAAAAACTCCGCTAAAGGCAACAAAGTTACCCTGCATTTTCTCTAGTGGGAATGAAATCAGTCAAGCCCTAATGCCAGTGGATGTCCACAGTCTGATGCTCATCTCTGATTTTACAGCTTCCTGGGTATAGTGGGCAACTATACAATTGATTTGTATAAAGGAAAAAAATGAGACTAATAAAAATGAAATTATAGCTGGTCGGAATCAGTGCCCAGATCCTACGTTGATAAACTCTGTTTAGATACAGAAATTAGATTAAGGAAGTACAATTCTGACGTTTAGTTCCTTAATCTTTTCTGTTTATAATAGAAAATGGTGCGATGGCTACAGAAATACTAAGAAAAAGCAGCCGAGCAGATAAAAACAAAACAAACTTTTGCTTGCTGTGGTAGCAAATCCAGGAGGCCCTAGAAACTTGAGAGCTACCTGGTTATCCGAATTAGCAGTACACAAATTTACATGGGGGTGTCTTTAAAAGATGCTGTTGTGTATATAGAGCACGGTGCTATTTCATATCAGGCAAAGGGAACTGGCGTAGGAGTTGTGATCGCAGCCCTGATACGTACGCACACGGCAAAGAGAGGATCCCAGTCACTGTCAGGCAAAAAGTGTATCTTGAAAATGGATGTCCACAAACGTGTCATGTTTCCTTATCTGAGCCCAGCTTCTCACTCAGAGAGGGAAGAGCTCCAAGTCTGGCATGTTTACAATACCAGGCAAGTTCCATTGGATCCTTCTGGCATCTTTGCGACAGGTCCACATTTTTCATCCCTAGTGGGGTGGGAATGGGCTGCACAAATGGCAGCTTATTTTAAAGTTCTGCAAAATGCATCGACCTATCATGCTAATATAAAGTAAATACTCGTAAAAGCCTTTATAAACCAAGAAATTGATACGGCACTCGGGTGCCCTGCATATATTTGGCCCAATCAGAAGAGAAAAGCCTTACTGTACGGGAACTGACACAAGCCACAAAACTGCAGATCAGCACCAAACAAGATATTAGAAACAAGGTTCCGAGAACCCTGCTAATATTTTTTTTCTACATCGTCAGTTTTCAACCTTTTCCACCCATGACCTCAAAACTACCCCCTTTTTCCTTCTGCGCCCCTTTAAATCCATTCACGTTTCCCTCAGAAATCCAGAACCTTGTGCTGTTTCAGTCAAGCAGCTCGCATATACCAGCAAGTACCAGAAAATAATATCTGAGATGACCACAATATTGTCGAACAAGTGCTGACCACAGAATTATATTTGATTAACCTAGTTACTGCAGCTGTTTACTGCTGGAAAAAATATTTTGTTGAAGGGGAAGGGATAAAAAGAGAGTTATACTTTTTGTATGAAGGCTTACTTTCTGTAGAAAATTTCCCATTAAACAATTTAGCCACCCCAATTAACTGGTCTAAGGGTTTTATTTTTCTGCCTCTCTCTAAAGTGCACTGAAAAAAATCATTTTGAATAACGATGAAAACAGACCTAATTGGAAGCTGCAATTATACATAGTTAAACTATTTTGGTTATACTCCAAACAGAAAACAACCTATTTTAATATTTAAAGTGTCTTCACTTACCAGCAAAGTGAGATATATATATATATATATTGGCTGTGATAGGTGAACATGCAAATAAGGAAAAAATGTGCCCCCCACTAACAATGGAGAATTGAAATATTTTCTCTCTGTTGTTTTTCTAATATAGCAATATATTAGATCAGTGTTTAACTGGATGGATGGGTCATGGTTTTCTGATAACGTAGTACGTTAGGGCTTCCTCAGTCTCTGAATGAGTAACTGAAAGGGTGGATTTAGCCTGTATGGAAATAGCTTGACTAATTTTAATAAATCTAAAAAGAACCACGGTAGAGGAGAACTTTGGTAGAGCTCAAATAAGCATACAATACAAGCAGGTGAATGGCAATTGTTGGACCAGGGGTGCTATGTAACTATCTCAGAGAACTTTACAAACATATACTGAATTAAGCCTCAGCACATTCGGCAAAGCTCGAATGTAAATATAGAAGCAGAGAAACTGAGGCAAAGGGAGATTGTGCCTTGTCCAGGGTCGCACAAAAGGTAGGTGACATAACCAGGAAAAAAAACTCCTGGTCTCCTGATCCTATGATTTAAACAATGCCAGAAAATGCTCTCTTGTATTTTACTAACAGTTTCATTTACTGTACTGTATTTTCTAGGTTTAATGTAACAATACAGTAGTTTTATTTGAAAGATGGGTTCTGGCTCATTACGATATTCAAGACTCTCACGCTGGCTGCGGATTAATCAGAATGCAGGATGTCTTAATAGCATTTTATAACATTATTTACTGCTTTTAAAGCTATAAACTACTTATGTGCCAAATTAAAACAAATGTCACAAGTTTTAGCACAAATCCTACATGAGTGCATACAAAAAAAGTAACTTTCTGCCTACTTTCCATTTACATTAATGTACGCAGGATTTGCTGTAAAATATAATCAGCCATTTTGTAAACTTCGGGGTCTAGCTGGTTCGGTAGCTGCTCTTCGGAGCAGTTCCATGGCACTGATCCAGGGAGTTAGAGCTGAAGGGTTGGGCCCTGTGTTATTTCTTTTCACTAGGTTCATCGCTTTTTATTTCCTCCTGGATCTTTCACTTTCTGATAAAACAACCAAATTAGATACCCATAAATATTGTCACTTTTTAGATTCATTCAAATCCAGACGGGGAAAGGGCAAAGATCAGTGCTGCTGCTGTATTTTCCAATGAATGTGTCCTGTTCTGCCCTCAGACACACACCCAGTACCCTCAGCAAGGGCTATGCATGCATCTGCCTACAATCTAGGCCCTTAATTGTTTCTCTTTTTTCCGAGATTCACTTTACTCTTTTCCCAGGCTTATTATTCTTTATTTTAATATCATTATATCGTATAGAACACCCATGATAGGGCCGGAGGGGGAATTCCAAGTTTTATAGCCTCAGTCACAACATAACTTGGCCTTCCAAGAGCAAAACAATCATGTTTTGAATACCTTAGTGAACTTTTTAGTACTAATTTGCTGTTTAATTTTTGTTTTTAATTAAATTATATAAAACTAGTTCTTTGGGGGCTCAGAAATATCGAGCAAAATATTGCTGGCCAGAGCAGGGTTTCTGACCCTGAATTTAGTGGCTTAAACACAGTAAATCTTTTTCAGAATCAGTACCATCTTTTGGTATTTATGCTTTTCAGGTTAATCACAGACTGTGATGTTGATGAGGATATTTTTTTTTACTACTTATTATCCCTGCGGTTGAAGTAAGGAGGCTCATCATCTAGTTTTAAATATGAATATTTAAAGATAATGATGTACACTGCCTAATTGCTCTTGATCAAAACCTGCCCTGTACATTGGCCTAACCAGCGCTCAGTATTCCAGCAGCAGTATAGAATTATTCACTGCTCCAAACACTGTGATTATATATATATTTTAAATCTCCTAACCGAGGCCCCTCTTGTTTCGATTTTTTTAAAAAAAGTGTGGGTTTTATGCCCAGTGACGCCGGTCTTGGCACTTCCTATGAGACTACAGCAATCGTGTTCTTTCTCAGTTTAACATGCTGCATATTTTATAATCCACAGACAATCCACAGAAATACTTTATGCTTATTGTGTTTTCAATAAATCATAAACAACAAGGCCCAAACTGCATTGTACATGGCCAAACAGACCCTGCAAGGGCCAGTTTTGAAGTCCCAATTCATGCAAAACTCTCACTGAAGTGCTTGAATTTTGCCTGAGCGAGCCCCTCAGGATCCTTTAGATATGACTTTTAACTCTATGAACTAGTAATCAAAGTTACCTTAGTTTTGGATGTTTATACAATAACAATAAAAATATATAAAACCAGGCTAATAGATTTCACTGTTAAAAATAACACATTGAAAAGGCAAACATGCTGACTTTCCTATCTGGCTATTCGCAGAATAGTGGGGTGTGTGTCATCGGCCATTTTCTCCCTCCAAAATATTTTTGGTGCCTACTCATGAGAACGTCGGTCTCCAGTTGTAATACTTGATGGTGATTATAGATGCACCTTCATTACTCTAGAAAAATCTCCTGCTGTATCTAATTGGAACAACCACAGTGCCATAATGATGAAGCAATAGTTTGTGGACGTTTATTGATTTGTAATTTATTATAATGTTTACAAAGTCTGCTGCTGTACGCTAAAGACAATTTATAGGGGGCCAAACTAGTGCACCCTTAAATATGGGACCATCTCGGGCCATCAGTCTGTAAGCAGTAGTTACTGAAATCAATCGGAAAAAGAAACGACCCAAGCAAGAGTACCCGCATGACCGGCTGCCTCTACACACAGTACCCAGCAGGTTACTAGGGTGAAGCCAGTGTCCGGTTTTGCCTGGCTCCGCTGAAGTGGATGACAGTTTTGCCATTGACCTCCCTGGGGCCAGAATTTCACCTCCAGTCTCAAGAGTGGCACCTTCCATCCCCACCCCTCTCTGAGGTTGGTTCCTACCTGTTCTCAGCGGGGTGACCAGGCTCAGCCCGCCTGCTGCAGCGCTTCCTGACAATCACCACGAGGGAAAGGCGAAGGGGCCTGGATCTTGGATAAGCCTTGAACAAGCCTTGGATGATCTTGAGCAAAACAGCCCTGACGCGTGGGAGGTTTCTCGGGCGCTTAAATCGGACGGTGCATTTTATTCTCATGCCCATGCTGGCTGGGGCGCTCCTGCCAGCGCGCAGCGGTTTGGGGAGAGCACCCTGCGGGGCTCAGGTTAGTAAAAGCCCACGCAGGGCACAAGGAGCGGGAAATCCATTTCCCCCCCCCCCCCCCCCCCCCCCAGTAATTTAGCTACAGATACCCCTATAGGCAGGTCCAGGCCATTGCACGAGCAGCCGCGCGCTCCATTCATTTGCAGACAGCTCTGCTCTTCTTCCTCTCCCCCTCCCCCGTGCTGGATCCCAGCAGGGGGGCAGTTCCGCCGGGGGCAGCGAGGGTGTCCGCCCCCTGCCTGGCAGGCGGCAGGGAGCCTTGTGCATCGCTCCACCGAGCATCGCCGGCTTCTCCACCAAGTGCACCAACGCCGCAGGAAAGCCAGCCAATCACAGCCACTTTTTTAAATAAAGCCTCTTACGACATTATTCGTTCTCCTCTCTAGTTTGCTTTTTTTTTTTCAATCGGACCCCTTGGGGGAGGCGCTCCCTCCCCCACCTCCAGCCTCTGGCCCAGCGGGGAGCGTCCCCCGGGGCCCGCGGGGAGATTCCGCACGTCCCGCAGAACTGCCTCCCTGGAGAAGGTAGGAAGCGGCGCAGAGCCCATCGCGGAGAAAAGCCCGAATAGCGGCCCGTGTCGCTCGCAAACGACAGATATTGTCCGCGGCTGTCACATGGCTCCTTCAATGAGACGCGGAGCCGCTGCTGCCTGGGCCGCTCCGCAGATCAGGCCCTACTTTACTCCCTCCTTGCAGCCAGCGGTAACTAACCGCGCGGCATATCCCCTCTCCCCCTCCTCCAGATAGGTGACTTGTTTAGAAGCGGTGGTTAAAAAAGCAAACGCCGTTTCGGTGGCTCGGGGAGTTGAAGGATGAGCTCTCAGCCCCGGATGCCCGGACTCGTTTTATTTTCGGTTTGATCCCAATGTGTCACGTTGGAGAAAAGCAAGATATTTGTGAAGTGTCAAATGAACAAACAAACAAAAGCCTAGCCAGTGAGGGGAAGCTAGCGGTGAGGGGCGGGGGCGGGGGTATTATTCAAAAGAAATTGCATGCTCCGTTTCTCAAGGAAGTTAGGTTTGAGTCAATGTATTAATCCCCGTGCTGGGTAAGCAAATTAAGAAGATGCCTTAGAAAACAACGTGCGATCTGGGCTTGTTTACATCTCCTTCCCAGGGGGTATTAGGAGCGTGTTGAAGGGAGTTCCTGGACTTTTTGTTTTGTTAGCTCACAAACGGCTCCTCATTTCCCTAGTTTACTGCGTTCTGATCTGGGGGCAGCACCCACGAAGTAAATCCTGGCGAGATCGGTGATGTTTGGGGAAGATACTTTCTTCCCGTCCTTCCCAGGCCGCTGAGCAGATAGAAACGAGAACTCTTTCTCCTCTCAGCGCCATTTCAGCAGAGACACAAAATGGGCTCAAGAGCCTGGCTCAGGTGCGCTAATTGGGCACTACGGAGCAGCTGCAGCCTTGGGGGTCTGGCTTAGGCCGGCCGCTGTAAAGCGATGGAGCTATGCCAGGATAGCTCCCTAGTGTAGACAGTTCAGTTTTCAGAAGGCCCCTGAGTGGTGGTCAGCCGCTGCACATTCCAGACACCAAGATAAATGTGGTGAGCGTTTGGGTTGGGCAAACAATGCAGGGAACACTTCAAGGGCAGGAAGTCTCGAAAGATGATTTTTGAACCTTTCTGAATTTTTTTTATTAGGGAGGAAGAGGACGCCAGGGCACTTTGGGTGAGTTTGTCTGTGTTTGTTTTGGGGATGGAGGAGCTGGGATGGCTCATGTGTACGGAGAGTGAATATTACATATTTTCAGAGACCGCCTCTTCTGGGCTGTCAAAAAAAAAATCAATAGCCTGGAAACAAGGATGTAAACATTCATCCAAAACCTCTGGGAAAAGAATGAGTGAAAACAGGAATTTAATAACAAAGGTGGCTTTTTTTGCTAACATTCTTACAGCAATAAAACGTAGATTAAGTAATTAAACAATATGGGCCAAATCCTGCTGCCTCGCCTTAGCAAAGCTGGTGGTCCCACTGATTTTAGGACTATTGATGTGAGTAAAGCAACGAGAAACTGACCCATTGTGGTACAGGTGGAAGGGGAGGGAGAATAGAAAAAGGCTTTTTCAATCGTTATCGATAGTTAATTCGAATACCAGTTCAAAAATGTTGGTAGAAGTGTCTCTTATCCCAGGAAAGTATATAATGCCATTGTGTTAGATAAGTTATTATAAACCAGTGACAGTGGTGTTATTTAATACAAACTACACACATTTTGTTAATACAGAAGCAGCTGTGTCCAAACCCTGTAATTCTATTCAAGGCAAAGAGGATGTCTGGAAAGCCCAGTGCTGCAGACAGCCAATGATGCTGCCCTCGGGAGAATATGGGCTTTACATTCAGAGAGTTGAAAAGTTTGTTATAGGGTCATGTATTGGCAACCTTCCTCAAGTGAGATAAAATTCACCCCTGCACTGAGAGCCAGCACAAGCCCTAGGCAATTACTTAAGTGCCATTCCAGCCCTCAGAATAGGGGAACTCAGTTGCTGCAATAGGCTTTGTGTTTCCCCTCTGCACAGTGATGAACGTCACCGCTGAACAGGCCGCTTAGAACCGCTTGCATAAGTAAGAATGACTCACACGAGTTAGAGTAGCAGGATCAGCTCCCAAGTTTCTGAGGTTCTTCCGGTATGTTTATGATTGTGGGAGAACCAGTTGCAGGCTTGGGCAGCAGCTCTAATTTAGCTGGAGAGGAAAATCAACTCTCTGGTCATTTTGATCACATGAATAAAGCGAGCAGAGTCTGAATCAAAGTTAGGGAAACTGCACGAATGCTGGGGTGGGGGGGGGGCAGGGGAAATTGAGAAAGGTCAGGTTACAATACGATAGTGACCCCATAACAGCCCCATAGTTTTCCCAAAAGATTAATAGCAAAGCTTCCCCTTGCATCAGAGAGCATAATTAGGCCCCCAAAAGTTAACTAGTGTGAAAATAATATTTATGGGCAACGCCTGCGTGTGTATCAAATAGAGTTTAATCCATTGTCAAATGTTGGGATTCTGTGGGTCAAACCCTCAACTGACTCCAGTGGAATTATGCTGCCATACCCCAGCGGAGAATGGGCCCTATATGATACCCCTCTGCTTACATTTTTGCCGGTCAATTTTTTTCTCCAGGGTTTCTGTGGGGCCAGAATCGCTCACCTTTGCTCTTCTCTTTCTCTCGGTCTGTGGGAGCGATTTTCCTACCGATGCTTATGCATAACCTCCGTTATCACTAATAAAAAAACACTCCTTGTTAATCGAATGTCTCTGCTATTTCTATAAACACGCTGCGGTGCTAAACATGAACACGGCGAATTCGCAATACAGTTACCATAGCCATGAAGATTTTTAGATACTGGGCATCTCAGACAATTTTGCTTTACAGAAATATGTAGCTAAAGTGTAGTTCCTATTACCCCCCCAATCTATAGAGTTGACACCGCAGGCTCTCAGTGAACCCTTCCACTCGCCAAGCCGCGGTTCAGACCTGGAGACGTGGTGTCTGCTTTTTGGCGTGAACACCCTGCTTTTCCCACAGTCCCTAGCACGCTTCTCAATGCTCCTGGGTGATCTGGGGAGTGCTCGGTGGGGGTGCAGTGCACTATCGGAGTAGCCCAGGTATGGGTCGCCAGAACTCAAGTACAAGTACATTCTCCCGTCACCTGCCTGCTCTGAAAAGTGAGGAGAGCTTGAATTTGGTCTATTGATGTTTAACTTTCATGTCAATGAAGGGAAGTTAGATTGGTGGACACGATTATTCTTGCTGCTGCTCCCGTGGAAGTCAATGGCACATTTTCCAGGATGGAGTCCAAAGAGCAAATACCGGTTTGACAGCGGTTGCTTAGGTAGGTCGGGAGAGGGATCCTCTCTTCCCTCAGAGTTCAAATGAAAGTAAATAATGCCTTTTAAAAGATCTCCATTCATCTTTCCTCAGAAGGAGGAGAATAATCTGTTTTTAGGCTTTTGGTTGGTGAAGAGCCGGTTAGTGTTTACAAGAGATTTCTTTTTTAAATGGCAGGGATGTGAACAGCAACAATCCAAATAAGGCACCAAATCCTTCCATCTGATTTGCCCAGCTAATTCCACATAGATCTGTCGGGTTACGCATGTCAGTAAACTGAACAAGATTTGCTCCAGATTTGTTACAAACATAAATAAAAGGAGGAGAGCAAATCTGTATGGAAAATAGTTTAACATTCACCCCTTGCAGAGGGGCTGCATAAGGCCGTCAATTACACTGATTCGTCATGGGTTACGGTTAGTCATAGGATTCTTGCTAGCCCTCTTCACGGAGTGAATTTCATTCTGTAATGAGCAGTTGACACAGGATGTCTGATATGATCAAGGTCATTCAAAGTCAGAGAACAGAAAGAAATTACTTTTATCGTGAGTTTTTGCCTCTTAGTGTATTACCAGCTCTGTGCTATTTTCACCAAAAATTCAACTCTATAAAGATAAGAGTATCTCTCTGTCTCGTAATAGTAAGAAAGTTTTGACCACGCAGATCCAAAATAAAAAAATATAAAAAAATGAAGTGTATATTGACTTACTGGCTTCTGTTTTCTATTTTTTGAATTCTAGATTACAGCTTTTTGTTTTCCTGCTGAGAAATTATGCCTTTGGATACATTATCAACGGCTTAAAATTGCTTAGATGAATAGTCCTTCTTTAATGTATTCGTTCTCTCTCTCTCTCTTTTTGTTTTGTTGGAAGCTCAACTTTTTCAGTGTAATTTCTCCCTAATATGTATTTGAGTCTTTTTTCCATTTTGGGGTGAGACTTTCCTAAATTGATTGTGAATATATATATACACAGTTGGTCCTGACTATTTTGTTTTGGGATATTGTGTGATAGGTGTTTTTAGGGAATTAAAAGACAAATGAAGACACAGGATATTGAAATGTATAGAACTATTTTGTATTTTCAGTGACAGGCAGCATAGGATTTGTAAAAACTTGTATCATTCACAGTTTCTTTCTTGTGGCACTGCACTTTGTAAAGCAATCTGGAAAAAGGATGAGGCGAGATGGCAAAGTTTGCAAAGCATACAAAAAGCACAGAAGTCCAAAGCTGATCGTGAAGAGTTACAGAGATCTCACAAAACTGTGCCACTGGGCAACAAAATGGCAGATGAAATTCAGTATTGATAAGTGCAAAGTAATGTTCATTGGAAAATGTAATCCCAGTTATACATACAAAATGATGGAGTCTAAATTAGATGTTGCCACTCAGAGAGATCTTGGAGTCACTGTGCATAGTTCTCTGAAAACAGCTGCTCAACCTGCAGCAGCTGTCAAAAAAGACAACAGAATATTAGGAACCATTAGGAAAGTGATAGATGATAAGACAGTAAATATCATATAATCCATGGTACCCCTACACCTTAATTACTGCATGTAGTTGTGGCTGTCTCCTGTTTAAAAAAAGATCTATTAGAATTGGAAAAAGTACAGAGCAAGGCAACAAAAATTATTAAGGATATGGAATAGCTTTCATATGAGCAGTGATTTAAAAGACTGGGACTGTTCACTTTAGAGAGAGAAGTAAGGGAGGATATTATAGAAGTCTATAAAATCATTAATTATTGGAGAAAATGAATAGAAAAATATTATTTGTCCTTTCATATAATGGGTAACTATTAATTCTTGCAATGAAATTAATTGGCAGCAATGTTAAAACAAATATAAGAAAGTACTTCTGCATGCAAGACACAGTCAAGTGTGGAACTCATTGCCTGGGGATGTTAAGGTCAAAATTTTAACTGGGTTAAAAAAAGACTTAGATAAGTTCATGGAGAGAGGTGCATCGATGGCTATTAGCCAACATGTTCAAGGATGCACTCCCAGTTTTTGGGTGTCCCTAAACCTCTGATTGCTTGAAGCTTGGACTGGAAGGGATGGATCACTTGATAATTGCCCTGTTCTATTCATTTCCTCTGAAGCATCTGGCACCTGCCACTGTCAGAAGACAGGATACTGGGCTAGATGGACCATTGGTCTGACCCACTGTGGCCATTCTTATGTTCTTAATCTTTGTGGGACACATTGCAAATATTTTATTACTATAGAGACTTTTATCATCTTTCATGATTTCACCTGATAGTATAGTCTACACCTTCAGTTAAGTGAAAATATGAGTCTAAAACGCAAATAGAAGTACCCCTAAATATCTAAAACCCTGTTAAATAAAATAAAACAATCATTTTAGCACCATGAGCCTCAGATACCCTTTATTAAAATCAAAGTCAACCATTAATATCAATGGGATCTGGCCCTAGGAATCTAAAATTCTTAGACCCTCTCAGGTTTTTATGTTTGAAAAGATGTCTAGCTTCTTTCCTATCCGCATCTTTTGGAAAATCCAGGCAGTAGGAAGCATCTGTTCATATTCCAGTTCTGGGAAGGAAAACTGCAACCCAAGAAAGACACACAGATTTGGTTTCTGTCAGACTTGTAATAGTTTATAATTTAAGTGGTATATTTACCTTCATGGTTTCCTTTACAGTGGTAGTGTTTGAACGTTTAGTTTTTTTTTCAAGTAAAAGTTAATATACATATTTTGTGCAAAGTAAAAATCTAAAACAAAGACTGTGTTTGCTGTTAGAGCATTTAAGAGAACATTTCCAAGTGGCATATTTATAATATATTATTCCTCTTTATTATACTTCACACATTTAAGAAAAAAACGGATAATAAGTTATGTTCTAGGAAGAAATATTATAACATCAATATAATGTGGACTCCTCTGTAAATGTGGGGAGGCTACAGCACTGAATTAAAGATGAACAAAATTGGGTGAAACCTGATGAGTGGTGGCCACTGCATCCCCTGCTGCCAACCTCTGATTTCCAGCCTGCTGTATCCAGGTTACAAGGCGGCTCCTAGCTGTCCTGGGGGATGGTACCCGGCTGCTATAGACAAACCTGGTGTCTGCAGTTCAGTGCTTTGTGTGACTGAGCAGGGCAGAGCCCCGCAAGGAGCTGGCCACCCGCCCGGGCCCTATGCCTGGGGCGGAGCGGCATTCCCTGCAGGCTGGGCTCGGAGGTAGCTGACCACTTGCTGATGCCCGCTCTCTACAGCGAGGTCAATAGGGAGGCGGCCCGATTTGTCCCCTAGATCCAAGCGAGCCCCGCCTCGGTGCAGCGCCACAAGGGTGTCCAGGAAACCTTCTCGCGCTGCATCGTGCACTGGGAGGGAGCCGGTGCGCGGGTCTGGGCGGTTGGGATCCGCTCCTCTCTGCAGCAGCAGCTCCGCCACCCGGGTGTTTCCCATCATCATGACCTAGAGGAGAGGGGCAGAAGCCGTCAGTCACCGACTCCGTGTTTGGCCAACTCTTTAGAGGGGCAAGACTCTCACTGGTGGCCAAGCCTGAGTAGGGACTGAACTGCAGGGTTGGATTCTCTGTAACTAATGCCAGGGGGTTAACTATTGTGAGTTCAGTCTGAGCCTGATCCAACTACCATTACAGTCAATGGAAATCGGATCAGGCCAGCTCCTAGAACAGGTCATCTGGATGATAGGTTAAGAAAATGTTGATCTGAGTCAATCGCCTCCTAGGCTCCAAAGGCGTCGAATACCACAAAGGCGGCAAGACCAAGAGAAACGGTAAACTGTTTGAAATGGTCAGAATATCAGGTCTCAGCCCCCCCCCTTTTGTAAATGCGTATATTATTTCATGCATGTATTAAACATCAGTGTGCATCCAGGCGCGCACATACGTGATATACTGTAGATAATCCCCTCTTAATCTGCTGCACGCACAATGTATTGTGGAAAACGCTTTCAGCTTGTGAACACAGGTGCAGAGAAATGCTACCGACCATTTATCTGCACAAACGTGAACCCCGGTTTTAGGAAGGTCTGACATTCTACTAAAACGGAGGGTTCTCAGGTGGACCCAAAGGGCGGGATCCCGCAGTCCTTACTCTGGTAGAATTTCCGGTAAGGCAAACAGAAATGTTACCTGGGTAAGAAGCTGCTCATTATGAAAATACAAGATTCAAACTGGAAATTTATTTATAATCAGGCACAAGAACCACAATAATAAAAACAATAACTACCTCCAAGCTGCTTTTTTTGATGGTAGGCAGAATATAGATTTAAATCTTTCCCTCTGTATAAAAATATTGAATTTCAGTTTAAATATAATTAACTTTTTGCTTTAGTTTATGGCACTTCCAACTCCCCCCCCCCCAACCCCCTCGCTAAAATAGCAGATCATTCACTAGCATTACAGCTGTTATGCTTTCTGCCGGTACGATTTTACGAGAACAGTGATTCGCCTGTGTTGTGTGTTTCTTTTTAAGCGGTTTCAAATACAATTTTAACTTAGTCCAATGGCCACGAAGCCGCTAAAATTTCTATCTACCATATAACCATACTAGAAAGCGCGCTGCTTTTAAAGTTAGTTTTTTTATGTTGAAATCTAAATATAGAAAGATACTTCACAAAAGTGCAGCAAAAATTAAATGATGCAGCACAATTTCTACTGAAGGAATATTATCAAAAGCATAAATTATTCCTTTTCAGTAAAATGTTGATGTTGTAATAAAAATTGCCATTGCATCTCTTACAAAATAACTTTTCAGGTAATTCCAATTTTGTTTTATGCGAGAATATACATAAACGTTTGCTAAATACATAAATAACTGAACCTAAGTAGAAATTAAGATTTAGAATGTATTTTAGTTTCTAGTACTCCTGCAGGAGCGTAAAATTTTAATGTCTGTACTTCACTATATGTAACATAAATAACTCATTCTAATGCATACCTTCCCCCCCCATGAGCTAGTGTTTCTATTCGTATATAGTTTAGTTAATGTATTCAGTCTCGCACGAAAATATTATATCACTACTTCCTGTGGTAGATTTAAAATGAAAGGGCACACTTTCCGAAAATGATATTTAGGCACAGATATAGCAATTATTGAAATTCGGTCATTAAACGCATTTGGTGGATTTGAGTCATCATGTCACAACTACAGTCACAGATAAAACAATAGGGTATAAAAACTAAAACTGCTTTCAAAGGAGATCGTCGTGTTTTTAATAGACTTTTTCGGTTTTCTCGTTCAGTGAGATGAACTAGTTTTCTGCGATCATTTCATAACTGTGGATTTGGTGCCTACGCCTTCGGACTGTCCTCCCTCATGTAGATCACCCCTGTACAACTCAGTGGGGGCTTTGTCTAAGTAGGCGTGCAGGATCGGGCCCTGAAAACGACTAAGAAATACTAGAGGAATAAAATCGGGCATATATTTATATCTTTATTTATAACTAGCCAACTGAAGCATGTCCTTTTAGAATGTTAATAATGTCTGATGTTTATCTGAGGAGTCAAATTTAGTGTTTTATGACTTTTTAAATACTTTGTTCCTTATACGTATTTCTGCTGGCACCGAGATGGTGTACCGCCATTTCAGCATTTTGTTAATCTTGTGAAAAAATGTCCAGCGTTTGTATGCACTGATAGAATTTCCCATTCCGCTTTGCCTTTGGATTTTATCGGCTGTCATTGATGTTTCTAGTGTCAGCTTTACGCTCTCGGCTGAAGGGGTGATTTTGCCCCATGTATGAGAAACAACACTCCCTGCGTAAAAGCAGTCACAAAATGCGACGCCTGCTAACAAAAACAGGTTTATTTTTTTTTAATCGCGTGCAAGAATGATTGAGTGCATGGCGAATAAATAGCGAACAGAAAAGTCATGGAAGGGGATCGGCTGACTTTCTGAAGGACTACACGGATATGTCGCTTTGCCACCCCCACGCTCTGAGCAGTCAGCCTGGGGTGAAAGTAGCAACTGACGCTCGCAGCACTTTGGAGCTGCTGTGTGTGATGATAGCTGGAGGAGTCTCCGAGGCGCTGCGTTCACCAAAATCAGAGCGTGCTTAGTGCTCAGCACCTGCAGTCCCCGAGTCATTTTGCCCCCACCCATTGTACCACCACCTCCCACGGGGGCTTGAGGCTCCTGCCTCTGGCTCCCCGTGAACCCCTCTCGCTGGTCCCTGTACCTGGATCGGCGTCCTGTCGTAGGAATTGACTGCATTGGGGTCCGCCCTCTGGTCCAGCAGCTCCTTCACCTTCTCCAAATTCCCTAAGGCAGCGGCGCTGGCCATGTCGTTGGCCCCGCGCTGGCCCATGCCTCTTCCTCGCTGCTGGCTCTCACATCAATTAGTACCAGTGTCCGGGGCGCCCGTCTTGCGCTTCCCCCTTGCTGCAAGGTCCCGGGGCAGCTGTCTGGGGCAGCTCCAGCTCGCACAGGTCTCCTAAGCCATCAGAGCGCGGCGCGGCCGCCGGCGGCTCCGCTCGTCGCCTCTCCTCGGAGAAACCCCGAGGGGCAGCGGCGCTTCCTGGGGAGCCCACCGCAGGGCAGGCGGGTCTGAACAGCTCCCCGTGCTCTCCCCCGCGTCGCTCTCCGCTTTCTTCCCCGGCCCAGGCTCAGCACCGCCGCGGCGCCGAGCGAGAGGTGAGCGCCGGCGGCAGGGACACCGTCTCTGTGGCTCGGCTGGAGAAGCCCAGGGCTTGTTTCTCCGCACAGCTGGTGCACCTCCCCGCCCCGCGCCTGTGCCCTCCCCTCCCCTGCCCAGCCGCCCGATACTTGTTCTGACTTGTCCAGCCGCTGATGTCACGTCACGCACCCAGGCAAACAGCGACCAGGCAGGGAACAGCTGGGGGGGCGCGGTGTGTGAGAGCCGGTCCCGGAGGCGCATGCGCTCCTGGCTTCCGACTGGCGTTCTATAGAACGTTGGCCGCCAAAGGTTCTGGGGAAGGAATCTTCCTGTCTCCCCACCCTCGGCTCACACGCTTCCCGCTTGTGCAGAGTCAGCAGAGGACTTGCGGCTTGGGCCGTCGCTGGACTGTGCTTCCAATGCCATGGAGCGAGGGATGGGGGGTAGGGCGGCCCTGCTCGGCAGTAATCTTGTCTGCGTTCAGCACAGGCAGCTCCTTTCCTGGGCTGCGGCCTAATCTCGCCCGACAGCCCCACGCGCAGGAGGGAGGGGTGGAAAAACAATCCAACAAAACCCAGCTCCTCCGGAGTCTTCATTCAGCCTTGGGAATGGCCAGTGGAGAGCGAGGCTGTTGCTGACGGGCAGAGTGACCTTGAGCAAGTCACCTCCTCTGTTTGTGCCTCAGTTGCCTCATCTATAAAGTAGGGCCAGTAATTCCACAGACTCACAGGGGACGTGAAACTCAGTTCACTGATGGCTGTAAAGTGCTTTGAAAGCCTCAGCTGAAAGGCACTACAGATATGCAAAAAAAAAAAATGTAATCCTGCTTGGTGCTAATCTGGGTGAACCCGTGGCTACGGCGTTAGATTGGGACTGTGGAGATCTAGATTCTCTTCCCAATCTACCACCG
This sequence comes from Chelonoidis abingdonii, assembly GCF_003597395.2. Lineage (NCBI taxonomy): Eukaryota > Metazoa > Chordata > Testudines > Testudinidae > Chelonoidis > Chelonoidis abingdonii. The sequence continues at coordinate 115,494,563 of NC_133774.1, forward strand.
ACCTATTGTGTTAAGTTGGGAAAGCCATTTCATCGAACTGTGCCTCAGTTTCCCTTCCCAACCTAAGCTTATTCTACTCAAGTTTTTATACTAGCTCTTGTCACCTGAGCACCTTTCAGAAATTGTCACTTCACTGCTCGTGCCTCAGTTTCCTCATCTGTAAAATATGGTTAATGAGGCTGATCTCTGAGATTTACTGATTAAAAATTACTATATAAGAGCAAGGTATTATGATTGTTTAATAGTCATATGTGTTTCTTCCTTTTCTTTACTCACCTCTCACTGGTCTAGTTTGCAAGCTTTTTGAGGCAGTTTGTCTCTTAGTATATGTTTTATATAATGTGCCTAAGGCAAAGGAGCTCCAGTATTGGTTGGGACCTCTAGGTACAACTAATAGAAATAATATGGCTCCACCTCCCCTTCCAAATCATCCATTTTTAAAAACAGACTTAAAGACTTTGTACCTTTCAGGTGGGTGTTGGAGAATACGCAGGTTTCACTTTCATGTGTCAAGATGTTTGTACAAATCTTGTTTTCCTTGCCTCTGCCAATAAAACACATAGTACCTTGGCAAAACCAGCATGCTTATCAATTAAGGGTGATAAAGATAAAGTGAATTCAGATAAATAGAATGAAATATGATGAGGTAGATGGGTGTTGTCATGAAAAAGTTGAACAAGGCTTGTGATCCCTTTTCTGGAATCCCACAGTACTTGTCGCAGGAAGAAATTTTCTTTTCTTCAAGAGTTTTATTTTTAAAAGTTCAGTGAGATGCAAACAAATGATGGGTTGGCATGTGGCAGCTGGGAACGTTGGTGTATATATTTAAAATATAAATGTTAGTAGATTAAAGAAAAATATATAGTGTGGTATTTGGAAAGCTCGACCATGAAAGCAAATATTTTTGCATGTTGATTTCTGCAGAAAAGTACTGAAAGAGGAGAGAGAGGAGGCGGTGGAAGCGATAGTGATAGTGTTAAGGGAGAAAGAGATTAGAATTTAGCTCTGGCTACCAGAACATTCATCACATGGATTAGCAACCAGGCACACAGTCCTCGGTGGGAACTGCGGCAGGGATCTTTGGGGGAGCCACTAGCACCAAGGACAGCTCTCTTGCTGGCAGCTGTTCAATGTGGTTTGCAACCCAATCCCTCTACCGGGTGGGACACCGAAAGGTAACTGGGGGCCATAGCCCCCAAACCATGTGGCTGGATCCGTCACACTTTAAAGCTGGTCTTGTCTGTCCTCTCCCTTTCATGGTCATTGGAGAAAATTCACTGAGTGCATTACTCTCTGTGAACCTCACTTTCCACTCTAAGGAGTAAATAAGACTTTTATGTGACAATGGAAAAGCTACATTTAATCATGTCATCATACTAACCATGTTGTGGGGTTGCAGGGATGCTGACAGATGGGAAGGTTAAGAGATCAGATGGGTGGTAAAATGTTAAAAAAGAAAAACATGTCAATTTGGGCCTAGGGTCTATAATTTCCATGGCCCTGGGCATTCACCCAAGTTCCTTTTCACTTTTAGAATTAAAGGCTTTGAGGAGAAAAAAAATACAAAAGTCCTTGTTGAACCTACAAAAACAACATATTGCTCTACCCCAGAGTTTCATCATCCTTCCAGTTTTCACTAACACTTTAAGCCTTTACCTTAAGCGAATAAAAAAAAAATATTTATTTGTATCACAGATTTACTGCTATATCCTTAGGGCCCCATTGTGCTAGGTGCTGTACAAACATATAGTGGAAATAAAGTTTAAAAGCCAGATTGTGCCCTCAGCTGTGTACCCATATAGGAACACATTGCGTGTAAAAACTCCCCAATGCCTGTGCACGGGCCACTTGGACATGCACACTTTTCTAAGATCATTCTTTCATGGAATTTGAATGCTACCATTATCTTGTTCAATGCTTTGACTGTTATGTTGTCCGATTATGGTTGTCTAAAACAGCATGAAATCACCTATTGACATACCTCTTAACTTGAAATAACTAAAAGAGTGGAATAATAAATTAATTATTTTTTCTCCCTCTCCCTTTATAAAGAAACATCCATATTATCAGGAAACATTTTAAGTTCTACATTATTGCTAATAGATGGTCCCAGCAATTTCTGCCAGTTACCATGTGGTAGGGCTAATTCTGCTAATTCTCAGTAAAATACAGAGTAGTATTTTACTTTGCAAATAGTCTCATTGACTTGAATGGGAGAACTTGCAGGATAAAATACTACTTAGTGTGAATAAAGGGACAAACTGGGTCCTTTAGGGAATTATTTTTCAATTGGTTCTTTATATAACAGAACCTCTCTAAATTCCATTGCTTCATTGCGTGTTGTTCTTTTTCATGCTCTTGGTATCCCATTCAATGTTTGTTTTTTATGGTGTCAGCTATTTAAGTGATGGGCACCTTAAAAATAACTGATACGTATATGTCAGAACTGTCTATTGAAGAAAGAGCACCTTCTTCTTTTTAGGGAATTAAGTCACACAGTAACTTGTCACATAGACCTTTATTCAGTGGAAAAAAATATTAAGGAAAGACATTGTCTTTTAATACTTATAGATGGTACAAAGTAATTTTAACAGTAGCAGGAGTGAATATTAAAATAATTGAATAAATGTGCTAAATATAGAGAACAATTAACTAAACTATTATTGTAAATCATGGGCCTGATTCTCATTTACATTCAGGCCCCTTTTCACCGCTCTGGCAGTGTAAACGGGCCTTCACATGGTTGTGACTGTTGGAGCACTGTAAAGGAAGGTCTTAATGCAGATGAGTATCAGGCTCCATATCTGTTGGGCCCATCTTCTCCTTTTAAACTAGATGCTTCAACAGGAAGTTATAATCAATAAGAAGACATATTGCAGACTGTGTGGTAAAAAGATGAGCTCCTTTACTTGTTTAGTTCAAGGACTGTTGCTCCTAAGCTCTGTGGTTCATACAGACACTCAAAAATAGCATTCTGCTTTCTGCCGCTTCCAAAGAAGGTTATTATGTGACATACACCTTAAGAAGCAACAATTTACAGATATACAGCAAAATGCAAAAGTAAAAGGTGTTCTCTAATTTTTCAAAAAGTTAAAAAAGCAAACAAACTAGGAAAAGAATAACAGCATAAAATACTTAAAGATGCAGCCTAAATAAAATCACACATGTTTATTCTTAGAAAGGAACAAAAACCACAAAAAACCATGGCCTAAAATTTGAAGTTTCAACTGAAACCTACTCTGCCACAGAGTTTTTGTCTCAGTGTTTTTCTTCTGGTTGAATATGCTGTTGGTTTGAATGACAGAGGGTATATCCAATCATTGGTGTTTAGTGTTCTCACCCAGTTCACAGCAATTACTTCCGGTTTCAAAGTTAATCGTGTGAGAGTGAATTAGCAGCATCACCACCACCACCTCCTAAAAACAGTATTTTCTGATTATGCTAGTCCTTTCACACATATTGCCACAAGTGTATAGTGCAGACACATCAATCAGTATACACATCATAGAGAGAAACAGTAATACAAACCAATCCCACAGCAACCAGACAAATACTGTAAGGTCTGAAATAATTTAACTTCTACAGTCAAATGTAAAAAAGACAAGTTTCAAGAAGATAATTTAGCACTGGCAATGTGTATTCAACAGAATATTACTCAAAAGTAGGTTTTTATTCGTAGCAGCATCATACTAATAGCAAGATATCATTTATCATGAGTGTGACAGAGAAATCCATGCTCATTATCATGATTTCTATTTCACAGTAAGTAGAAAACAACACAGTGCTGTAGTAACATTCAATTAATATGTATTAAAGAGATGAGATAGCTTAGTGGTTTGAGCATTGGCCTGCTAAACGCAGTGTTGTGAGTTTAATCCTTGAGGGGGCCACCTAGGGATCTGGGGCAAAATCAGTACTTGGTCCTGCCTAGTGAAGGCAGGCAGCTGGACTTGATGACCCTTCAGGGTCCCTTCCAGTTCTAGGAGATAGGTATATCTCCATTATTTATAAACTCTTTCAATAAATGATGATGTTGATACAGGCTTAAAACATCAGCTCCTACTATGTTTGAGGAGGAGCATGAAAATTAAAATTATCAAATGTATCTTTATTTCTTTTTTATTTTGAGAGAGTAGACATCAGCTCCTACTGGAGGGGAGAAGATACCTCCCTTAAAAAGGTTGGATCTGCATAGGCATAAAACAGATGCTAATTAATGTGAGCTAAGAAAATGGAAGCTGAGATCCTTGTATGATAAGCAGGAACTGGGATTTTAAGAAAAATGCCAAATATCACAAGAACACAATGCTGCTACTGGCTGTTTCCAAAATGTGTTAAATGTCATTCTTCCTACGTTATGTCAGTCTGAGGGGCTTGCACTCTCTGCCTCTGTTTGTTTGTAAGGGAGTCACCTGGTGCACCTCTCATGTTCATCTGCCAGTGTCAGCTGGATTTGACATCTATAGGAGGTTCTGAATTTGGAAGAGCAGTTTCTCTAAGCTCCGTTACAAGTCAGTCGTGCTCCTGGAGTTTCTGCTGTTTGCACTGATAGTCAAGGATGTTGCCAGGTAGAAAAGAACTGTACATTGGGGGATGATTAATCACAGTAATCCTGTTTGTCACAGCTTGCTCTCCTTCCAACCTAAATCCCATAGTGGGTTTTGCTTGGAGTATGTTGTCTGTTCTTTCTTTTTACTTATTCTACTCTCTTTCTCTGGAAAAAGGAAAGAGGGCAGATGGGGGTCTAAATGCTGTTGTTGATTGCCAAATTTTGATTTCTGTTTCCTGATTGGTACCATGACACTGATATTCAAGGTTGTTGGAGTGTAGGGGAGAAGAGAAGAACATGACACACTGGATTACTGGTGAGTAAACTTTCTTTTCCATGGTCCAAAATAGATATATGAACAGACAGTGCAAGAACTTAATGATAAGGCCATAAAGTGTCTGTTTTTGCCTGAAAGTACAAGCAGAAACTGAAACTACATTAGCCATGGCCATTGTGAAATGGTGTTTATGTGACTATGGAAATTAAAGGCTAAATTTTCAGCTGACATTGTTAACTGTGTGCACATGCAAAACCTTGCATTTGCACAGGCAGCTCTACTAACTTTATGGGCATTTGCCTTAGCTGCATGTTTAAATGGGCTATCTGTGGGCACAATTACCTATTTTGCAGAGGCCCGTGTAATTAAGAAGACTTGCTGAAAATTTGGCCCCAATTAGGGTTCCTGTGTCAGAGGCTGAATTAATATTCTTTAAATTGTTAAGCTAAACTTTCTCCCAGTAGAGTTTAATGGGTTACCGCAGGAAATATAGGGAACATTCAGAAAGGGGCGTTCATACAAGTAACCAGTGCCTTTCATGTGTCAGATAGCTGCAAAACAGGCTATCATATTAGGATAGTGATTCTCAAACTGTGGACAACAGATTGCCTCCCTCTAACCCACACTAACCTGCTACTCATAGGGTCTCAAAATATTTAATTATGGTGAGCACCAGGAAGGTCTTCATGGACCATAGGAGGTCCAGTGAGATGATCTTTCTCTTTCATGTGGTTTTTGGGATGGACAGTTTGGTGAACCACTGTATTAGGAATGACCTTTATAATTTGTTGTATAATCACTTTCCAGTGACAGGAAAGCCTTCAAATCCCAAGGTTTAGTTAACTCCAGAAGAGGAGATGGATTCAGAACTTGGAACAAGAACAAGTTCTCCAGTTTGAAAAGTCTCATTGCTGTCTTTTCTGAATTAATGCTCTGTTTGTTTTCATGATGTCTGTGGGCAGAGTGGGCTGGAAGAATAAGTGCAAGATTGGGAGTCAGGAGCTTTTTGAATCCTGGCCCTGCTAATGATTTGCTGCGTGGCCTTGGGAAAGTCACTTTGTCCTTCTACCTCACTTTCTCCATGTGAAAAGCGCTAATAATACTTACCCATCTACTTCCCAGAGCTATTGGGGATGACTTATTAGCTAATCTGTGAAGAGTTTTGTGCATGTATGGTCCTACCTAAACGTGGATTTTTGTGCTTGTGATTTCCAAGTTTGCATTTCTAGACCATTGGAATGTTCTAAAGCAGTTGGATGAACCAGATCGCACTCAATCTGGGTAGCCAAATAATATTCCTTATTTGTCAACTGCGGAGTCATTTCTGTAGCCACAAGACATGCCACCGTCTTCAGATTTTCTCATCTGAAAAGACTTACTCCTAAGAACAGGTCTCTTAGTTAGTGTAGAATCCATTGTACCCACATATATACTGGTAATGGTATTGTAATACTCTTCCATTTAGATTATAATGAATGGGTCAAAGTGTATTGGGTGTTCAACCATATGGTGACTGATTACTTCTGATAAACAAGTTGTTATAGTGTAATTGCACAGCTGTGTTTTATTCAACCGAACTCCAAAAGGCTATTGACTTTCTAACTATAGGTTACATGTGTGTACAGAACTACTGTGAACCTTTAGACCCATTTTATGTTCCAATTTTACTGTCATAATTCATAAAATTATGTAGGAGGAAAAAGACATTTTCTAATGGTACTGGATCCATTCATGTTTACATGAGTAAGGATTACTCCTATGGCTAAAATGAACAAAGTTTTAAACTTTATCCCTACACTTCAAAAACATTGAGAGTGGAATCTTGGCACCATTGAACTTAATGGGAGTTTAGCCTGCCAATCCACCAGTATAATGGGCTATTCACATTGTACCTAGTTCTTCAGTCCTTGTTCAGACAAATTTTTAATTGACTACAAAAAGAGCATTACACAAAGAAGTGAGTGATCCTAAATTTTGCCCTAGCACATTGGGCTACTCAGAGCTGTCCTCAGGATTTATAGGGCCTTACGCAGTATTATTAAACTGGTGCCCCTATGCTTCACTGAAGGCGGTCCCCAGATGGCACTGCTGACCCCAGTGTGTTGAGGGGGCACAGCCACCACACCTGCCCCTGGACCCCCAGAACTGCCCCCCCCCATTGCTGATGCACACCAAGCTTCATATGCAGCAGCAGCAGACACTGTGGCAGTATCTCAAAGCAGGTTTCCTGCTGTCATATGAGGGCTGCATCTTGCCAGAGCCAATGGCCCTCCTGCAGCCCCTAGCTATTCCTGGCTCTCCATGAGCATTTTCACAGGAAGTACCGAGGAGTAAGAACAACAACAATAATACGTATGTATGTGTGTGCGTGACAGATACGTGTGTGTGTATGTATGTGACAGTGTGCATGTGTGTGTGTGTGTGAGAGAGCCAGAGAGAGAGCAAGTGTATGTGTGTGTGATTGTGTGTTGGGGGACTGTGTGATAGTGTGTGTTGGGAAGTGTGAGAGTGTGTGTGAGAATCTGTATTGGGGGACTGTGATTCGTGAGAGGCAGAGTGTGTATATGGGTGTAAGAACCGGTCTCTGTGTGAGAGGGACTCTGTGTGTGTGTGTGTGTGTGTGTGTGTGTGTGTGTGTGTTAGGGAAGTGTGAGAGACTGTCACTTTAAGCCACCCCCCCCCTCAGTTTAACTCCCTCCCTGCGCTGACTCACGTGGAAGTTTCACACTTCCTGTTCTGGCCCTGGCCTGGCCCCGAGCAGTGCAGGCAGGCAGAGTCCAGGGAGGGACTCCACTCCAGGCGGTGGTGGCCCAGGCTGCCATGCCACGAGTGACTGGATGCACCACTCTGGACTCCCCAGGGCTGGGGCAGCAGAGCCAGAGGCTGGAGCCCTCAGCTGGCCAGTGGGAGGGTGGGAGCGAGGAGAAGCCTGCTGGCCCAGCAAGGGGGAGGGGCTGGAGAAGAGAGGATTCCAGCTGTGGCCAGCAACGGGAATGGTGCCCCAAATTTTCAGGTGCCCTACGCAGCCATGTGTGAGGCATAAACCTAAAGATGGCCCTGGGGCTACTGGCTGAGGAGACACATCAGGAGCCCGCTACACTTTTGAGTACCCCTGGTGTCAGTCAGGAATTTAAGACTTTTTGAAAAGTTGTCCTGAAAAGGGTATGATTAGATTAGATTAGATTAGGTTTGTGCCCTTTATTGCTTCTTGATGATGATTTGTGGGAAGGAGGAAAGCACCAAAATTCCCCCCACCCCACCCCCCTGCTTATTAATGGCTTTGGAAATCAATAATCAGGAATGTCAAATCTTGTGTTCCATGGCTTGCTGGAGGAGTCCTTGATTGTTTTAGATGTAGTAACTTGTGAGTGCAGGTATTGTCAAACCCACGTGTTGAAACATCACTAATTAGGCCTCAAAATCATGGGACTGGCTTAACTCATCACATTTAAAAGCTCCAATAACTTTGGGGTGCCTTCATTTGTCTTCTGATATTTGTAGCCATTAGGGGTCATGTTTTCAAGCTTTTCTCTATAACCAGGTGGGCTAGAAACGTATTTTAAACAAGAAAGATGAGATTCTTATGTAATCAGATGGATCCAGGAGCTGGAGATTTAAGGAAAGCACACTGTTAATTGAGATGGTGGCGTGTGTGGGGGGCAATGTTTAAACTTTATCAAAGACATCCTTTCTCCGATGTATTCACTGGCCATTGGAGTCCAATAAATGTTAGTAAGAGACCAAAGTTTTGAACTGTCTGACTAGAACTCCCTACCCCTTCCAGTTGCTGAACTTAGTTCTTTGTCCCTTGACAAGACATAATTTTACTAGTTTTCCAAACGCCATGGAGCCATCCTAGGTTGACGAGACATGAATTTGTAACTTTTGTTAAGCACTTTTTGGTGGGGTAAGAGAGAGATGCAACACCCTTCAGGCTGCTTTTTAGATAGTGTAAAGAAGCAAAAATGGCATGAACTCAATCTTTTTCTATTTGTTCTTCACTTGTAAAGCTTCTTTGGTGTAGCTGAAAGGCAGAAATAGTATGGCTGAAGGAACTTGACAGAGGCCTGAGTTGTCAGCCAAAAGCCAGAGAATAGGAAGGCCTGGGTGTAGGGTTCTCTGCTATAGAAGAGAAGGTGTTGCTGCATGGGGAGTTTTAGTTTCAGTTCTGCATGCAGCCCAGTCAGTGAGTATCTGAGTTTGACCTTTGAACCATTCACTACTTTTGATCCTGCTTATTCAAGGACTGCTTGTTTAAAATGTATGTGCTGCTGTGCACCTTTAACTGGAGGCAGAATGATTGTCTCCGGTTTGTTTCTTCTTTGCAGTGCTCCAAGAATGCACAATACCCACAAGCCTTCCAAGAGCAGTAAATTCCATTACATGTGCAACTCTGGCAACATAGGTGAAAAAATATTGCCCATTTTTATTGTTTGTGAATTGTCCGTGAACAGATCACATTTTCCACAATACTTTGTTCAAAATCCTTCACGTGTTTTATGCAAACATAAAGCCTATGGATTGCTCCTACTGTTCACAGGGAGAGTTGCTTAGTATAGCCAATAATCTATGCTATGAGTATTCAATATTTGCAATTCAAAATGGCATTTTGAACTGCAAATGTGTTTCTGTTCCCTAACTGGATGAGTGCAACTCTAAGGCCTTGTCTGCAAACAAACTTGCACTAGTTAAATAAGCATCTGCTTTTAAATCTAGTCAGTTAGATTGGTTCAGAATTGTGTGTGGACAACCCTTTGAATCAGGTTTCTGCTGAGATCAGTCAAGAGTTTGAGCCTGAAATTAGTTTTCTACGAATATTCTGCAGTATTCACTTAAAATGCACTGTTTTAACAAAACCTACTTGCTAGTAAACATGTTCCCTAGAATAGTTACATTGCCAGCACAGGTGAAGTAAATTAATTTTAAAATATTGAATTAATCTTATATGTGCAGGATTGACTCAGTTCTGTACTCAGCCAAGTATTGCATTATTGTGGTATCTTCATTATAGGAACAGCTGTGTTGGGTGACCCAGCCCCACTACAGCAGAACTCACATGTTCAAAACATAATTTAATCCTACAGTGGATGGGGATGAACTTTAACTGTGTGCCTGACTCCCGCTTGGTGACCAAGACCAATGCCTTAGCGCAGTTCTGGGACACAGTTAACACACAGTGCACAGTCTCCAATGCAAGACAGTTGAGTGTTTTAATGGTGTCAAGGGACCATTGCGTTATAGGCAGGTCACCCGAACATGGTTGTTTCTAGAGGCCAGAGCAGCCTGAAATAAATCAAGCCTAACCATGCAATAAAATATAGTTTAATATACAGACATTTTAACTCTCTGAGTTTGTACCAAAGTGAAACTTAAATATCAGAATAAATACAAAATAAATGAGGTGCACAATATAAATAATATAACGAAATTACAATAACTATATAATTAGTCAACCACACAATAGAACAAGATGAGTCGCCAGATTTACTCTGGTAATTGTTTCATGTTGCCAGTTATGATTGTGAGAGGTTGAATCACAAAAACCCCCTTGGGAACTGCCAATTGATGTGCCAAAGACTACTTCTGCCCCTGCTTTCCCTGCTAGATTCGGACTCCAGCACCCTGTTTTGTTGAGCCAGACACACCAGTCTGCTCCAACACAGACCCAGGTCTGAACACGTGCCTCAAATCTGCAGACTTAGCTGAAAGCAACTTGAGAGAAGTGTTCCTGTCTTTAACACTCAGATACCCAACTCCCAGTGGGGTCTAAACCCCAAATTAATTCATTTTACCCTGCTTATACAGGGAAAACTCATAAATTGTTCATCTTCTATAACACTGATAGAGAGATATGCACAGCTGTTTGCCCCACCCCCAGCATTAATACATACTCTGGGTTAATTAATAAGTAAAAAGTGATTTTATTAAATACAGAAAGTAGGATTTAAGTGGTTCCAAGTAGTAACAGACAGAACAAAGTGAATTACCAAGTAAAATAAAATAGAACATGCAAGTCTATGTCTAAGAAAACTGAATACCGATAAAACCTCACCAGTAAGCTTCCTTTTACAGACAAGTCTTCTAGTCTGGGTCCAGCAATCACTCACACCCCCTATAGTTACTGTCCTTTGTTCCAGTCTGGTTCAGGTATCCTTGGGGGTGGAGAAGCTATCTCTTTAGCCAGCTGAAGACAGAATGGTGGGGTCTCCCACAGGTTTAAGTAGACTTTCTCTTGTGGGTGGAGACCCCCTCCTCTCTCCTATGCATAGTCTATCTCCAAGGTGGAGTTTTGGAGTCACATGGGCAAGTCACATGTCCATGCATGACTGCATTTCTTACCAGCCAAGCCACATTCCTGGGAAAGCTCCGATGTGGATTGGCGTTTTTGAGTTCATTGTTGGCTTAAGTGGTTCTTGACTGGGCACTTAATTAGCATATCCCTTTCTCAAGAATCTGACCAAATGCTTTATTAAGGCTACTTAGAAATCACGTAAGTATACAGCCAATATTCCTAACTTCAAGTACAAAAAGGATATATGCATACAAATAGGAGTAATGTATTCAGTAGGTCATAACCTTTACATCGATATATTACATGGCATCTGTAGCATAAAACATACTCCAGTTATATCATATATACATTCATAAGCATATTCCCATGAAGTCTTATGGGGTACAGCCTTATGGGGTAATGGTCTTTGCTATAGCAGCATGTGTTGTAATGCCATCATAGATAACTAAGATTAAGGTGGGTCAGTACTTGAATGAGAGGCCTCCAAGGATCACTGAAGTACTGCAGGAAAAGGTGTTGGTGAGTCAAGAGATGACACTCTTCCTCTCTGTGTCAGAATTGAACCAGTTTCCCAAGACACTGTTAGAAGTACAGTGATGCAGGAGGAGCTACCTACGGGATGATATGTGAAACAAGCTGGTTGAGGTGATTGGAAATGTCATGTCACTTTTTATGTGAGCAGTGGTGTTGTGCTGGCCACATTCTAACTCAGCTAACTATATTAGGTTTCATTAAATTTCCCTGCCGTTTCAACTGAATACAATATTTTTAATCATTTCCTGTCATAAATTGTTTTGGAGTGTTGCTATGTACTGTTAAACTCACTGTGTTCCACACAGCTGGCGGCATTCTACGTTAAATTAGAGAGTGACGAGATCCCTTTTTATCCCTTACCACAAGACTTACTATATTAATGATTATAAAGTGCTTTGAAATCTCTGGAGCTGTAGAATGTGAAGTATTATCATGATTATTCCAAATGCATTAAAAAGTTAAGTCCCTTAAATCAAGCTTTGATTTTAATAAAAATTGCTAATTGCTGCATTGCTCAGTACAGCTACTAAACTGTATGTAGTCATACACTGATTTAGTGCATCTGTCCGATCACGACTCCCTCTAGTGAGTGGTCCAACAACTATAAAACTATTTCACAGCCAAGGAGCTCTCCTATGGATTGGTGTTGTAAGTAGTGAAGGTCCTAGGTTTGTTCCCATTAATAACAGTGTGTGTTTCTGTAGCCACAGTCTGGTACACCTGCTCAGGAAAGGTTTTTATCTACAGTGATGTGCCAGCAATACTGAAGACTAAGATCTTATTTTTTCCTGCATCAGCCTGTTCAGTGTGTTTTCATTTTGTAACAACCATTGACTCCCAGACAGGCAGGAAGAAGGCAGAATCATAACATCTTTCCTACATAGACCTCGCTATGTACTCCACAGGCAGGGAATCATGGGGGTTGCTGCCTCCAGGATGCTGCTGCTGGCTGGTGTTGTGACCTTCAAGCCACTGGATATAGTTGGCCAAGGGAGGCTTCAGATTTCTAAGGCACAATAGAGAGGTGTATGGTTTCTTCTATTTGTTATGTCAATCATAACATTTTCTGCGCCCTTGGAAAATGGACAATGTTTCTAACTAGCACCATCCTACTTAGTTTTCAAAAACAAACTTAGAAAGGCCAGGAAATGGCAAGTTACAGTCAGAAATTTTAAAACAAGAAATTTTGGAATACATGAATAACCACAGAGAGTTATCTCATATGACCTTAACTTTGCCCCTGTATCCCTACTGCTCACTGCAGCTCCCACGTAAGGCATACATCTTGGACAGCTTGTTACTGTATCACAGCTACTGGACATCATGAAGTTGGGTATTATTATTTAATATTAACAGGTTGGGTCCCCTTGTGCTAGGCACTATACAAACCCATAACATAGGGAGATAGGGACCTCTTACACGAAATGTACTTTGGCAGTTTGCCTGTACTCCCCTCCATCCTATCCGATATCTTTAACATCTTCCATGCTAATGACAAGTTATGAACTAAGTCCAGAAATACACAGCGATGAACAGTGTGACTAAGAAAAGGTTAAAATGTTAAACATGGCTGCTGTGAGGCAGGTATATTGGAAAGGTGGGATGTGTAATGGATGGAACTGGGAAATTAACTGACTTTTTGGTCTGGTGGCAGTTTTGAAAAATTGAAAAACATTAGGTTCTGGTCAACCTGAATCTTTTAACATTTGTGGGGAATTAGAAAAAATAATCCATTTTGGATCCATTACAGAGGCAGAATTCAAAGCTGGATCTCCCACATCCTAGGTGAGTGCTCTAACCACTGGGTTAAGGTTGTGAGAGAAGAAGGGAGTGGGACAGCAGAACCGCCATCATTCCCTCCTCCTCCACGCCTCTGGCCATTTTGTGAATGGCCAAAACTATGTGTGTCAAATAGTTTTGAGTTGACCAACACTGTATTTATTTTTCCTCATACAAACTATAATCTGAAAAGTTTTTGCCCAGCTCTCGTGATGAATCAGTCTTTTCTGTGGATCATAAATGCAAGTGATGAGATGCCGGCGTCTTGTGCACAGAGGCTGAATTGAAGGGGTTGAATTAACCTGTAACTGTGCAGGTTGCAGAGAAGTAGTAGGTACATTTTGCATGAATTACCATGTTTAGTATGCTCTGCATAGCAGAATATGTGAATCCTAGTATCAATGCTGATGTTTGGTGTGGATAAATAAGATCTCTAATCCTGCTAGAGAGTGGGCAGAGTTAAGGGTTTCTGGGGTACCACAACTGTTGTTCTTATGTTTTAAGGTTTCTTTTTAAAAAGTCAAATAATACCTTAATCTTTACTGACTTTGTAAAGTAACTTTCTGAAGATTTCATGTGTTTTTAAAAGTCTGCTCTGGGGATTGATGACCTTTACTCTTTTAACAGGGCCTTATCTGGGACTAAAACTGCAATGTCCTGCAGTGTTGCTCACATTATTCTGGGAAAACAGAACCAACAAATACAACTACACATTGGCTGAATTAAGTTCTTGGCATGTTTTATTTCTATTGCAAATTCTTTGTACAGGATCTGAAAATTGTAAGCTTAACAACAGAAGTCTTGCAGTGGCTGTCAGATGGCATCTTCATTTTAAGAGGGGTAAGTGCACCACCTAGAGGAGATAATGATACTTTTTTTGCTAACTGTTACAAAACTTTCCATTTGGTGCTGTAGGTTTAGTGAAAGTTAGCACATGGCACAATGGACCATTGAGAAGTTGTTGATTTACTTTGTGTCTGCTGACCTTTCTGGTGAATACAAAATATGTAAGAATCCTTTCCAGGGCACACAAAACTTTGAATAAATTTGAAGACTGGTGATTACAGCAAAAAAGAGTCCAGACATCCTGACCTTCAGTCTGTTCACCAGCTGTGGGACCTTGGAAGACTTGGTAAAACTGTCAATGCTGAGAGGCTGAGTTCACGAAGGTTTTTACAATGCTTTGATATCCTTGGAAAGGGGCTCTAAGCGCAAAGTGTTTTGTTTTATTATTCATCCGACAACATAGATAGCTTCTCTGTTTGCATACAGCATAGTTCCTTCTCTGTGTTAATGGTTCTGACATTTAACAGGATTGTCTAGTTTATGTTGCTTAAAAAGTAAGATCATGTTTGCAAACATGGATTTCCTCCTTCCCTTTAACTATTACTGCCTAGGGTTTTATTTTATTTTTTTACAATTACTCTTTCAATTTTTGTATGAGATAAGCAATGTGACAGGGCTTGCTGACACCTGAATGTAGACCTATTTATAGCAGGTCCACAAGATCACACATTCAAGATGAAACTGGGGCCACCATGTTCTTCCAGGACTTGTCATGATGAATGAGGCAACATAGAACAGAGAGCAAAGGTTAAAGGATTTTTTTTTAATGATAAAGCTGGTTTCTTTGAATGATGTTTCTCCTTGGATCTATCATGAGAGAAGTTCTCTGTGTTGCCATTACAGTGGTCCTTGAATACACAATGAAGCACCTGTGAGAATGGACATGCAAGCAGAACTACTGTCACAATAGATCCATAAAACACATCTTTCTGAAACTGTAAATAGCGGGTGGGAAGAATTATGTTCTCATGCAGTCATGGGGTTGTGGAATTAAAGCACTTTCAGGTAGCTTTGAGCGATGCTGCTCAGCCAACTGATCCCTCTCTCTCTTTTGTTTGGTAAGACTTTGTTATAAATTCTTGACTTAAACAATCATTATGAAAGCCCCTAAGAGACTCATATGTTTCTTCCATTTCGTTGGTGGTTATAGCTTACAGATGAGGTCCCACAAATGAAACAGGATAGGTGGCTAAAGTCAGTGGGGGGAGTCTTGGGCTGAATTTGACTAAATGCAACATAAAGAGTTTTTGGAGTTTATACCATGTAGTGTAGAAGACAGAGAAAGGTTTCTTCACTTCCACTGTAGTATTTGCAGAGTCTTGCACAGTAGTAATATGCATATGGTGCATGGCCTGGTTAATCAGGGCTGTTAGAATCAAGCTTTGCTTGCTGTGGAGAATTTTCATGGTACTTTTGGTTGCTTGGAGTCACAATGAGCTGCCTGTCCCATTGGAGAGAGAACAGAGTCTCATGGAGACCAATGCCAGTTTTTTCTGGTTGCCAGCCAAAATTGCTCACTGCGGTTCTGAAGATGCTGGGGGAATTTAAGATAATCTGATAATGGAAGAGGGACAGAGACAGGTGGTAAAGTATATGGATAAGAGTATAGGCAAAGAAATGCCAATTAAAAGAGCTAAAGGGAAGACATTGAAAAAGGGAGTGAAAGAAAATAAATTAACTTGAGAAAATACCATTGCTCCTTCTGACACCATTGTCCCATTCTGAAACCAGTGTCAACCCTCTGCTGAGTGGCAGATGTCTGAGGCCTTGCAGGTCAGCTTCCTAACAGAGGAGAAATCAGTGACATGGTATCTAGGAATATTCTTAGTATATCTTTATTTTGTTTACACACATGACCAGGAATGGTCACAAACATCCAGGCATTCCTCGCCTTCAGAAATCTCAGCCCACATGTTAATGCCAGGTTCTCACAGAGCAACTCGACCTCAGGAATTGACTCTAATCAGAGACCAACAAAGCAAGCCAATTCTCCTACCGCTTGCACAGCTCCATCTCTGAGACTGAACATTTGCTCTCTCAGGTTAAGAAAAAGAAAATGGAAGACTGTGTAACAGCGCCACCTGATGATGTCTGTTGTAATATAATAAAGATGGGAAGGATGGAGGTAGAAAAGGAAACAAAGTAAAATGGTTTTAAGAAAAAAATATTGAGGCAAATATATAGAAGGAAAGATAAAATAGAAGAATAGATTAGAAACTGGAGGCTGGTCGTGTACATCTGTTTATTTGAACACAAAGTAGTTATCATTTGCATCAATAATGCGTCATTTCATCAGCTGTACGTTCTGCAATTTGAAAAAGTGTCCACAATTTTGGACACTGTCCACCTTTTGTCACATGCGCCCTGGCTATGACGCTGAGAGAGATGGGAGCTGATGAGAATAACCTAGGAGACAGGTTCACTTTAAAGTGAATGGGCAGAGAAGTAAAGTAGACCTGGGTGGCTTAAATCTGGTGAGTCCAAATATATAGTCACTAGGCACAGTGTTACTCACAAATAGATCAAATACTATATGTGCGTTGAGGGCCTGATTCTGTGATGAGCCAACTGCCCTCCATTCCCACTGAAATTGGGTGCACTCATCACCTCCCAGGAAAGAAGCACTGAAAAATTTTCGGAATTGGATGTTCAGTCCTTTGCCTCACCACCAAATAGGTTTCACCATAGGGCTGTTTGTGTGATATAGACACCTGTTTGTTACCCATGAATTCACTTCAGAGGTTCCCAGTAGCCCTAAGTAGGGAGCAACATTTTGGTCACTGCCAGCCTGGTATGGATTCAAACTAGTAGTTTAGAGGTGAAGGTGGCTCTTGAGCCATCTGGCCTCTGGAGAAATGTTACATCCAAACAGCTAAAGCACAGTTGAAATATACTCCATGACTGTTGCTTCAAAATAAATGTTACAAACCTTGCAATGCAGCCAAGAATGTCACATTTGCTAACTTTCCCCTGATTTCATTGCACTAAAAGAATGTTTCATGAGTCTGATCTAAAGTTTACTAAATACAAGCCATGATTGTTAACTATATGAAACATCACACATTTTCCCCAAAGCTCACCCTCCTGTTGCCTATGGAGCAGTTTGGAATAACAAATGATGAGAAGTGCTCTCCTTAAAGATGAGCTACTAATCTCAGAACCTTTGATGATTCTTCTGCTTATTAACTAAATTTGGAGGATGATTAAACCATGATCAAAGTATAGATGGCCTGGCTTTATTCACTGACTTCACTTTTTAAAATGGTCAGTGACATCAGCCACACTTTAGAATAGATTTTATTAAGCTCTGACTGTTAACTGTTTTATCCCAAAGGATCTCAAAGTGCTTTACAAACCTAATGAGCTGATGGACAAGCAAGGATTAAAGCAAATTAATGGCATGTAGGAAACACTGTGGCCCATATGTGAGTGCTAACTGAGTGCAGTTTGTGAGACTGATCAGTTCCGCTGCTGCTTTTGCCAGTCACCTTCTAAGCAGCTGTGAAAATGATCAAAATCAGATCTATTCCTCTGAGCAAGCTACTGCTGCTCCTAATCGTCTAGCAGCAGCCCAGACATTCTTGCCCTTTCTCTAGTGCTAGAGATGTGAGTCTGCTAGTGTTCTGGAGCAGAGAAACTCCTATGCCTCAGGTAGCGCAAGTGAGGAGTAAAAGAGAATAAGGCTCTCCATTGTCAAAGACAAGAGAAATGGAGCATCCCAAGTTAAAGGGGAAGGAAAGAGACAGCTTTGTCCTGTAGCAGGAGAGTGATGAAACCATGAATAGATGAGTTAGGGAAAGGGAGGAAGGAGATTGCAAAGCTCCCCCTCCTTCACAGCAACTGGGGATGGAGGGGTGGGGGGCAAATTTTAGCAGGCACTCATGAGTCAGCTCTGATACAAAAGATGAGGGGAAAGGGCTAAGTAGTGTTCAGGGACATTGTCCTAGTAAGACAGCAGCTAGGAGGGGAAAGAATGGGTTTCTATCCAGATTTCCCCCCCTGGATCCCTCTGAATGGGAGGGGTAAAAAGGTACCTTGCTTAATGCTATCTTCTCTTGGATCAGCCTTTGGCTAATAGGTTCAGTCCTTTAGTGAGTAGGTGTATGTTTAATTTTTTCAAGCTCTGTAGGGATCCCTTCACTCAGCCCTAAAATGGAATAATAGCTGGGCTGAAAGCTGGCAGCTACTGAGCAGTGCAAAGCAGCACCACAGAGTCATTTAGGCAGGAAGTGAAGATGAATAATGAATAATCCTTTCATGGAGCTTTTCCTTCCATAGACTCAAAGTGCTTTCCAAAGGTGGTAGATAGCTTCTCCAGCTGTAACATGGGGAGGATGAGGCTTTGGGAAGTTCAGAGTCTTCCTCAGCATTCTACAGCAATTATTTAAGTTAAAAATCAAATACAGGAATCCTTGCTGCCATGCCTATGCCTGTGCCTTCTGCACTGGACTGTACTGAAGGCAGAGAGGGGTGGCGGAATACTGTGTCTAATTCAACCTGCAGGGGAAATTTAGCAAGGCTGAATACCCAATGTAAAATATAAACCCTGGCAAATTCCAATAACCTTTCTATGGATTTCCATAACTGTTCAGGTTTTTCACATAGCACATTCAGTATATCCACCAGCTAACGCATTGCAAAACTGTGCCTGGGGATGCAGGACCCTTCTGTTATCTTGATGTCAGGTGCTTGAGCTCTGTTTAGAGAGATAAAGGCATTTTGGATGAGTTGTACTAGCAGGTGGATCTTGTCAACTCTGATCAAGCTATGAGGAAGTTGGAATAACCCCTTGGAGCAGAGCAAACTCTGGGGTGAATAGAGGAAGTTATGCAGGGAAACTCGTAGGGACAGGCAAACATGGGGAGGAAGTTCAGGATGAAGTTTTTGTTATGTAAGGTAATGCTAGAGGTAAAGCCCAGCAAAGGGGTAAATTGGGACTACATTAATTCTCTTTGGGGCAGGGGTTGAGTGCTGCATGCTTCTGCAGAGAGTTTGCAAACTCCAAGTCTTCGAACAGATGTACTTGACTGAACTCTCTTATGCCTGTGCAGGGTCAGTGGGAGTGGGGAGATGTAAGACTCTGTGTTGGCCTATCTGTTTTCAGGATCAGGGCCTTAAGTAGGTTTTACTATAGGTCTGCAGTGTCTTCTGCCATTGCATGTGTGTCTGATAAATGAACTCCCCAGGGCAGATCCTCAGCTGGTGTACGTTGTCCTAGCTCCACTGACATCACAGTTTACACAACTGAAGGTCTGTCCCCTTATTTTTAATATCTTAGAGTTTGTGTAGAGAAGCACTCATATAATGAAGCTATGCCTATGGTGTAATGTTTTTTCACATGAATTTCCTTTCTGAGAGGGAATCTTTTACATACTAAAACATCCCTAAATATGAAAATATCTGCTATGACTAATGATGTTTACATGGCCTTCATTGCCTGAAGGGGCTAAGGAGAACAGGTTTAAAATGGTTAAATATCAAAAATGAATGTTTTGTGCATCAGCTACCAAACGTAATACTGTACATAGTGACTCTGCAAACTGTGACTAATGGGGAAACATTTTTAAAATGCTTCTGATAATGAAAAGATTTATTGTAAAATATGTCTTAAATGGTTTAACAAAATACCCTTTGTACGCTCACAAAATAGCTTCATTCAATAGTGGTTCTAGGATTTAGCACTTGGTGGGGTTTAGATGCAGGAGGAGCAAAGGATTTGACTGTGGGGAGGCTGGAATCCTTAACAAACACCTTTTTAATTTAGGGCACTCATAGTGATGTGATTTGGTGAGTTCAAGCTGAACTTGATTATTTTCTTGCTGCCTGAGTCTGTCACTGCATGTGTTGAAATATGCATAAAAATGTACTCAAGATGTTGAGACTGGCTAAACACAATTCAGAAATGGGTCGTGTGTTCCACCCCTGGACTAAAGAACTACCATCTGTTAAATAATCTCTCAGCATGGGGTAAGAGCCAGTTTTCCCTTTTCTATCAGTAGATATACCATCTCTTCATTTCCTGCTTACAGTCTGCATTGGGATTGCTTAGCATTTCTGAAGACCAGGCTTTAGGAGTCTCAAGTTGGGCACCCAAAAAATGGAAGTACCCAAGATCAGTGGATAATTCTTAAAACTTGGGTCTAAAAAGACTTACAGTCACGCAGGGTGAGAATCTGACACTTTTCCTCACTCTGAGTGGTACCTTACTCTGTAGGAAGCCCCATAGGATCTGGCCCATAGGGAGCAAGGGAAGAAATCTGAAAAGAATGCTGGCATCCCAACCTCTCATTGCATGTTCTAAGAATGTCCCCTCCCTAGTGCTGTAGCAAGTTCACTTTCCTTTCTAGCTCCCTGTCTTGCCCAGTCCATCTCTCTGAAAACCTATATTTCTCTCTTGCCTTATACCCCTTAATTTCTCTCTCTTTTTGCTATTGTCACTTAGTTCTGCAAAGCATTTTGGGATATAATTTATATGGAAGACACTTTACAAAACACAAATTGGATTATAGGTCAAATTAGTCCTATGCCCTGTGGGAACATAATCAAATCATAGACTGTGGGCAAGAGGTCTTGGCGGAATGCCCTGAAAGAAGTCTTGCCTCATTGTCATGAGAATTTTCTGGCCCAGGCACAAAATGTGTTCGCTCACCTTTTCCGTGATCGTTCATGATAGTGAAGGGCTAGATTATAACTTTACAAGATGCTTTAAATAAGGGGCAGCATATGGCTGCCCCATCCTAGGAGCATGCTAGAGAATGAATCGTGACACATCACAGTTTCTCCCCTGCTTCCTCTATTCCTCTGCCCTTTAGGAGAAGGGGATTAAATTAATTCATCCCCTTATTTTGCAGCTACTTACTCTCCCAGGGTGCCAGGCAGCTACTTTGGCTGACAAGAAAGAGGGGTGGAGTTAGGGTTCCTCCCATTCTTCTCTGCCCTATTCGCTCGCTCTCAGAAGAGAGCATAAGGCAAGTAGGCCTAGACCCACAGAGGTATTCAGATACCTAAACAACAGACCCAGGGGTCTAAGTCCCAGTATTGGCTTCCCTGCAATCCACAAAACTCCCACTGAATCCGGTAGGTGCCTAAACTCATTCAGCACCTAGAGTTTTCAGGGACCTTGGGCACCTATGTTGCTGCTACTGGGCACTCACCCTGCTTCTCTCCCTAGGGATCGAGACACACACCTCCTGTCTAAGCCACACAGCGATCTACGAACTGGGGGACGATAGGTATTTGGCCCCCTAACTGATGCATGGAGCCTGATCTGGGAGACATACTCAGAGGCTGCCTACCAGATGGGGGTCACATTCAAAATCCAGCTGGAGGAGATGGTAGTGGTTGTGGTCATTCTATCTCCTTCTGGCCCAGTGACTGTTCCATGGGGGATAAATACTTAAACTGACAAAATCCTTCTGGCCTAGTGACTTTCTGTAGCCCAGTGGTTAAGGCACGTACCTGGGAGGTGGGAGACCCTGGCTCTGTCCCTTCCATCTTGTTTTCATTATTTATTCAGAGTGGAATGGCCTCAACAGGAGATACTGAGGGAAACACACATCATAATGTCCCAAAGCTCAGTTGTTAGAGTGCAACCTGGGAGGTGGGAGACCCAGTGAACCTTCTTCTTGGGCAGAAGGGATTTGAACAGGGTTCTCCTTTCTCCCCCTCTGGCAGAGAAGAGGGAACTGAACCTGGGTCTCTCGTATCCCTGGTGAAAGCTTTTAGTCCAGTGGTTAGAGCAATCAGAGGGGCACCACCGCCTCTGGCTGTTTTGTGTGGAGTGCAGTAGGTGCCTAACTAATTCCTGCAGGAAATACCTTTGGTATGTAAGCCCTCTGACTCTAAATGATGGGTTCCCATTCATGGATTGCTAAGAAGTTATAGGCACCTATGTCCAGGCTACAGGGAGGTGCCTATCTCGGAGAGAGGGAAGAAGCATAGCACAGCGCATACGCTGCTCATTAGCATCTCCCATTGATTAGCTTAGGCAGCTCCCTGCCTACCGTGCTAGCTTTATGCATTCGAAGGGGCCTATCTTGCCCCATTCAGTGCATTGTGAGCTTAGGCCTCTAACTCGGCTTTGGATCACGGTGTTTTTCCTACAACTTTCTAGGCACCTAAAAGTTAGGCTCCGTGACACTCAACCTAAGTCCCCTTATGGATCCCATCTACAGCTCCTGCTATCTACTCAAGCCAGAATGCAATCTCAGCAGAGAGCGATTTACTTCCTCCTGTGGCTGAGTAAATGATAATGACAGTTTAGTCCCAAATGACTGACTATTCTGTTGAGAGAAATTACTTACCCTGAGTGGGTGAATAAAATTTTGCAAGGCTCCACTAAATCCTCTGTAATTTGCATCTCAAAATAAATTTGAAGCAGCTGTGGCATTGGAAGTGATTGAAAGGTATTGTTTTTTGGCAACTCATTATTTTAGCTTTTTATAATGAGCCTTTTGAGAAAAGGGGTTTTCCTTTTAAATAGTTTTAAAAACAATCATTTTTGACTCAGTAACTGTATTTTGGCTAAAACCAGTACATTTGGCCTTACACACTGGTTAAAGCTGAGAGTTTAAGAAGTCTGGCAGCTTACTAGTACTCGTATTTCGGGCAGAGAATATCTCTTTTTCTGCCTGTCTTGACATTATTACCCTTATTTTAAAAATAAATTGTAATTGGAGATGGAAGAGACCTACTAGATTTTAGTCCATATCCATACAAGTGCAGGAGACAGTGGGGTAGATCCGCAGCTGGCATAAATCAGCATAACTCCAATGAAGTCAATGAAGCTGTGCTGATTTGCACCACCTGAGGACTTGGTCTTTACTCCCCCAAATAGAGGCAGTATCAGATATTGAAAGATGAATTGGAAAAACCCCAGTGGCACCACTTCTTAATCAAAATGCTCATTTTCAGAGGATAGTCTGCTCATTTCTATAGCTACAGCAGAGAAAAAGTGACTTGTGACTACAAACACTGAGCTTGGTTCACCATTACTCACGGATCGCGTTGTTTATTTTGCAGCATCAACAACAGTAAAAAGGCCAACGGCCAGGTATTCATGAGAACCTCCATCGGTCTCAAACGCTTCACACTGCTAGCTGAAAATGGATATTTATTATGTATTTTGTTATGTTTATCATTATTCTCTTGTTGGTCAGGGTCAAGGGTGCTTACTGTGGTACATAGGTTTATAGCCTGTACTGGTTTGGTAAAGATAAATAAGGGAAGGGAGACACTATTGCTAAGAGGCAAGTCTCAAGACGGTTGTTTCAGCCAAAGAGAGATGTTTGTAAAATGGAAATCCAGCCCTAACAAAACCAATAGAAAGAAACAGAAACTAAGGGTGTGTGTGTGTAAAATTTTAAAATAGAAATTAGCTGGGCTATGGGGAATTTTGAAGAGAAGGTAGGTAATGTCATAAGAACAGATAACAGGAAATACACATTTCCTGCTTCTGATATACTTAAAGTATGAAAGAGAGAGAGTTAGTTGGTGGGTCTGCTGGATTAGCAAGGAGTATGGGGAGCAATTAAGAAGGATAAAGAGCCTGCAGAGAAATTAGATTATTTGCATCAGCCTGCACCCTGGAGGAGGTTGAGGAGGTAGATACTCCAGGTTTACTCTTTTCTGGTAAGAAAGATGATAACACTGTCACTGGCTGTTCCTATGAAATAAACATCCCACCCACTTTCTCTGAACTTGAAATGTAAATATCTGTTCAGAAGACATAGGAAACTGGTATTGTGTGCGTATAAGTTCAAAAGCTAGGAACTCTTGTGTTCTAATTCTAGTTCAGGAAGTTACTTATTCTGTGGATTTGGGCAAGTCGTGAATTGGGAATAAGGATCATTGTCTACTTTACAGGAGATATTCTGAGGATTAATTAATGACTGTAAAGAATGTTGATCCATGCTATGAAATGTCACATAGAAATAACTCTATTCTGCTAGGGGTAAGATGAACCCTGTCTGACAAAGAATTGGTCAACAAGAAAACCACAACCTGCCACAGTTATGCTGGCTCCTGGAAAGTCCCCAAATTGAGCTGAAAAATATTGTATAAACAACTTCCCAGTGTCTGAGCAGTTTCCTGCATAGTATTGATTTAATAGGTAGCGCCCTCTGTTTTGTACCATAATTAGATTACAAGGTTATCTAGGGGATGTCCTATCAACGCCATATTACAAAGTGGAGGAAGGAAGTGGGAGACTAAGCTAAGGGAGTGACTGCTCAGGACAACCAGGTGTTTTGCACATGTAGGTTAGAATCACAGAATATCAGGGTTGGAAGGGACCTCAGGAGGTCATCTAGTCTAACCCCCTGCTCAAAGCAGGACCAATCCCCAGACAGATTTTTGCCCCAGTTCCCTAAATGGCCCCCTTAAGGATTGAACGCACAACCGTGGGTTTAGCAGGCCAATGCTTAAACCACTGAGTTACCCCTCCCCCTTCTCTGAGTGCCCCCTTCTCTTCTCTGGGGGCCAAATGCTAGTATCCTAAGGATCCCTGTGTGTGTGCGCACCTCCTCCATGAATAACAGCACTCTACCCCTCTGTTAGGTCAGCTGGAGAGACAGGATTAACTGCATTCGTGTTGGTGTAGAGCATCGGTATTGTTTGAAGTGAGAGGTTTTTGCTCAGCAAACTTGATCCATTGAGGAATACAGGTCAGTTTAAAGAACAAATTGAGCTTCTCTCACTGTCTTAATACCTGGCATCACTATCTGTATTGATTTTAATCAATACAAATATACTTTCCCCTCTGGTCCCCTCACTCGGTATCCCTCCTTCTCTCTGATCTATTGTTCAGTTTGTTTTAGAAAACAGAGAAACTTTTTCAGTTTGTGTCCCCACCCCCCCACTGTTGTTCGTGAAGAAGTGCATATGAGCGGTTCAGGGCTCAGTGACTCAGAGCACTCCCTAATATAGCTGGGCAAATAATTGATTTTTTTTTTTTGGTTCACTGTCAGTTCTGGAAATGCTACTAATAAAATCTGTTCAGCTCAAACCAAAACCAAATTTTCTGATGAATCCAAAAAGTCAACACTTTTAGTTTTGAGTGGAACAAAACTTTGTTTCTGTGCATTTTTTTCTCTTTTAAAAAATGTTTCCCCCACCCCCCAAAAAACAAGAAGCAAAGAAAATGAAGGAATAGATCTGCAAAACTGGAAGCAGAGGTGCTGGCAGCCCCTTCATACCCAATAGCCCAGGACACTCAATGAGGGTACTGGACACCTGGGTTCAAGTCCTGCTCTAGAAGGGGGATTTGAAGCTGGGTCTCCCACATCCTAGGTGAGTGCCACTGCTACCAACAACTCCTCCTCCTCTTGGTTGTTTCCTGAATGGAGTTTGTCACCTTGTAAATATAGCTCAATTTTTGTCCCTACCCCATACTATTTGGTGAATTTGTGTCAAATTGATGACTAGTTTTGATTGACTCAAAACTGCATTTTTTTGGGTGACTAAATTATTTGTCCAAAATTTCATCCATTTCTACTTCCTAACCTTGGACTCCTCTCCTAGCAGTACTTGTAACAGGTATGAGACCTGGGTACATGCAGTTCAGAATTCTCTATTATATCCCTGAGGGTCTGCACGCTTTGGGCAAGATCTTCAGCTGGAATAAATGAGTGCAGCTCCATTGACACTAGCTGAGGACTGGGGATTGAAGTTTGCCCTTTATGTGTACATTTCTGTACCTGAAACAACCAGCGCCTCAATAGTTCCTTCCACTAATGTTAGCTCTAGAGATGGGTGTGACCCAAAACCTAGCAACCAAACTTCTGGGAATATAAATCTGAAAGGGGACCAGAATTTAGTGGCTGGACCTCTTTATCTGTAATGGTCTGAACCAAAAAGGCAGATCTGAACACTCTTCCCCAAGATATGGAAGGTGGGGGTTGAAGTCTAGTCATTAACTGAAATGTTTGCAGCTCGAGACCATCTTTTTGGAATTCATACACTGATTCTTTCACCAGTCATTTATTGTATTAGATGAGGTTTCACTTTGCATTTCCAACAAATGCTGAAAAGCAGCTGGATCAGTTACAATTTGCTGTTTTCAATGGCTATTACCCAGGATGGGGAGGGATGGTGTCCCTAGCCTCTGTTTACCAGAAGCTGAGAATGGGCGAGGGGAGATGGATCACTTGTGATTACTTGTTCCTTCCCTCTGGGTCACCTGGCATTGGCCACTATCGGAAGACAGGATGCTGGGCTAGATGGCCCTTTGGTCTGACCAGTCTGGCTGTTCTTAGTTGGGTTTGAAAGGGTATGAAATGACCATAAACATCACAAGCTGACCTGTTTGCTGAAACGTGGCAAAACTTTCAATGTTTTGCTCTGAGTATCTGGTTTATAATGAAAATTTGGGTGATTTTTATTTCATTTCAGGTTCTCTGTTAACTAGTCATGGTTTCATATTAATAGGTGTGATGGACAGAAGGGGTAGCTGATATGATCATCTAGTCTGGCTTCCTCATAGCAAAGGAATTATTCTTCTCTTTTGTGCCATTCCTGCACTCCACCAAGGACTCTTGTATTATTTTTGCTGCTGGGTATCTTAGGCTACGTCTTCACTACCCGCCATATCGGTGGGTAGCAATCGATTGCTCGGGGATTGATATATCGCGTCTCATCTAGATACGATATATCAATCCCCGAATGCGCTTATATTGATTCCGGAACTCCACCAACCCAAACGGAGTTGCGGAGTCGAAATGAGGAGCCGCGGACATCGATCCCATGCCGTGAGGATGGTGAGTAATTCGATCTTAGATACTTCGACTTCAGCTACATTATTCATGTAGCTGAAGTTGCGTATCTGAGATCGATTTTCCCCCATAGTGTAGACCAGCCCTTACTTGTCTGTGTTTATAAAAGAAAAAGCAAACACGTTGTTTAGAATATTTCTGTTCCTAGCTGCCTTGTAGAGTCTGGAGCATGACAAAAAATTATTGTTTGTGTGTTGTGTAAACTATTCTTAAATAAGCCTTAAAATGGTCTAGACTTGGAAAATAGAGTCTAGTCTCTGTAACGTTTGCCTTATAAAATAAAATACCCCCAAATGGACACTAATGACAAAACCTGCTCTCCAAAAGAGTTGTCATTCATGATATTTGTGGTTCCTCCCCATCCCCAAGGAAAGAATAAGGCTGTGAAATTCTGGTTAGTTTCTATTCTTTGCTTTTCCTTGATCATTGACTTAAACACAGAATGTTGAATAATAAAGGCTGCTATTTAATTTAAGCTGTGGTCTTATTATCTGGCACAAACAGCTGCAGTTTGTCTGCTTCCTGTAGCATTGCTTTTGGTGTAAAGATAAAACGTTTGTGCCATTTTCTCTAGAGGTAATATGGGAGATCTTTTGCCACAGAACAAGACAACTCTCTCCATACTAATTCTTACTGCCTATCCGATATTTTACATCTTCAAAGAACTTTTAAACATTAATTAGTTAACTCTTAAAGCATCCTGCCAGGTAGGTGGTTATAATTAACCCAGTTTTGGTGTGTCCTATTTGAGACACCTAAAGTCTGATTTTTCAGACCTGCTGAGCACCTGCCACTCCAGCTGAAGTCATTAGGATGTGTAAGTGCTCAGAACCTGAAAATCAAGCCACGATGTCTCAAATAGGGTGTATAAAAACTGAAGCACCTCCAAATCAGTGGCCATGCTTGAAATTTTTGCCTGAAAACACTAGCCCAGGACTAGAGGAGGAGATATCATCTGGTTTCTGATGCTAACAGTAACTTCCAAGTTTTGAATTGTATGCCCGGAGCACTGGATTGTGCTGCCCTTAAAGACAGGCAAGCTCTGAAAACAATATGTAGCATAGAACTCCTGTTTGCCTTCCTTTCTTTGCGAGTGCACCACCAGAGGAGTTATTCAGTTTGTTTGCTTTCTGGGCATGTCTCCCTCTACACTATGTTCTTTTACAGAACCTGAGAATGATTTATCATCTCTAGGTTTTTGCACAGATGGTCAGCTAGGCTGGCAAACACAGGTATTTAGGTACTTAATGATTTCATATGTATCTGCACCTAAATAATGTTTCCATCTTTCTTACATAGTGGTGCACACAAAAGGAGCCTGTCTGTTTGCATGGTTTGCACAGATTTCCATGCAGGTTTGCACGGCTGTGGAACTCCAATGCAGAGGTACAAACAGGGAATGAAAACTAGTAGTTTATTTTGGAAGTCTTATTGGGCAAGATCCTCAGCTGACATAAACTGCCATAGCTCTATTTACTGAACAAATTGTGCCCAAATAACACTTAATCTCTTTCTGCACTGCCCTCTAAAAACACAATGTCCTTCCTGAGCCAGTCTTCAGAAACACTACTCTCTCCTCATTTAAATCCTTCCCGTAGTCCCCCGTGTTTTGTGATCCAACAAGATGCTGGCAGACTAAATCATCTCCTTTATTTCATTTATGTAGTTGTATGAGTGACGTGTACTTGTGCAGGTGAAAAAGGCTAGCATTGGGAAGGAGGGGTGTAAGGAATTGAAACTGGGGATTGCAGGAGGGAGAGAGTGAGAGGATGTATGGCGGGATGTAGTGGAATTCAGACTATATTACTCAAAATGTAACTGACAAACCATGTGCCCATTAGCAAAGTGATCACAGTGCCGGCTTGTTGTGGCACTTCCACCTTCCACCATTGTCTGTTTGTGTCTATTTAGGCTGCACACTCTTCATGGCAGGGACTGCTTTCTTCTCTGGAAACACATTTTGTGCTAGCACTCGGACTGATTTTAATAATAATCCTTCATGACGCTACCACTTACCTTCTTATCAGATTTCTGTGATCTTCAGAGGAACCATGCTGGGCTAATTTGTTTTCTGGGAACAGAATTATGCTGTAACATAAATTGTGATTTGATTCCACCAAGCTAGTTCATATATCATTCTATGCTTATGTTGATATTACGTATGTAAGTAAAGATATTAAATCACATTGTAATATCTTCCTTACTGTACAGTCACAGTAACATTATTACTTTTCCCAGGATACCATGCTGAATCCCTAGAAATCTGGATTACAAATGATAATTTAAATGCTTTCCATTGTTACTTACTTTCTGGAACAGGCTCAGAGGAAACAAGCATGACCTGAAACCTATCATAAGGAGACGTGCAAATATTAGTAAGCAATAACTGCTGAAAAGTACAGGTACATCTGGGCATAGCACAAGTATCTTCTATGCTACCAAAAATACTTGTGAAAGTTCTATTGCTCTCCATGGAACATCTGTGAAAGATGTCAGCACAGGACTACACAGCTGGGTTCAGCAGTATGAATTGCACCTCTCTGGAGCAACAAGAGTGAGTTTGGGTCATGGTAACATTTGCAGGGGAAGGCTGATGGTTTTCCAGTAAAAAATGTGAATATTATTCATATATTTTCCCTTGGGTTGGGAATCCTGCATTGGCTCTGAGACTGACAGCGCTTGTGGCTTTTGAGGAGTAGAGACCTTGTCTTGACCTCTGTGCTGACCGTAACCTCCAAGTTTTGGCCACATGGGGATTCTGTCAAATACTTTTAAAATGATTTAGCCCTAGTCTACACTAAAAATGTTGCTCAGGGATGTAGCAAATCCACATCCCAGAGTGATGTGAATACACCGACTGACCTCCCGGTGTAGGCAGTGCTATGTCAGTGGGTGGGCTTCTCTTGAGGAGGCTCAGTACCCACGCCAATGGGAGTAGCTCTCCCATGGGCATAGGTGTTGTCTTTACTGAAGTGCTGCAGCTGCACTGATGCAGCATTGTAAGTGTAGACAAACCTTTAATCTCCACTGTGATAAGAATTTGTCTCCCCATCAGGTTGGCGCTTACTGATTTGGCATTGCTAATGGAGCCTTAAGTTCCGATGGCTCTGATTCACACTTCCTTCCTGGTTTGTGTGGTAGTCAGCAGAGTCAGCAGCAGCCAGTCGGGATGGACACAGTACTTCATACTAGAAACAGCATTTATTTGTTAACTCATAAAACGCTGAGAGTTTCGGTTGTTTAAAACTTTGAAGAACAGCCAGGTTCCTGGCATTAGGGCCAGCCTATTAAGAGGCTCTGTATCAAAGAATCTTGTTGGAGGTAGGGCAGATTGAAAATCCCACCAGATGAGTAGTGCTGCGTGGTGCAATTTGACTTGGCCCATTATGAAGACACAGGTCACTTGTAAAATTCAGTTCTGGGTTTGGATTTCACTCCCTCTCCCCCATAATGTACAAGAATGTTCAGACATAAAGTTTCGGTTCAAGTCCATCTCTAATTTGCAGACCCTTTCTAAAAAACTCCAGAGCTTTGGAGCCTAAAATGACTGGAGTAGCCCTTGAAGTGGAGCTGGTCAGAAAACAGAATTTCCTTTCCACGGGAAGTTCTGACACTTCAGAATCTGGTTTAGTTTAGAATCAAAACAAAAAAGCTGAAATTTCCTGCCAAATGAAAATTTTGAAAAATGTAGATTCAGGACCGTTGAAATGTTTTGTTTTGATGATGTTGCCACGTTAATAGAATATATAACATTATACTTAATATTTTACATAAATTAATATATTAATATAAGTAAAAACAAAATAAATGGAGACAAAGTTGAAATGCTTTTTTTACTCTTTTCTGTTCACAAATTTTGTCTCAATCCACATGCTCCTGCAAAATGTTTTGATTTTGACAAAACTGCGTTTTCTGTTGGAAAATCAGCGTTGAAATTTTTTCAACCAGCTCTATCTTTAATTAAATGCTTCTCTAGTGGCAGCATATGGAACACAGATCTCTCCATAATATTCCTGCGCAGGTTTTTACAAAAATAGTGGCTGATCTCTATGCAATACTTGTAAACCAGGAATCCTCATCATGCAGATGTGTTTTTAGTAGAGCCCTTAGAGATTGGTTCTTGGCCCTACCCCATATAACACTTTTATCAATGACCTAGAAGAAGACATAAAATCATCACTGATAAAGTTTGCAGATGAGACAAATTGGGAGAATGGTAAGTAATGAAGAGGACAAATCATTGATACAGAGCCATCTGGATCACTTGGTAAACTGGGTGCAAGCAAACAATATGGGTTTGTATACAGCTAAAAGTATACATCTAGGAAGGAACAAAGAATGGAGGCCATACATACAGGATGGAGGATTCTATGCTGGGAAGCCGTGGCTCTGAAAAAGATTTGGGGGCCGTGGTAGATAATAAGCGGGCCAGGAGCTCCCAGTGCTATGCTGTGGCCAAAAGAGCTAGTGAGATTTTTTTGTATGCTGTGGCCAAAATGCTAACGAGATTCTTGGATGCATAAACAGGGGAATCCCAAGTAGGAGTTGTGGTTTTTCTCTCTGCATTTGGCACTGGTGCGATCACTGCAGGAATATTGCATCCAATTCTGAGGTCCACAATTTAAGAAGAATGTTAATAAATTGGAGAAGGTTCAGAAAAGACTCACAAGAATGATTAAAGAATTAGAAAACCTCCCTTATAGTGATAGACTCAAAGAGCTCAATCTATTTATTTTAACAAAGAGAAGATTAAGGAGTGACTGGATTACAGTCTATCAAATATTTGTTCCCCTGTAAGGTACTTATAATGGGTGTTTTTTAATCAGAGAAAGGTATAACATGATCCACTGGCTGGAAGTTGAAACTAGACAGATTCAGACAGGAAATTTAGGTGTACATTTTTAACAGTAAGGTTAATTAACCTTGGTAATTTGTTCCAGTGGGTTGTGAATTATCCACCACTGGCAATTTTTAAAACCAAGATTGGATATTTTTTTTCTAATCTTGGAATTATTTTGGGGGCAGTTCTCTGGCTTGTGTTATACAGGAGGTCACACTAGATGATCACAATGATCTCTTCTGTCCTTGGAATCTATGAGTATATGAATAAAAGAGATGTGGATTTTTGGTTTGAAAATGTATCCAGAATATCAGAAATAGTTTCTGACAGATTAGTAATATAGGCTAAATTTTTAACATAAATTACTTGCCAACACTTTTTTCACTGAGTGTGGAGTGCGACACTATCTTACCAAACTCTTTGATAGGGGCCATGAACTTACTTCTGTGAAATATCTGTCTAATTGATCAGTGCCTCCATTATTGTCTCCTCCTTGAGCCTGACTGCAACACCATTAAATTGTTGACACTCAGCCACACAATTATTGCAGCATGCTTCCTGATACCCATTGTAATTATCTCCGGTATCACTGTATGTTAACTGATGAACATTTAATGACTATGGGTCAAATTCCAAAAGTGCCGAAGTCCTATTTTCAAAAGTCACTGAGGAGTTTGAAACCCCTCTTCACTCCCAGTGGGGGAAAAAGCTGTGTGAAAGTCAGTGGGACTCTGGCTCCTAAGTCATTTAGGCACTCTTGAAAATATTACCTTGCCTCTGTGGTAGTCAGGAAGGGTGGAGTAGGATTCTTTCGCTGTGAAGGAGATATGCTTACATGATTGTGGAAAGCTAAATATGGGCTTTGCGTGGATCCTTACAAGGTAGGGGAATAAGAAGGAGCCTCCGTGGTTAGGGAGTCTGGGATGCTCAGGGAGACTACGTGAGGTAACTGCTGTAGAGGTCATTTGGGGTTGAAATGAACAAAAGAAAGAAGCAATATGCAATTCTGATGTTAGGTGTAACTTCATGATCCATTTGAAATCGCAGGAGAATGAAGCATAGTAGAGTCTAACTCTCCGTACACTTCTTTGTTCATGCTGTCAGGTAGCTCTCCATTGATAACCGTGACCTGGTCCCAGCAACTTTGTAAAAATTAGAATAATGCAAATGTTTTCTGGGCAGCATCATTTTCAGATCCCCCTTCAAACATGCTTAATAGTTATCTCTTGCTGTGAACTGAGCCTGTGTAAATTCACATCAATAAAACATGCAAAAAGCCTCTTTTAGTTTTTTAAGCTCTGGCACTTACCCAAATATATTTACCGGAAACCTCAAAAAATACTGAAAAGTCACTTGCTATCTATTGCTTAGTAATACAGTAACACAGTGAATGAGTTCCAGGAATTGTTCTTCTTAGTAATATCATATTAAGCTGTTTCAATTCTGCAGCTGGTTAAATTCCCCGTACTAGTTAGACTTTTGAAAAAAAAACTGTTTATTACAAGTAAATTTGAACGAAAGCAAAGGAAATAGAATTGAAAAGCCACAGCGTTGTGAGCTGGACATATGGCATTGAAAAGCTGCATCTGTAACTTATTTCTCCTTCCTGGAGGCTTTCAGTTTAGCTTTGAAAATGCTCTTGGATGACTGGAGATTTCACACCTTTTTCATATCTTTCCAAATACATTTACAAACCAGTGCATTCTTTTCCAGAGCTGCTAATCCAGGTATTAAATGGAGGGCATGCTCATGGGCTGCACTTTCTCCTTCCATGTTGTCCTATAGGAGGTCAGCCTGGCACTGAGCAACTAATAATACTTTGCTTTTCTGTAGTGTCAGCTAAAACCTAAAAGCACTTTACAGAGTGAATGAACTAAGCCTCAGCTCATTCCTGGATAATGGGTATTCTCTCTTTACAGGCTGGGGAAAGAGTGTCACACAGCAAAGCCTGTGGCACAGCCACGTAGCGAACTCTTGACTCAATCCCAAACTGTAGCCATAGATAGTGCTTCCTTTCAAGTTACAGCAAAGATACATTTCATATCAAAGGCTGGAAAGAGAAGCGCTGAATCCTCCTAAAAGAGCCAGAGCCCAGAACTATAAAGTGGGGGAGTCTGAGAGGTTGTGAATGAGACAGAGGAGAGCCTAGTGGCAGAACTTGCTCATCAATTAAAAAAGCTTCTGCACTTCTTTCACCGCTCCTTCCTTGTTATGAACTCATCTGAGCTGAGCTTCTGCTATATCTCCTTGTGCTTTATGAGATGCACTGATCCATTGCTTATATCGGGACTAAACGTCAGAACTTTTAAGTGTTCTTCAGAGACTATGTAGTCTTAGGCCAATCATTTAACTTTTGTGTTTCCGTCTACCCACCTGTAAAATGGGTGTAATAATATATACTTGCCTCAACTGCCTTCTTCCTCATTATTAATCATATTGAGCTGTTAGGTGTTCATGATATTCTACAATAAATCAAATATACTCGGTGAGCAATGGTACAGACATGCAGTAGGAGATAGGCAAATCTCAGGATTTGGCATAGAACCTGTTAGCCTCATTGAGTTCAGTGGGAGATGCAGGTGCTCGGAATCTCAGGATTTGACTCAAGGGAAAGAAGTATGGCACATATGAACTTGGATTGGAATACACTTTAAGTCATTGATGTTTGTAAAGCAAAAGGTGCCATAGAAATACAAAGGG
Organism: Chelonoidis abingdonii; assembly: GCF_003597395.2. Classification (NCBI taxonomy): domain Eukaryota; kingdom Metazoa; phylum Chordata; order Testudines; family Testudinidae; genus Chelonoidis; species Chelonoidis abingdonii. Next base: position 115,529,150 of record NC_133774.1, read on the forward strand.
CACAGGTTCAAGTACCATTACTGAAAGTCGATTTTAGATACTGATAACTTTGCACAGGTAGTTGATACTGCTTAAGCAGAACATTGCTTCTTCGTGGCTAGTTAGAGTTACAGGGCCAAATTTTGTGGTAACCTGTACCCCGTGTAACCCTGCTGAGGTCAAAGAGATGGTGTGGATGTTAATCAGTACAGAATTTGATCAATGAACCCACCCATTAAGGAAGAGGGCTCCATAACAGCATTTCTATTCTCACTGACAAGCACAGCTATCACTGTGTAATGTGGTGCCTCAGTGAAATCTGTGGTGCTCTTCAGATCTATAAACAGGAATGTTACCAAATGCTTTCTAGAACTTTAAAAAAATGTAAAGTGTGTACTGCAGATAAAACTTAGTTTTGAACATTCATATTCCTTCTTTCCTTTAATCTGAACCAGCCTGCCATGGCCTCTTGTAATTCTTAGTAAACCCAAACTCCACCATATAGGCTCAATTGACTGACTCTTGTAAGGTACCCCTCCTCTTTAATTGATGAGATTCCTTTAGGTGGTGCAGAGTTTTGCTTGAGTCGCTCCCTCTATGATGGCAGGGCAGTGTGAGGTCAGGCAGGGTGGTGATTGGGTCTGAGAGACCGAGGATGGATGAGAGACACCTGCCTGTTTTGTATAGCAAAGGATAATGCAAAAAAACAGAGAACAACAACAAAAAAAATCTGTAGTTAGGAGGATATTAAATGTTAGTTTAGAAAGAGGAATTTCCTTGGTGCTCGCCTCTGGGAGAATGCCATGGTACACTTCTCCATCTCAGCATGCATTTGGCCTCCATCATCATAGCACCTGAATACCTCACAAACATAAATGAAGTTCACTGTGCATCCCCTAGGAGGTAAAGCAGTGCTGTCATCCCCATTTTAATAGCTGAGGCACTGAGGCACAGAGAGACTAAATGACTTGACCAAGGCCACACAGGGAAGCCTGTGGTATAGCTGGGAAATGAACCTGGATTTTCCAAGCGTCAGTCCAGTACTCTAACCACATGATAATAGACCAGGAAACTGTCTGGTTCTCTCTGGAACCAATGACCTCATGAAATGCTTGGGACACTGCTACTGCTGCAAGTGTCCTCTTTTGAAGGAGATGTCAAATTGAGGACATAACCATACATGCTTATTAAAGACTTCATGTAACTCAAGTTTGAGAGTGTTAATACTGGTGTCCAGGCACAGATACTAATTGGAATAATTAATCTAAATCCCCCTGGACCTTTTAAGAGTAACTTATTCTTCAATTCCTTCCAAAAAATCTGTTGTCATGTTGCTTGTGTCAAATGGCTACATTTCAATGGTGGTATAATGATGACATTATAATGATCTTATTACTAATAATAAGAGGTACTTTTTGTTTTCTTTTTGTGAAGTGGTATTTACCTAAGAAGATATATTTGTGGAAAAAATAACACTTTAGTCCTTATGGGCTCTACACCTCGGTAACCATTTTGTGCTGTTTTGATTTTGTTTTCCCCCGCCCTAAATATTGGAGTATTAGTATGTTACTTTAACTTAAAAATTTGTTCTCTTTCCTGTCCCTCGCCCCCCATGCTTATAAATTTGTCTCCAAACTTTAGCTCCAGTCTGAAACTTGGCATTGATGCATTCAGCTCTTGGGCAACTTTTTTAAATAAACACAATTTCTGCTGTTTTATATTACATAAGAGGAGTGCAAAAAGCTAGCTAGACATTTTCCGAGATATTTGTAATACTCTGAAGTGAAACTGTTCGGAATAAGGGTTTTAGATGTGAGTGAATCACTCTGATCTTATGGAAGTCTTGTGACATTGCTGCTACATAATGCTCCTTTGCATTACAGGCCAGCTATTCTGAACAGAGGACTAATGAGTAAAAACATATGTGCACCTCTCCCATCTAACCTCACCACTCCACTATTTTTACACATGCAGACTGGGTAACTGTCTGTCTCTTAACTATCTGTAAATTAAATAACTATGTATGCAGTATCAAATGCAAGATTTTTGCAGTATACCTATTGTATCCAGACTTGTGCACAGGATAGAAGTTACATTTTGCAAAAGATTTTGAGATTGTGAAATTTGGCTTCATTCCCAATTGGAGGTTGAAAATTTTGAAATTTTTCCATGAAGGAAAATTCTGAGTACTTTTTTTCCTTTTTCAGGACATTTGAAATGTTTAATTTTGGTCAACTTTGACATTTTTATTTTGTGTTTATATTATGTAATGAAATAGTGTATATTATAATAAAAATAAAAAGAATTTTGAAACACTCATTTCAAAATGAAAATCTAAAGAATTTCATTCCAAGCTGTCCAATCATCCCATTTTGACGTTGTCAAATGTTTTGTTTGTTCCAAAATGAAATTCTGGAGAAATCAACCTGATTTTGTAAAAGTTTAAATTTTGATGGAACCACATATTCTCAAGAAATGATTTTTTGGGAGGGTCAAATTTCTCCAAGCAGCACTAACTGCAACCTCTTTTGCTTTGAATGTTTGTCCATACAGTATTTATCTGTGGCTGTGAGTGGTGTCACTTTGTAAAATGAGGTGTGTGTGTGGGAGGCAAATATTCCCATCTGAAGGAGTGAGAAACACAACTGGGAGATAAAACAACTTCGGAAAATCAAGAGGAAAGCCCCTTATTTCTTGTATCAGTTCTCACAGAGGTCCCTTGCACATCTTTAAAGCAGCAGAGTCTTATGGTCTGAGGATAGGGCAGCACTACTGCAATTCTAATCCTAACTTTGAACTGCCTTGCCATGGGAATTCAAACAACTCATTTAACCTTCTTGTGCTTCACATTCTCAGGAGGTAACATGGGGATACTAATTTCTTTTTCAGAAAAAATATTAGGACTCTATTAGCATTTAGAGTCCCCAATCAGATTGTGTCCCATTGTGCTAGTCACTGGAAAAAAAACGTAGATGGTCTCTATCTCACTAGGGTGTTGTGAGAATAAATATTTGTACAGTGTTTAAAAGATGCAGGCTCAGAACAGGAAACTGTATGCTCAGAAATGGAGAGGAGCTGAGTAGACAGGTGTGGAGTAGGTTAGCTAGGAGTGTGGAGAAACGGAACAAGCTGCTGCTTTCTAATGGGAACACTCGGAAACAGAGCTGGAGTAAGGCAGTCCAATGGAGAGGCTGCTGGGTGGCTGGGAATGGGGTGGGAGGAGCATTGCAGAATGAGGCTGACAGAAATCCCACTACGTTTCAGACAAGGGACAGTCCAGTGGCCCTATTGTTAGTGCTTTGTACAGCTGGTTGGAAAACTCTGATATTTCAGTATATGTTTTTGTCCAGAAATGAGAAGTCAAAATAGTGAATACTTTGGGGAAGGAAGGTTTAAAATTTCAGTTTGGAAATGCTGAAATGAAAAATTTGAACATTATTGGTCGAAACAAAAGTTTTCAGATTTGATCAAAAAAATGTTTCAATATATTTGAAATGTCTATTTGAAATTAAAAGTTTTATTTAGAAATTTCCTGTCCAAAAACTGGACTGTATTGCCAGTGTTTACTTGCCTCCTACCCCCCAACACACTTCAGTTCTGGTGAAATCCCATGTTTCAGTGGGAAAAGTTTTTGGGGTCAAAAAGTTTTGACCTGCTCTGTGCTATTGTATCAGAGACCAGTGTTTAGTTCCTGGGTCTGGTCCCTTGTTCCCCTGGACTTGCTGGAAACACTGGAGCTGCCACTACTCATGTAATCACAGAAGTCATGGCTGATCTAGGAGCAGGGCTGATGGGCTCTGAAGGGTGTTCCATCCAATCTTCCCTTCAGATACTGTGGTGATGGGAATAAAACCTAAAACTGGGCAAGACTCCTCCAGCAATAGTTATTTATTATAATTAACTTATAAACGAATGAAGAGCTAATCCAAACAAACATAGCCCTCCAAACATAGGATATTAAAATATGATCTTTACGCGCAGGAGGTTAAAAGGAGCGAGGCTTACTTCTGTCTGTCTCACTGTGCTGGAGCTCCCTCCATTTCAGAGCTCCCAGTTTAGTAGCATCTTACTCTGGTAATCTGGTACAGACCAGGAATAGAGAGCACACCCAGTCCATCAGAAACAACACACAGTGGGAACTCAAAACTCATGGAAACCTTTGTCTAGCCAAGGAGAAATATAGGCAGAAGGGGACTGATGAAGAAAGATCTTTTCAGCTTTAACTGGAGTTCTCAGTAGTCTTTGGTAGTCAAAGTTCATTATTCAGGACACAAATTCAGATTTCATTCTTGCCAAGTATGGTCTGCATTAATCTGCAAACATTCCAAATATCCTGTTCGAAGGCCAAAAAGGTGAAGGGCCTTTGGATAGAGAGGAACAGCTTCTGCTAATGCCAGGGACCAAATGACTCTTTGAGAAAACTGAAGTCCTCAGTCTACACACTTTTAAAATAATAAAACAGGGATGAAATTATTGGTACTGACTATTTTGCTGTAATGTGCATTCCTGCACTAGAGAACTGCATAGTTGAGTAAGTTCTTCTCCACTGCTAGTAAAGTACTTGGTGGCTGTTTCAGAGAAGAGGGGTCTCATATTTAACATAGAAGGGAGATATGCATCCCTGTACAGAAGCCCAGCAAATCCCATGTGAGCCCTATTCAGAGGATTCAAGTGGTGCATAGGCCTTGTGCTGGGCCTCTAAACCAGGGGGAGCTTCAGCCCCAACTATTTATCTGGTATATATTGCCAATTCTTTAAACTCCAGAACTGCTGCTGAAGGATCGAGCTAGTACAAGGGATGTGACAGATGATAGGCCTGATTCTGATTTCACTTCCAGTGGTGCAAACACAGTATAATTCCACTGGATTTTTTTTTCCAGTGGAGTTACTCTAGGTATGTATTGGTATGAGATCAGAGTCAGGCCTGAGAGATACTATAAAGGATTATTACTACTATCATTGAGCATTTTGAAAGAAATGTTGAAAACTGAGTCATACATTCTCTCTCTCTCTCTCTCTCTCTCTCTCTCTAATATAAAAAAAATCCCTGTTCACCTGGCCCTTTTCAGGCTTTCATAAAGTTTTATGGGTAATACTGATGTCACTTTATTATACCTTCTGCAGTATCACAGCAAGATAGATTTGCCATGAGTTGTGTCTTTTGCTCTTTTCCTATTGTTCTCATGTAGAAGCCATGTAGGTTCCAAATACCAGTGTTTTACTAACTATATGTGAACACACAAGCCCTAGTTATAGACATATTGCTGCCCATGCTGGTTTCTGACAACTTCTAAAATATAGAACAGGGTTAATGCCACTAGCCGGTTACATTTATTAAAAGAATACTACCCATATCCTTTTTGCTACTTCATGATTTTGGTGAAAAAAGAGCCTAGTTATTGTTCTGTTACACTGGTAAAAATCTGTAAAACGCCACTGACTGACTTGAGTTATTTCAGACTGACAACATGTGACCTGAGGTCAGGATTCAGGCTAATCTGCCTCACATTTTGATAATGCTTGTGAGACTTCCTCTTATTCCGTGCATGCTGATGAGGTGACTATTTGATTTTCATTAGAGTTGATTTAAAAAAAAAAAATCAAAGGTTCATCTCATGGGAAATTCCAGTGTTTTGCTATTTTCATCCTGAATCTGGATGAAAAGTCCAAATCTCAACACTTTCTTCTATAGAATTAAAAGTTTGAGAAATGGCCAAACATTTCAACATTCTCATACTGAAATATTTTATTGTTATTTGTGAATTTGAATAGAAATATTTAATTTTGAGTCAGTTTGCTGCTAAACTGCATCCACTGAGCTGCCATGGAGACTCATGGGAGTTGTAGTTTGGGTGTCTTATGTCCCCATGCCCCCTGCCCAGGCTACATCTCATGATGCCGTATGGTCCTGGGACTCCCATCAAGCTCCATGGCAGCTCAGAAGGATATAGATTAATGTTGAAGTGACAAGAACTGAAACATTTTGATTTGGTTTGACATTTCAGTTCAGGTTGAACTGATCCAAAATGTGTTTTTGTTTTGGGTTGAATCCAACTGAAACAAAATATTTAATTTCTATTTTCTCAGTTAAAAAAAATAGACAAAATCAACATTTTTCACATAGAATTTTACAGAAATGAAATTTTTAATTGAAAAAAACTTTTTGATGGAAAATTCCTGACCAGTTCTAATTTTCCTCTGCAGGACCCCTTTAAAATGGCTTAAACGAAAGAGAGAAAAAAATCTTAAAGCTGACTTTCCCAGAGATTTTTAGATCTCAGAGCTTAGAGGTTCATTTAACACACTATTAAATTAATATGTATATATATATATTTTTTTTAGGTCTGTGATGTCCATTCCTCCTATGCTTCACTGCTTCTGGATCAGTTAATGCTAGTATATTACAGTGGAATGTTTGATGTAGCCATGGAATGTCGCTATAGTATGGACCCAAGTTATTGTTACAATATTAAATGGTTTTCTAAAGTTTTTTTTTTTTTTTAAATTATTACTTTAAATGAGTGCTTATAAATTACAATTCAAATAGTTAAAGGTACATATCTCAGTATACCTGAAGGGATGCTATAGATATAAGATACCCCATCATCTCTTCCCATGATACCTCAGGAATAAAAGTCTATCTCTGTGTAAAGGAAAACTGCAGGTTGTGCAGAGGCCTCTCTTTCAAAAGGAAATCAAATATCTTCCAGGAAAAAAGGCTGTGCAGACACTTAAATACTATGAAATACACCCACTCCCTACAGGCCAACAGGCTGCAATGGCCAGGGTGGAGCTAAAATTGGTTTGTCTGATAAGATAAACAAAAGATCTGGAAACACTTTGGTTCACCACACAGTCTAAAAGGCTGTGTAATCAGGACCAGCTCTGAAGTAGAAAATACCTGCCGGCTCAAACCCCCTAATTTCTTGAATTGCCAATATCATAGCTTTTGTTTAAATCCTGTGGGGAGGGGAGCGTCTTTTTTTGGTAGTGCTGGAGTTACACTGGTGAAAACCTCCAGTGTAGATGGGCTGTCCAAGTGTAAGACCAGTGTGATTGTTTTTCTTTGGTAAGTTACTGGGGGTAAATCACAAAGCTACATCGATTATAGTTAGACTGGTACAAAATTCCCTATTTAGACAAGTCCTTAGAATCAAGGCCGGCTTTAGGCACCAGCAAACCAAGCACGTGGTTGGGGCGGCACATTTTCAGGGGCAGCATTCTGGCCATCTTATTTTATTTTATTTTTTATTTTTTTGCTTCGGGCGGCAAAAGCCTAAAGCTGGCCCTGGCAGCAGCAGCATGTTGTGCATGGGGGGTGCCCTGGGGCTGATGCAGTTCACAGTGCGGGGGAGCAGTGCCTGCACCTTGTGGCTGGGCCGGGCAGGCTCCGAGTGGGGGACACTCGGGCTGGGTGCTGCTCCATGGGGCACATGAGGCCTCCCCACAGTGCCGCAGCCGGGGGTGTGCAAAGCAGCCCGAGCCACCCAGAAACTGCGGCAGGGCAGCCAGAAGCAGCAGCAAGGCCATAGAGGGCGGGGCGCTGCCAGGGCTGGGGCGGCAGTGGGTGCGGGTGGAGGAGGGCATTGGTGGTGGGGCGAAAGCCCAGGGCTGGGATTGGGAGCAGCCAAAAATGTTTTTGCTTGAGGTGGCAAAAAACCTAGTGCCGGCCCTGCTTAGAATGCACTGATGCAGCTGTGCTGTTGTAGTGCATCCGGTGAAGACATGCTAAGTCGACAGGGGAGGGATCTCCTGTCAGCATAATTACTCCACCTCAACTAGAGGCAGAAGCTATGTTGGTGGGAGAGTGTCTCCTGCTGACATAGTGTCATGTGGACATGGTTTGAAGTCAATGCAACTTTTTCACACCCCTGAGTGATGTAACTTACGTTGACCTAAGTTGTAATGTAGCTAAGCCCACAGACTGAAAAGGGAGGCTACTGGGTTGTAATAAGCCATAAATCCAGTGTCTTTATTAAGATGATGATTTTTAGTGTCCAGCAAAGTTATGAATTTAAGCTCCCAGGCTCATCTTTTGAAGGTGTTTCTGCAAGTTTCCTATGAGGACAAGGACTGAGAAGTCTGACATAGAGTAAGAACTTAGTGAAAAGTGCTTCACCTACAGGTGACATGGTGGCTTTGTCTTTTAACATTTTTCTGTGTGAGTTCATTTGAGAGTGTAGTGATTGTCTGGTTTCACTCATGTAGTAATGAGAGCACAATTCAGATGACGAAACTGAACTGCCAATGAAGAATGACTTTTACATTATCTTAAAATACAAATCTGAGGGCATCAAACAATGAGGAAGAATACTTTAAATGTATAAGAGCAATTTAGATAACTTCTGACAACAAGAATGCTTCTGATCCAAATAACTCAGCACACTGGAATCCAGTCAGCATTACGCTTCAATAAAACCCTGTCTGGGTACTATATTGATCTACATGTATAAGCAGCAGCAAAGCAAGTTTTCTGTCTTAAACAACATAGCAGTACAATAGCTAGAACCATATAACTGAGATCCATAAAAACAACGAGGAGTTTTATGGCACCTTAAAGACTAACAGATTTATTTGGGCATAAGCTTTCGTGGATGAACCCCACTTCAGATGCATGGATTGAAAATTACAGATGCAGGCATTATTATACTGACACATGAAGAGAAAGGAGTTACCTTACATGTGTCAGTATAATAATGCCTGCATCTGTAATTTTCACTCCATGTATCTGGTTTTTTTTAAACCCATGAACAGGGCCGGCGCTACCATTTAGGCAGCCTAGGTAATCGCCTAGGGCGCCAGGATTATTGAGGAAGCGGCATTTTGCCGGAGGGGTGGCAGGTGGCTCTGGTTAACCTGCCGCAGGCATGCCTGCGGAGGGTCCGTTGGTCCGTGACTCCAGTGGAGCTGCCGCAGTCATGCCTGTGGATGGTCGGCTGCTCCCGTGGCTCCGGTAGCCCTCCCACAGGCAGCCCTGCGGCAGCTCCACCGGAGCCATGGACCAACGGATCCTCTGCAGGAATGCCTGCGGCAGCTCCACTGGAGCCGCAGGATCAGCGCGGGGAGGCAACGAAATGGCCGTGCACCTAGGGCAGAAGAAACCCTGGTGCCAGTCCTGCCCATGAAAGCTTATGCCCAAATAAATTTGTTAGTCTTTAAGGTGCCACCACACTCCCCATTATTTTTGTGGATACAGAGTAACCTGGCTACCCCTCCGATACTTGAGATCCATGAGAGGCAAGCTTGGAAGTGACTAGTAAGTTTCCACACTGCAGGTTCATGCCACACTGTAGTATAGCCATATCTTCAGAAATAGTCTCAGTAACTTAAGTGGAACCACTTGAGTGAAGTCTATTCATGGTTTGCAGGACTAGGCCAGAATACACAGCTTGTTAGAGGACACAGAAATGTTGTTAGAAAACACATTGTCTAAGATACCATACTCTATCAAGAAAGATAAGTTTTCCTGCAATGCTTAAAGAAATAGACAGAAAGGAACCCTTTGTTGCTATAATCATTTGGTTCATTTACTAGAGGCTGTTAGTTTCTTTTTTTAGTTGTTGGCATGTTTTATAAATCTTCGATACAAAGTTATCACCAAAGGAGTGTCCATTTCTCGTTAACTAGGTTTTCATGGGATTTTTGGATTGATGTAATGGGGAATGTTTTTAATAGAAGTATTTGATAAACAGCTTTCCTGAGGGCTTGACTACACTTGCAGATGTAGAGCGCTGGGAGTTAAACTAGCCTTCAGAGACCGCAGCAGGGAAAATGCTGCCATGTGTTTACACCGTCAGCTGCAAGCGCAGTGGTGTGGCCACATTAGCAGCTCTTGCAACACCACAGAGAGCAGTACATTTTGGTAGCTATGCTAGTGTGCAAGTGGCTGCAGCGTGCTTTTCAAATGGGTATGTGTGTGCAGTGTGACGGGAAGCGTATTATATGTTGGGGGAGAGAAAGTGTGTTTTAGGGGGCAGAGTGTCAACATGCTGTCTTCTAAGTTCAGACAGTGGCAGGGGGAAACCCCGACATCATGCCCCACCTCTCTCACATGCACACGCCTGCCTCGGCGGCAGCAGCAGCAACATTCCACAGTAATGGTTTGCTTTGGGTCCAGGAGCAGAGAAGCATGCCGGCTGTCAGAAACGGAGCTTTGAAAGGGATATCCCCATACCTGCAGCCAAGTTCAAAACAATGACCAGAGTGGCCACTTGATTTCAAGGGATTATGGGATGTTTCTGGAGGTCAATCACAGTGCAGTAATGCAACACGTTGTCCACACTGACACCCGGGTATTTCAGCCAGGGGGCAGCAAGCTCTATGCTTCTCATGGAGGTGGATTACCAGGGGCATTCCAGCTGCAGAGTCCAGGCGCTCTAAGTGCCTTGCCAGTGTGGACACCTCAGGAGCTAGGGTGCCTGTGGCTGATTTAATGTGCTCTAACTTGCAAGTGTAGCCAAGCCCTTAGATGCAGCATCTAGAAAGTTATAGACCCAAATAAAGTATTGGTACACTCTATTTGGATTTTAATATTCATGGCTGAAAATCTTATCAGGATTAAAGACAGCTGAAAATCAGTTGAATAAGTGGCTGGATATCTTCAAACTTTAAAACTGGCAGCTTCTGTCCTTTTTACAATGAATGTAATTAGTTATAACCTACGGGAATTCAAGTAAATATCTTGGATGAAATCCTGACTCTGCTGAAGTCAGTGGGAGTTTTGCCATAGTCTTCAGTGGAGCCATGATATCATCCCTCTCCTTTAGCTCTCTGAGCTAGGAATTCAGATGACTGTTTGCATCTTTATTGTGTCTCATAGGAATTTCATTGTGGGGGGTATAGTGAGCCAGCAGTTTTGTAAATAAACATTGTTTTTTTTCTATTCAATATTTGGGAGCACAAGACCTTTTTATTATTTTTAGTTAAAGAGAATGTATAAAGAATGTCTGCAGCTATTCCTCAGGCCAATGTATTATCATACTAATTTTAAAACAAACAACCTCTTTGAGACTTTTCATTGTAAACATCATGGATCTCAAGTTTTTTCCAAAGGCTTTGCAGTCTTCACTGAGGAAAACATAAGGAGACGATTTAGTGGTGAAAACAGGGAATTGGATCTAGGACTCCTGTGTTCCCTGTCACTGATTTACTTTGTCACTGGGCAAATCTTCAGCTGGTGTAAATTGTCATTCACGTCAATGGAGCTATGGTAATTTACATCAGCCGACGATCTGCCCCTCTTTGTCTCGGTTTAGCCTCTTGGCAAAATAAGTAGAATTATGCCTTCCTCACAAAGGTGTTTATGATGCTTAAATAGTGAATGGATGTAAATTGTCTATGGATCCTTGCATGGAAGAAATGAAAAAAGTGCATAATGGTGTTCTTAAAAATCAGAAATGTTTACAGGATTAGAACTACTAGGAAAGTGAGCTGTAGTAACTCTGGGGACTCCCATATATTCATGAAGAAGCTTTGCTACCCAGATCATAGGGCAGGGGTTCCATATTAAATTAAGTCCCGTTGATGACTGGTTCTTTTTAAACAGGGTGGGTATATTTGGACACGGTTTATATAATGTTTAATTGTCAGTATTCTGTTTGCTCAATATATCAGTAGTAGTCTGGGATAAAATGCATGATGAGAAAAAGAAGGTTTCAACTAGACACAATCCCATTGTTTATGTATCAAAAGGTAAATATTTGATGCCATATATAGCTCACCACTGGCTGTGAAGTAGTCTCAGAGTGCGTGCTAGGTTGGTCATAAATTGGATTTTTACCGTAAGTCATTGTGGCTTTGAAAATCAATACTTAAAAATGAAACATGATTTGCATTTGAAATGCTTTCCTTCTACATAAGATTCGTAGAGTAAACTCTTGTGTCAGAATGACTGCAAATAACACAAGCTAAGCTGCTAGGGACACTGCTATATGTGCTTTTTAGGGCATTTTGTTAGCAATGATGCCAAAGAGCTATCAAGGTAGAACTCCTTGTATACAGCGTAGTACTTCGAATGTGCTTTATCTTACCCATTACAGCAAATTGAAGGCAGCAGTGTGGTTGGCCCAAGATAAGGAAGGCTGGGGAGGTAAAGCAGCAGATGGAGAACATATGACATAACCAACTAGAGTGAATGAAGGCTGGATGGTGGTGTATTAGGAGTGGTGAGGAAGGAGAAGACCAATCAGAAAACTGAGGTGAAACAGCTCTTGAAGTTCCTCATTCTCACTAACTAAGCTTGTGGTACTATAGATAGCACGGGTACCGAATTCGTATGGGACAGAACTAAATCACCAGGTACCACCTGGCAATGTTTAAAATTTAGCAAAATGTTCAAAGCTAGCATAGCTTGAGAGAGCTACAATGAAGTTGCACAGGGTGGTTTTGTTGCATGAACTATCACAATCTGGATCTGATGAGGCCTGATTAACAAGGATTCTGCTTGCTTTTCAGAAAGCTTAACTTGTTCAGCAGGTTCTTGATGTTCAGTACACAGTGCCATCCACTGGAAATAATTAGATGATATCAACACCAGACAATATCCTCTATCATTATAGGGATAAAGGGATTGCACCTCACAGTTTCCAGTTTCTAAAACAAAGCTATTAGAACAAAACTATTTTAAACCCAAACTTAATTTGATGGATGTTAAAATTATTACAAAAAGAGGCACTAGCGTTAGCTCTTTTTTGAGATAGGAGCTCCCGATCTGAACACAGTATGCCAATGAGGAAGGCATTCTAATATCTTCAGTATTATTGTCTCTCCTTTTCTTTATACAGGCTAGCATTTTGTTTGCCTTCTTGGCTGCTGCCACCTATTGAACAGAGGTTTTCACTGAGCGGTCCACAATGATGTCCAATAATGTCACTTGTGGAACAATCTCTTTCCTTAGTGGCTATAGTTAAGCCAGAACCCAGCAACGTGTATGGGTAGATTAAATTATTCCTTCCAGAGTGCATTACCTTGAACTTGTTAACCATGAATTTCATCTGCTCTTGTGTTACCTGTTGGCCCCCACCTCACAGAGAGTAGTATGTGTAGTAAGGTACTATTCAAAGTGAACAAGGGTACCACAACTGAAGCCTTTGGTTAGGTCTCTGTGAAGTTCTCCACAGTTTGTTAGTCATGATAAACCTCAATAATTTTGCGTTGAATGCAAATTTTGTGGCCTCACTGTTCACTGCCTCTTCCAGATCATTAATAAACTTACAGTTTTAGGCCAGAATTAAAAGAATATTTCTTTAAAATTTGAAGTGAATTAGACAAGGGGTTGTCTTCTAACATACCAAAATGAAGGATGTTCGCTGCTGTCCAAAGAGTCCAACTCCCCCCTACCACCACCACCATTTTATAGTTGAAAATGGAGAGAGAGAGAACTTAATTTAATGGGCCCATTTGATTGAGATCTAGTGCATGGGACAAAAGTGGATGAACCTTCAATTAAAAAATTAACATTTTGGATGATCACTTCAGAATGGCATGTCATCCCTGATGGGTTTAAAACAGGGTACCAGGTGACTACTAGAGACCTAAGCATTCATTTAAAAAACCCCACATTTCTAGTTCTTTTCTTGTGGGACTCGATTTTACATATGAGCCGAGTCATGGGGCTTGTCAGTGGAGAGAGGAGGTTCCTCCCCGCAGCTCACAGAAGTGAGGTTAATCAGCCAAGCTGTTTGCAAAGTGAGACACCCTTCTGACAAAAAGAGGTGTGTTCTCCAGTTAGAAAATTTCAAGCTCCTCGCATCCAGTAAAATGTCCAGAAGGCCTTAAACACCTTGCAGGATTGAGGGGCTTGGGATGGCAGTTACACAGTCTCTTCTGTAGTGAATTTTTGCTGAAATCACTTGGGATCATGGATTGAGCATGGCACTCTAGCTGGCCAGTTGGGTATATGCATGTAGTGCATGGCTCCTGAAAGTGAGGCCCCAAGTAGCTGTAAAGGCTGCATTGGGTCATTGACATTGGTCTTGGGTATAAATATACTTGAAGCTTCAATGTACTTTGTAGCCTTGAACTTTTTCTCAGACATGCTATGCTTAACTGTGCATGCCATGGAAGCTGCTTCTTTTGCCAACTGGCATTTCTTGCTCAATAATGCCATTTTGTAGGATGATCTTTTTCCACAAATGTTGAGGTTGACAACAAAAAAATAGCTACACTTTTAGGGGTAAGGAAGATAAAAAGGGTAGCAAAGATCCTTATGCCCAAGGCAGCATGAACAAGTGGATTAGGCACTGGCCTGGGATTTAAAATACCTGGGTTCTATTCGCAGCTCTGCCACTGATCTGCTGCATGACCTTGGGCAAGTCACTTCACCTTTTGGTGTCTGCTTTCCTTCCCATCCTTTGTCTGCCTAGTCTGTTTAGATAATAAGATCATTAGGACATGGGCTGTCTTGTGTTTGCATAATGCCCAGCACTATAGGGCCATGATTTCAGTTGGGGCCTCTAGATGTTAGTGTACTATGAAAAAAAATTAATAAACCCAAATCTACCACTGACACATAAACAAAAAGCAAAAAGATCTCTTTGTGTACCCAGCCATATCTAAACCCAAATCACATTTTTCTTTTGAAGTGTGGCAATGAAAACCAAGTAGTTACATTGTTAAAGAAGAATGTGACCTTTAATCTTGAGTGTAAGGAAGGCTGCTGGTGTGTGCAAGCCCTCTTGCACTCTGAAAACATTGATATGAAGCTGTACTACTGAGGCCTGTGGTCTTGCATGCATGCCACACTTCTTCAGTGCTTACAAAATTCTTCTAGTCTCTTGATGATGGTTTTTGATAAGGCCTTGCATTCCCATCATAGTCTTTCATTTCTCTTGCCCTCCCATGAACTATTAAGCAAAATTTTTAACAAAATCCCGAGGGGTGTGTGTGTGTGTGTATAGCTTATCTATATCTTAGCTATAACTATACTTATATCTGCATCTATACCCATATATATGAATAAGGAAAGAGTCAAAGGCATAGATGTAGTGACAATGTTCACAGAAGGAATGGCTTTATCTCTCAGACGAGGTTCCTTTGTGCCTGTCTTCATTTGCTGTTTAGAATGGAAGTTGAAGATAAATTCTAGATGCAGTCCTCTTCCAAGAGTAAACACTGGCAAAATTTTCATGGACTTCAATGAAAATGGGATCAGACCTTAAATCTGCATTCAGATGATCTCTGATGGCTTTCTCTCTGCTTTTCTTCTTACATAGTTGGGGGGATGGGAAGTGCTGTTGGTTAGGCTGGACGGAGCTTTGGGTGCTGATCAGCACTGCTGGCTCAGGGCGGCTGCTGCTGCTGCTAGCAACAGTCAGGATGTGTGAAGTGAGTATTTGGTTGACTTCAGAAAGCTGAATACAACAGTAGCCAGTGAGGTGTATATTCAGTTGGTTCATCTTTCAAACCATGTTCTCCTATATGGAAAATTAGCTCAACTTATTTTTGTATTAGCAGAAGGGAACGTTCCCCTCCCAAACTCAGAGGTTTAGATTTGCCCTCCAGTGTTTCTAAATGGGGAAGGTTGATGGGTAGAAAATGGCATCCATTTAAACCCAGTAATCCTGCTGTCAGATGGTCTAACTGCAAAAGAGAACTTCTATCTCAAAATATTTTCAGCTTAACTCCTCCCTCAAGTGGGACATGGAAAATAGGCTGTGTGTGACGGCGCTGGTGATACTGTACTATACTGATACTGAAACATTTAGCTGTAAGAGGATTTTTTTTCTATATTAGACACAGTTTCCCTTGGCTCACTGACCTCCTAAAATGTTACAGTGGTCAGATTGCCAACAAAACATAAAAAACAGTACTGCTGACATCAGTATACAACATGCAAGGAGATTGTTTGTTTGAGGACCTGTTTCAAAGAATAACAAGCATGTCTTACATTCCTATATGCTGACATAATATCTGGAAGGCTGCTGCCCTCTGGTGAGTCAGCAGACAAAAGGCAATCATACGAGTCCTATTATCCAATCAGTTGATCACAGGAACACACGTTGCCTCTGTTAACAAAAACAAATCCAGCCCCTTTGTAGTTTTTCTTCATATACATGAAGATCACAAAGGCTAGAAAACCACAAATGTGAAACAAAGGACACCCCCCCTCCAAATATTTTCTTCATTGCTTTCCCCAGTTTGTCTGCTAGCCAAATGAAGGCTTGAGACGAGTGTTCACACACACTTACACACTCACTATGCTGTATGTGTGAATATAGTGTATGATGTGATTTTAATATGTATACTTAGGCTGGAGCTCTTTGTGGGAGGGGCCGTTTTTGTTCACTCTTCATACAGCACCTAGCACAACAGTTGCTGAGACTCCAAGGCGCCACTGCAATACAAACGATAAAAAAATGATACATATGCACTCACTTTTTCTCTGCAGTCTCGACAAGGTTCATGAATGTTTTGCAGGTAGGTACAATGCAGAACTTTACAGCGGACGAGAACAGCATAGGAATATTATACTCTGCAACAGACAGTTTTTACATCATCTGCACTTTTTGCTGAATAAATGAATTCACAGATCCCCTGCTCCTTGTCACAGAATAACGCTTACCCACTTTCCTGCTGATTGTTGTTGTAACTCTTGTGAGGTGCTGTTGCTCTTTCCATGGCTACTTCTGGTGTTCCTTAGGATTGTGGACAATAACTAAAATATCTCCGATCTCACACAATGTTAACTGCTGGCAGCCGTTCACTTCTTAATGGTACCCTGGGATATTCTGCCGCAGGCAAGTGCTTAATAATCGGTAAGCTCCAAATAGCTAACAAGTCTTTGTAACTCTGCCCACCAGTAGTCAGGGGCAGGATTGGAGGCAGGGATGTTCATTTCAGAAGCATCTCCCCTCACACGCTCGCATGTGCCCTCCAAAAGGAGAGAAAAAGCATAAAGCCAAATAAAAATGGAAATACACATAACTCTTGTCTGATTTTAACATTACCCACAGGGTCCATTAACAAAGCCAAATATCCTACTTTAAAAAGGAGACATACAACTTCAGCTGTGGAAAATTCAGAACGGTGGCTGGGAAATAATAACTGTGTCCTTACTAGATACAACCTGGGAATAAAAATGTGATGTCTTCTTTGAACAAAGTATTAACAGAAGACCTTGGATGTCTTTGTTTTGAAATTTGGCCCCTAGTATCTCTCAGGTTGGTGGTAAACTATATTGAAGTTGCTGGTTGCCTCTGCATCAATGATCCATTTATATGAGTTAAATTTTTCCTTTCCTTCATCTGTATGGTAAGACTCTGGTCAGTGGGGGGGAAAAAAGTCTTAAATCCTTTGGGTAAAATTGTGGCTTCACTGAATTCAATGGCAAAACTCCCTGTGACTTCAGTGAGGTTAGGTTTTCACTCCTTGAGCTTTTACTTTCTTGGCCCAAATTGCCATAGAACTTCCCCCCAGGCCCTGAAGTCAGATAATGTAGGGTATAATCAGAGTAAACCAGTGTACCTCTATTGATTTCAATGGCACTTAGCTAATTTACAGGAGCTGAGGATTTGGCTCACTTGCTTCTCATTCATTAACCTCTGTCAGCGCATTAAGTATGTTTTGTGCATCCCAGTCAATCAGGTAAAGGGGGAATTTGGGCTGGGTAACCAGTTGGGTGGTAAAAGAACCTTCCTGACCTGGCCACGTAAGAGTCTGTCCAGACGAACTCCACCTGCCAAACCAAAACCTGCAATGCTATTTGTGTTATGTTTATATGACAGTGCAAATGGTATCACAAATCCTAGGGAGCAGAAACAGGACAGACAGCACCCACATATTGCTTCCCAGTATCCAGTCACTTTTCCAGATTCTGGAGCTGAGAGAAAACCATGGTGAAAATTTCCTTGGTTTTCTATTGTTTACAATAATATCCCAGTCAGTGTGGGTTTCTGGCAATAAGAAGCTATAGAAACTATGGAAGATGAGTACACATATGAATCAAGACAGACAAGGCAGATAGATTCTCAGATTTTAAGGTCAGATAAAATAGGCAGAGAAATGTCGAGGTTGTGAATCACACCGGGGCTTAGGTGAGAACTAGGCTGCCAAGCAGGTTGGTGAGTCAGGACTTGGGTGGGTTTGTGCATTGGCGGCTGAATAGGGATTTTTGAGGATGCCAGTGGTGCCTGAAGGCTGCCCTACACCTCAGGGTTAAGTCGATGTGAGGTAGCTAAGCATCTATGCTAAAATGTAGCTCCCACTAATGTAACTCGCCCACTACACCGACTTAATAACTCCACCTCTGTGAGAGGCGTAGTTAGGTCGATACGTTATTGCTTACATCGACTGTTGCTGCCTTTCAGAAGCCATCCCACGGTGCCCCACACTGATAGTTAAATCGGTGCAAGCGCTCCTGGTGAGCTGCACAGCGCCAACACAAGGAGCATAGAGTGGACTTGCAAAAGTGATTTAATCACTCTGGTGTTGTACATCAACATAACTTAGGTCGACTTAATTTTGTAGTCTAGTGCTTATGCGCATGTTTGAGCACCCAAATACTTTAAAAAATCTGGCTCTTTGAATCCTAAACCACTTAGGCACCTTTGAAAATTTTACCTATAGAACCTTAACTCCCTGCTTCAGTTATAATAAGTGGCCCAGAGCATTCACAGCTCAGCTGAAAATAAGATTCCATCTGAAACACAAATAACACTATTGGGCAGTTCAGTATCCGAGCCTGGGAGGTGGGGCTTCCCCTGGAGCTTTCTGTAAGTCTATTGAAAGACAGTCTGTTGTGGGGAAATTTCAGGGAATTTCTTCTTGGTTAATCTTTTAATCTAATAGGGGAAGGAACACTTCAGAGAGAGTCTATAGCAGGCACCAGTTGCTAATTGGTAAGTTTGGAAACAGAATGTAGAAGGGTTATGGGATGTCAGTTGACAAACAGTGGGCTACTATTTTTTTTTTAAGTAATTCATTGTTTCACGTGGAGGATACAGTTGGTGAGCTAAGTAGACTGGGGAAGTATAGCTATTGCAAAAGACATGAATGTCACTATTTTTTTGTCACTAATGATGGCAGGATAAATTGAAATAGTCTCTGGTAGGATTGCTTGCTGCCCCAGACGCTCAGTGGTGAGGTACAGTGTTAGCAGGAGGAAGCAGCAAGCATATCGAGGGTTGCCAAATCATTCAGGCCCCACCCAGGGAGTCCTGCGACACCACAGACTTCTAAGAATCTCTTCTGGTTTTGCTTGAGGTGGCAAGGCTGGAGTACCAGTGGGTGGGTTGATTGGTTGCTTATGACCACAACAGGAAGTTAAGGGGATAGGTGCTGATAACTGCATCAACAAAAAGTGCTTTCTCTCCCCCTTCCCCTGCCCCAGTAATTTCCCCTTCTCCTGCTGAAAAATTGATTTTTGGAGACAAATGGTAGGTCTTAGTGGCAAGTAAACTTAAACACCACTATTGTGGAACTTTAGGATGTGTGTATGTATACTCCTGGAGAAGATTACCCAGCATTTTGCCTAGCTTAGAAAGAGGAACTATGAGAATCAGGCAGAAACCCAAGAGTGTTTATATATTTTTATGCAATAAAAGATCTGATTTTTTTTCCTGAAGTATAATACTAGTAACAGTAATAATTTGAAGATGACTATTATGTCATCACAAGGATTTATGTTCCATATTCTTGTGCATCAAAAATGTTCCAGAGGAGAGTTCTTTGCAGTGTCTGAAACTAGACAAGCTGTGGTAATTAGATCTCCAACATACATTTGCTTTGCCAAATTCTTCTGGGCTTTTGGCAAAGATGCTGGGAAAATTATACAGTGGTTTGATTCCCTAGAATTACAGGAATCATGCCCCATAAAGGTAATGAGGGATGAGATATTAAAATATATGGAGATATTGCAGGATCCATAGAGGCCTGTGGGAGCTGGGATGCATTAAAGACAGTCCTGAGAATGTTGGGGACGAGAGTACTTTGTTAAGAAACAATTTTAATAATTTAGTAGATCTGGAAATTTTGGGGCTATGACATTAAAATCACACAGCAGGTACTTTGCAGGAGTCACTGGAGACTAGAATGGAAGTCTGAAGGAAGCAAAAAGTAGAAAGTAGGAATGAGCAAGGTCCCTTGGCCAATCCCTGTGATTACATATGGCAACCACCCATGTGATAGGTCACTCCTGTTCATTGTTCCAGGGAAGAAACCTCATAACCCATTTCTCATAATGCCTGGGAGGGAAAAATCCTTACTGAGTTCAAATATGACCGTTCATCATCAATGTGTATATGAGCAAGAATCACCCTAGTTAAATCCTATTTACAGCAAGAGATAACATGGGCATCCAGCTGACCGTGGTCTGAAAGCTCAGGGAAATGCTATGTTAATATTATATACCACTTATATTGCAGTTAACAAACATTAATTAATCCTTACAACAGAAACAACATCGTCTAGTGGTTAAAGCCTGGGACTGGGAGCCACGAACTCCTGAGTATTAATGCTGGTTCATGTGTGGCCTTTAGCATGTCACTTATCTTCTCCTCATGTTTGAATTTGAATGATACTAATATGATGAGGGAAAATTGTCTAATGGTTACGGCACTAGGCTGGGACTTACCCCAAGCTGGGTTCCCTGCTTTGCCCGGGGGGTGGGAGGACAAGTGGGGCAACTTGCCCCAGGACGTGGGCCCCGCCGAGCCCCCTGAGCCACTCCGGGTTTTCAGCAGAACTTTGATGGAGGGCCCTTCACTAGCTCTGGGTCTTCAGTGGTGGGTCCTTCAGTACAGCGGAACACTCGGAACGAATGAAGGACCCACTGCTGAAGAGCTGCCGAAGCCTCTGAGAGATGCCTGGTGAGTACAAGCGCTGCAAGCGTCGGCGAAGGAAAAATAAAAGAAGCTGCAATCGGTGGCAGTTAGGATGCTCTACAGCCGCTGCTTCATTCTGTGGTGGCAATTTGGTGGCTGGTCCTTCCCTCCGAGAGGGACCACCGCTGAATTGCTGCCGAAGACCCAGCTCTTTCCCAGGCCCCCTGAATCCTCTGGGCAGCCCTGGCTCTGCCACAAACTTACTGTCTGACTTTGGGCAAGTCATTTGATTTATCTGTCTCGTTCCTCATGCATAAGTGGGGATAATAGTGCTTCCCTACTTCCCAGGGGTGTTGTGAGGATAAATACATTTAATAGATAGTACTGTAATCAGGCCCATATAACCACTTAAGTTAGATAGAGACTAGATAGATAGAGATACCTCAGAGGGAAGTGATGAAGACTAATGTGTCAGAAATGCTATGCATGCATACTTAGTTTATTACTGCAATGCCTGTGAGTATGGGAAGGCCAAGAGAGAGAAGTTAATGACATATCTAAAGCTACAGTGGGAACTGGTACCAGAATCTGTATCCAAGAGTTCACAGCTCCTAGGCCTGCATTCATGTAATTAGACCAAGCCCATCTCTCTAAAATGGAGAAAAGGTGGCATAGCAACTGGCACAGTAGGTGAAAGAGCCATATTGAAAATGATTCAGTCACTCTATGAAATGGGGAAGAGTACACTAACTTAAGTCACCATGGAAATGAATATGAAATTTAGACTGCTGCAGGGATGAAAATTACCTTTACCCATACAAAGGCCGAAGATGTGGTCTTTATGTGGGAATGGAACTAAACACGGTTTGGGAATGTCACATGCACCACCCAAATCAGTAGCCAGGCTTCAGGGATCCAGCACACCCCTTCCAGGATTGCCATTCTAGTTGAGGGGCTAGCATAGGCGCTGAGAATTTCCCGCTGTTGGATTTCTTTGAATGTAAATCCAGTCCATCTTGCCTTGATGATGACTTATTCAGAGCTGGCAGTGAGCTCATCTCAGTGGTGTGCAGGAGCTGGAAAGACTTTTTCCCTGTGTTGCTGTAGAGAGGTTTGGCTCTGTGGTTTGGAACTGTGTAGGCTCTTTTCAAAGGTATGAACGTGGTCCCTTGAAACTATCCACCTTGGAGTCCAAAGTTACCTGACAGAGGGAGGATGACAGAGGGGAGGATGACAGATCTATCATATTTTGCTGCTTACACTTGAAGGAACAGATGTTTTAATCACAGCTGAAGAAGTAGGCCATGAATTAGAGAATTACAAAATGGTAGGTTGTCAGGAGAAGTGGGAAGTATGGCTTGAAGTCTGTGACTATGCTAATGGAAACACAGGGGTAACTTCTAACCAAATTTGTACCCACATTGAATCAGGCACAAACCTGGGACAGGACCCAGTAAATGTGCCAGCTTTTTCCTGACATTCCAGAATAATGGTAAACTCTGGGCCAAGATTTTGGCCAACAGATTTCAGTAGCTCCTCTCATCTTTGAAAACCTTAGTTAATCTGAGCCGACCAAAAAAAAGCATTTGCTAGAGGACAGTAGTGAACATAATTCAGATAGCAAAAGTCATTTTATATGATAGAGCAGGACTACATCTATGTAGGGATCTCTTGAGATAAAGGACAGCTTTAATTGGAATTAAAATATTATACCATTCTCCCACTGCCTCCAACTTGATTTAAGGATTCCTGTTTCACTTTATTATTTTAGTACTAGAACTGCTGTATTGGCTGCTCAAATAAGATTTAGGTTTTGGTAGGACACAGAGCACAAATAAAATATGCATGCCAACCACTTGTTTTAAAGGTTTAATCTCTGATCTCTTTCTTCCCCAGGTGTTGCGAATTGGGAATGGCCAGGGTTTTGGGTTAATCTTAAACTCAGAAGCTCTGTTACTGGATGGTCTTTGCATAAAGGACTTAACATTATTTGGCTTGAAATGGGCAGAGAACTTTTATTATCTATTTAAAAATCCATCTGTCACTGCTTTTTGAGAAGATAGTACTCTCATTAAGGCCCTTGTCCAAAGCCTATTGAATCTGAGGACTTAAATGTAGTGCTGTTAATAGGGATATGTAACTCTATAAGAGACTCTTTCTCTTCCCTTACCCTATTTTGTTCATACTCTCTTGTTCATTGTAGTCAGACTCCTGGAGACACGACTAAAATGTTGCTTTTTGTAGGGATGGATAAAGGTAGCAATAAAAATATGTTAAAAATGTGTGTGGGGCTGTGGCTCTGAAAGGAAATTAAGCCTTAATTTTTATTTTGCAAATCAAAATAGTCAGTCGTCTGCGAGCGGTCTGCTTTTTGTGGTATGCATCAGATTTTACTTGACAAGATGAGTCATTCTGTCTGTTACCGTGAGAATAAATTCAGAGTGGAAAAATGCAGTGGTAGGTCAAGGGAGATTTTTGAAAATTTTTATTGTATTGCTCAGTGAAACTTGAATTAGTCTGCTACTACCGCAGGTCTGTTTGAAAACAAAAGTGAGTAAGAGCAGAGCGAGAGAGAGTGGGAAATAAGGTCTAACCTTTTGCAACCCTTGCAAGCTTTCTAAAAAGCCTTCCTCCAACGTCTAAATGATAACTTAGTTTTCTTTTTTCCTTTTGCAAGGTAGCCCACAATAAAATAATTTAATTATCCTTGCTTAGTCTTTGATTTCCACAGCCACACTGCCCACTCTCTGATAGGCCTCTTCCAAATACAGAAGACGGTCCAGTCCCTACCTTGAAGAAGGTACAAGTGTTCCTACTCCTATTTCCACTTCATACCAATGCACTCCTTCAGTGTTCTAGGTGTGTCTCCAGTCCATTAAACTATAGAAGGACAAAAGACCAATGTCCACAAAACAGAGGATCCTCTTTCACCACCTGAAGTTGAGAGCTTTCCCAATCACTCCCTGGCATCCACCCAGCTCTCTCCTAAAAATGCTACTATGCTGAAAGGTGTTAATGGCTGCCATCAAGTGAGTTTTGCTCTATGGACCCCACAGACCTTGGTAAAGCTTATGTGTGAGCTAACCACTCTTTCAGGCTAAATGAAAGGAGAAATTAAGCCCTTTTATTTATATTGAGAGAGATGAATTGGCTGCATGGCAAAACCTGAGCAGAGTTAAACTGTGTGGTCTGAGGAGTTACCTTGGGAGTAGATGCAAATGCAAGGACTGTGTGTTATTAGTGAGAGAAAATCAGCAGACAAGGGGAGAAGAAGTCATGAGTGTGGTCCTGAGAGGGAGTAGAGAGACTGAGCTCTTTGGGCACAAAACTGAGTGGGGAGGGCAGACTTAGAAATAGTGAGGAAGGAAACTGACTCCTGTTTGTGTTTCTACTGTGTTCAGGGAAACAGGATTCTGTATTTTCTTTATAAATCAACAGGATTATGCTAAAGAATATAACCGACTGACATCATCAATTTATCCTCCTAACAGAAAGGCCCTGAATACAGGTTAACTGCTGGGGCAAAAAGGGACTGCAATACAGACAAGTATATAAATATCCCTTCACATTCAAGATAGTTACTGTAACTTGGGTGGAAATTACTGGGCCCTCAGGAGGGAGTGTGTGGGAGGAAAATGGGTATCGAAAAAGCTGTGGATCCGGCTGGGTGGAGATGAGGGAGAGAGATCCTGGAGTCAGGGTGTGGGCAAGCAGAAAATACTGCAATATTTTTTCATAGTGTTTTCTCTCCTGAATCTAGTCGTGGAAATAAATCCCTTGCAGTTCAGGTTCTGTGAACAAAAGTACCAGTTATGATGATGATTGTCCTATTATGTAGCTAGTCTGTCCACTAGGAATAGGAGATAAAGCATTACATAATTTTTTGCAAGCAGCCATCCGATGATGACTCTTGGATTGGAATCAGAAGACTTCTGGAAGTGAAAGGCTCTGCATCATCCCACTTCCAACTCCTCGAGTCATCCAAATCTAGTTGTCAGAGTTCTTCACTAAGCTATCAATGTGTGAAGCCCATGTTTAATGACACTACACTGCATAATCAGTCAAGTTTCATTGAGCCAGTGTCTTTAAATAAAATCAGTCTGTATCAGTAGGTATACATCCTATAGATTTTTTTTAACCACATTGTAATTGAGTCTGCCAAAAACAAGTTGAGAGAGGAAGTATGGTGTTGTGATTAAGGCAGTGGATAAACCTTCAAGAGATCAGGCTTTGCTACAAACTTCCTATCTGATCTTGGGCATGTCACTTGATTGCTCTTGCCTCAGTTCTCATTTGCTAAATAAGGGTAATACTCCTTCAGTGGCTATGAGCTAAGATGGGCAGGGATGGTGTCCCAGCCAATGTTTGCCAGAAGCTAGAAATGGGCGATAGGGGATGGATCACTTGATGATTACCTGTTCTGTTCATTCCCTCTGGAGCACTTGGCATTGGTCACTGTTGGAAGACAGGATATTGGGCTAGATGGACCTTTGGTCTGACCCAGTATGACCGTTCTTATGTTCTCTTCTCCCTTTCCTTTGTTTGTCTTGTCTGTAGATTCTTCAGGGCAAGCACTGTCTTTTAATGTGTGCTTGTACAGCATCAAGCACCAAGCGGAAGTTGAGGATTCTGTGTGTTACCATAATGCAAATAAAATACTCCATCCCAAATAATGATAACACACCTACACAAAAAAAGGAGAAAATTAAGTCACACAGTTAGTAAAAGCTCAAAGGCAACATTTAGTTTCAAGTGTAAGCAATCTGCTGATTTAAAAAACACCCCCATCAACGTGGATGATTCAAAAGTTCATAGTCTATAAGAGTACAGTGTAAAACAAAACCTTCCTTGCAATAAACAACTGCAAGACCTTTTCTCAGATAAACCATTCAAAATTTATAGTAGGCAATCAGCTGTCTGTCATAAAGATAAGCACTGGAATTAAAATACCTCTATACGTTATGTTAGCTGATAAAAGTCCTTTCCCAATACGTTTCATGGATCAATAAAATGATCACGAGATTTATTTTCTCTTTATTTATCAGCTGGTTTCAGGCTGATAATGGAATGAATCCGGGGAGGAGTTCATATCTGTGAACTTTAATTTTATTGCATTGAATAAACGGGTGCATTTTTTGAAACTCCCATTAAGGGCTAGATTGGGACAAGTGATTGCACGCAGAAGTAAGAATGCCCCTGGTACTTGTATGTGGAATATCTGGTTCTTCGGATCCAGGCTTGCAGGAATAAGTGGGGCTATGCACTTGTTTACTTGTTCCCTTGTGAGGATGTCCTATCTGATGTTAGGCACAGCCCTTTACTCCACTCCCCCACTTGCCAGTCAATGCAGCTGAGCTAGTTTGTGATGGATATTAATTTACTACTGGTATATGGCAACCATAAGTCACTACTCTCCTGTAGAGCAGAGAATTGTTAGGGTTGGCATTGTGCCTCACAGGGGTGTCAAAAATGCCTTCTGCTATTACTCCTGGGGTGGAACTACTTATGCATCACACCTTGCTTTGAAGGCTGCGCCAAGGGCTGAGTTCCAGTTCACTTTCTAAATGCCCTTTTCCAGGTCAAAAATTTCTCTAAGTTCCCAAAGGTTATCTGCAGAGTTTTTAAAAAGCAAA
This sequence comes from Chelonoidis abingdonii, assembly GCF_003597395.2. Taxonomy (NCBI): domain Eukaryota; kingdom Metazoa; phylum Chordata; order Testudines; family Testudinidae; genus Chelonoidis; species Chelonoidis abingdonii. Next base: position 115,555,521 of record NC_133774.1, read on the forward strand.
ATCTGCATGAGGGTGAATGATATGTGTACGTGTTCTAGTAACAAATTTTATGCCCAAGACTCCTAAAACAACTAAAATATCAAACTCTGCTCTATTATATTTGTCAAACACCAAACAAGTGGAGTCTGAAGAAAATAAGCCGGGTAATTTTTAGTGAGGTTTCCACTTGTACAGATTTGAGTTTACCCGTTAGAATATTTCGATTTGTTTTCTTCATGCATTTTTTTAAAATCTAAAATCACACTTTTACAGAGCTCCTAAATTATGCAGGTGCTCAAAGGGACTTGGAAGGGCATGTCATCAAGCAATGACTGCAGGTTTTGGTCTACTCTGACTATACCGTTGTTCATTACAGTGTAGTAGCTAGCATTTAACCCACATATTGAGTACAACAAATTTCCATATGAAATTAGAGGCAGTTTTATAATATTTTACAAGCGGTAATTGCAAGCAATGTTTCTTTGTGGCCAGAATGTTAACAGACAGGTCAAATGAAAGAGAAATATTGCACAAATATCCTCAGAGAAAAGGCATTGTAAAGCAAGGAGTGTGAGAAAATTCATTGCTAGTGCAAAGGTATTTCTGAGCAACTTTGTGAAATGTTATAAATAATTACTGTTCAGAGATGAATCATAGCCAAGGCAAAATAAGGCATTTAGGTGAATAGATACCCACATAATGGAATAGTAACGTAATACATGGTACTTCATGGAAAATAAAACGAATAAGGTCCATATTCCACACTCAGTTGCCCCAGGAAATCTAACATAACTCTGTACACAAATCACCGCAAAGTGTCAAGACGCTTCCTGGATAAGGGAGAACAAAGATGAAGGCTTTATTATTATTATTTTATTTTTATCATCTTATTAAATCATGGGGGGTATTATATCACAAGACACAGCGACTAACAAACAGACCAGTTCTCCGAAGTGCAACGTGATAGAAATTCTAGGAATATTCACAATACATCAGTAATTAAAGATTAGATATTATCCCACTAGGTGACCCCAGTGCTTCTCACTCCCCACAAATTCTGCCTCCCAGGTTTATCCTCAGCAAGACCCCAGCTCCTTCTTCATTGCGGTGCTTCCTATAACACCCTGAGAAAGGGGGTTGGTATTTTAAAGGCCCCAGACCCCCCTTTCCTCCAATCATGATTCCGGGTTTGCTATGAAAAGAATGGCAGCCATGCCTTTCCCTTGTCACCCCCTCCTCTCCAGATTCACCCAGCACCGTAATAGTGAGGAACTCTGACTCACACTGTTAACGCTGCAGTCTCAGGGCTCTAACAAAAAACAGATGGGTGTGGGGAGTCTAGCTTTTTGTTAAACTTATCCTAACCTGAGATCCTTCCCTGATTTCCTAGTGACAGCTTGTCTGGTCACAAGCTCCACTGTTTGCAGTGGAACAATGCCAGACTGAGAACTGATTCAGACTGTAAGTGGCTGAATATATACTGTATCATTTTGTTATGGTTTTTTAAAGTGGGCCAGATATTGAAATTTCATATTCAGGGATCACAAAATGAGGGCTCTGCTTTGATTCGGCTGTAGATTAGGCTTTTATTATTCAACAGTTACATTATGGTAGCTCTCAGTGTTTCCTGGTGGGGCCATTGACTGGATTCTGCACAGAGACAGGTGGAGGTGCAGACCATTATTATTCACAAATCTGCAACGCTTGGCTAAAGGATTGTGCCATTTGAGACCTATATGGGTTTGTTCCAAATTTGGTGGCTTCATAACAAAGTATTAATATATTTTAAAATGTTTAAGAACATAAGAATGGCCATACTGGGTTGTCCATCTAGCCCAGTATCCTGTCTTCTGACAGAGGCCAATGCCAGGTGTTCCAGATGGAATGAACAGAACAGGTAAACATCAAGTGATCCATCTCCTGTCGTCCATTCCCAGCTTCTGGCAAACAGAGGCTAGGGATACCATCCTTGGCCTAAAGTATTCTCATTTTCAAAAGTAGTGATTTCTTAAAATTAGAGGCTAAGTATGGTGCTCAAGCACCTAAAATAAGGAAGGTGGATTTCCTTCCTCCCTCTGCCTAAGGGTGTGTGCTCAAAACTTTCTAGCAAAAAATTTCTTTTTTTGTGAGGGAGGTGAACAAGTTTAACATATACATGAACTAGGAAACGTTTCCAAACGTCAGTACAGACTGTTCTCACAAAACCTCTTAAAATGTACTCATGTCTAGCTCAGCACTTATTTTCCAATTCAAGGAAGAGAGAGAAAAAAGCAGCCTGGGTGTTTCCTTTTCAATGAAAGAGCCCCAAGTTTGCAACTGTTCTTTGTGTTTGTTTTTGTGGGTATATGTGTTGCCATGGCAAGTAATTCCCAGAATTTTAAAAACTGTTTCCCATAGTTAGTATAGAGGGACAAAGCCATCAAAGGTTAATGTAACTGGATCTAGCAATAAGGAAATGCACATGAAGAAAAATATATTGCCTTCTTCATTTATCTTTGGTGGGGCTGTGGGCATATGTAAGGCAATGTTTTTCTAAGGAGAATGAAAAAGTGTATGCAACTACTGGGTCCCAAATCTGCACACCCATGCATGTCAATTAGTGCAGTGAAGAACAATGTTCTTTCAGTGGAATTCACTCTGCAGCTCAGGTATGATAGTTGTGACAAAGTTCCTCCTCTGCCTTGGTGGGTCCTGAGCTTAGAGGCGGATTTGCTCACCTCAGAGATTCATGGCAGCCCTCAGTTTGGCCACTTTTGCTAGTGGCTCAAACCTGCTGTCCACTCAGCTAACCTCCTCATTGGCCAGCATGGGGGAAATCGAGAACAATCCTCCCAGTCTGTGTCCCACCTAGTGGGTCAGGGACAGGCCAGATCCCTTTCCAAATTAGACCTTCCCCTCTGGTGTTTCTCATAGACCATGTCAACTCCTCCTGTGTCCTATCAGGAGTTGTGGGAATGGGGCTAACCTGGGCCCACCCTTTGCACCAGGTTTCATCCTAGGGCCCTGAGGATAGCAGGTGTCTACAAAGTTCCCTGTATCAGCTGCATGACAGCTATAACTCCCTGGGCTACTTCCTTATGGCCTCCCTCCAGCACCTTTATCCTCACTGCAGGATTTTCCTCTTGAAGCCTGATCATGCTTGACCGCTTCACTCCTCCAGCAGCACACCTTCTCACTCCTCCAGCAGCACACCCTTACTAACTGATGGAATGTCCTTTTTAAACGAGGTGTCCTGATTAGCCTGCCTGCCATAATTGATTCTAGAAAGTTCTTAATTGGCTCCAGGTGTCTTGATTAGCTTGCCTGTCTTAATTGGTTCTAGCAGGTTCCTGATTGCTCTAGGGCAGCCCCTGCTCTGGTCACTCAGGGAACAGAACATTGTTCATCCAGTGGCCAGTATATTTGCCTTCTACCAGACTCCTGTACCCCACTGGTCTGGGTCTGTCGCATAGTATAAGTCTCAGAAATGGAGCTGGGTATCTCATTGCATGGGTTCTAGATGCAGTGAATGCTTGTGCATTTTTGCTGGTGCAGTAGATGTGCGTGCATTTTTGCAGGCACACGTTTCACTGATCTGGCCCTTAATCTTCTTTTTGCATGCTTGTTTTATTTCCTATAAGCTTCCCCCCCATTTTAATCTTAATTTTTAATATCTGAAATCTCTAATTTTTTCAAATTTATTTGTTCACAAGTTTCAGAACTAAAGAAGTTCATCTTCATCTATGTTAAATAAGCCTGTTAACTGAGATCCTGAGCTTGCTCCAGCTGAAGCCAAAGGGAGTTCTGCCATGTGATTCAACGGGAGAAGGATCTGTGGTTTTGCTTGCAGGAGATAATGTAGAGGAAAAATATTTTGACAGTGCCAGTTAATTCCCCCTCCCCCCACCCCCGAGTGCATGCATATGACTCCTGGTGAAGTCAATGGGAGAAGTGTGCATGCATTCAAGGGTGTAATTTGGCCATTAATTATTTGTTGACAAAGATGAATTTTGGCAGGTTTCCTATTACCTTGAATGATGGCAGATTTTCAGTCATCTGGACTAATGAACTAATTACTGCCTCATTTTCCAAGCTGGAGAGGCTGTTGTCCATTTTGACCTGACATGAACTCTCTGTCCCTGTTAAAAATAGAGGTGGGCTCCAGCCATAAAATTCAGGTGTGCATCTCACACAATGCAGCCGAGAGCCTCCTCTCACTTACATCAGTTGGAGAACATGGGACGCTTCTAGCTTGGAGGGTAATCATAACTGGGGTGAGGGTGGGTGGTGTTTGTTCAGGCCATTAAACAACCACCCCACAATTCCGTGTTTGAGGGTGTTTGGATGGATCCAGGATTGGTCCAGGCTGATCAGTACTTAAATATGTTACCAAAAGAACATTTTCTCTATAATTGGGCTAAACAACCTGTTTTCAGCTACAGGAAACATGAAGCAGAAATTAATACTGGTTGATTCCCACACATACCGGATACTATTGTAATTTTGGGTGATTAGACAGTGTGAGTCAGACAATTACCTGTAGGGCTGAATTGCCAGGATGGAAAACATTCCATTAAAAAAAAACAAATACTAAAAATTGTGCAACACTCTGTGTCCTTTTCTCCCTAAGAATATCAAATCTTTTCCTGAATGAGTGACCCTTATATGGTAAAAGTGCAGCCTGTACATTTGGCCCAGGGATACTTGGAAGCATCACTGTTAGGCTTATTTGGTACTGAGTGGAAGATCAAATTATTTTGTCTTTAATCTGTAATAAATAATGGGTCTGAACATAGTGCGTATTTACTTTTTACACATTCTGCAATGGGGCATGAAGAGGAGAAGGATACGCCAAAAGACCTGCTGTTCCTGTCTGCAATACTTCCTTTCTTTTTTGCAGTTGTTCACTAGCTTTTCTAGAGGTCTTTTACTTGGCCAACAGAATGTAGTGACTATATCTCTGCTATAAAATTATATAGGATGCTTAAAAACATCTGTTGCTAGGATACCATTGTTTACTCAGGTCTGTGGTCTTTAACAGTAATTTCTAGAGAATGCTTTTGGTTTCATCTCTGTTAAATTCTATAGGACTTTCTCCACAAGAGACAGCAACCTAAAAGTGTCTCTCTACCCACACAAATGAGTCATGAATCTAAATATGGAAGATAGAGAGTGGTTTAAAACAATAGTTCTCAACCTTTTTGGGCTCAGGACCATATGTAAATCTTTATGGCCTGTTGCAAAAGTTTATGGCTAGTAAATAGTTGGGAGGGTGAAGGCCCTGAGGTGGTTTTGGTTGTATCCTGCCCCCCAGGGGGATTGGATCCTGCCCTGCAATCCCCGCACAGTGGCAGCTTTTGTTACAATTTTAGCTTTGATATTACATGGGGATCATGTCGTGTAATTGTGAGTTGTATCATTGATTCCAACAACATCTAAGGTCTGGTCCTGCAACTCTTCGTCATGCATCTACTTGCATTTATTCTGTGAAGTCAGAATTCCTTATGTAAGTTGCAGCATTCAAAGTAATCTTTTAAAGGGCTAAGGGACTGATCCTGCTTTCGTTTAGGTCACTGGCAAAACTCCCATTGGCTCAATGGGAGCAGAACTGGGTCCCATATAAGTATAATGAGACACCAGTCACAACTTCTGTGAAGCTGAATGTATTTAAATTTACCAAGAGTTTTAAGAGTATAAGTTGTATGTTACAATTTTTCAAATATTTTGAGAAGTCTGAATAGCCTTTGACTTTAGCTAAAGAACATTGTGCCTCTTGTAAATAGCACGACTTGATGAGTCTTAATATGTTGTAAGAGAATCTGTCCTGGCCACAGTTAAAGCCTGGTCAAAAGCCTATGGACATTAATGGGTGTTAGATCAGGCCTTTAGAACTTACAATTCTTTTTATACCCAGAAGTGCACTGTGCAAGAGACTGAATTTTTATTAAATTTGTGTGTTTGTTGAAGTAGGGAGAATATATGACATTTTGCTCCATTCCACAGGGAGCGTCTTCCTTTCTGCTTTGTACCATGTGAGAGAAAAGCCCTATGAAAAAATTTGTTTGAATTGGAGACACTGGGTAGAATCAAGAGGTGGGTCACCACACAAACCAAACTGAAGAAAAGATTAAACCAAACTGCGGCAAACCAAATTTGTTCCAATATGTAGTGTCTAATCACAGGTATTTTCCATCCCTTCATGAAGTGATATTAGATAATTTGTCTTCTTTCGTGGTAAGAGCATAAGAACAGCCGTACTGGGTCAGATCCATCCAGCCCAGTATCCTGTCTACCGACAGTGGCCAATGCCAGGCACCCCAGAGGGAGTGAACCTAACAGGTAATGATCAAGTGATCTCTCTCCTGCCATCCATCTCCACCTTCTGACAAACAGAGGCTGGGACACCATTCCTTATCCCATCCTGGCTAGTAGCCATTAATGGACTTAACCTCCATGAATTTATCCAGTTCTCTTTTAAACGCTGTTATAGTTGACATGACAAAGGATTAAGGTCTGTGTGTGTGTGTGTGTGTGTGTGTGTGTGTGTGTGTGTGTTTTAAAGCATTCTGCAATGGCCTAATTCTGCTCCTATTGAAGTCAATGGAAAAAATTCCTATTGACTTCAGTGGGAGAAAAGTTAGACCAGTGCTGCATGTATTTCAAAATCCCACCATCAGTTAACACAGCTAAAATTTCGGAGCCAATGTTTTCTTGTCTTACTCCAGTCCAGAGTTCCATGAATGTCATGGTTGATACTAGTGTGGGACCAGTTGTTTTAAAATTCTACCTGTGTTTAAAGTTCTAAGTCTGTAGTAGCATAGGTATTACTGCTAACTCGTCTTCCTGGGAATAACCAGACCCATTTCCTAGAGCACTCTGGGCCAAATTTTCCAAGAAAGGGGCCTGAGGGCTACATGTAAAAATGCCTGTCCAATTACAGGCTTACACTTCTGTGTACAAATTGGGTAATATGTGTGTAGCAGTGGTAATTACATATACAAAAAAAGGTGTAAAATCACATATGAATTTCTGTGTGTGGATCTTGAGTTTCTGTTTCTATAAATTTGGCCTTCTCAGTCCAGGGCAGAGCTGTGCACGAGTCAGTATGTGTGAAGATGGTTTAGAAAGCTGCAGAGATTGTGAGCTTTAGTTCGTAAGCTATTCACTCTTTGGCCTGAAATAGGCCTTCTGTGGTCGGTGGCCCCCTCACCTCTTGAGCCCATATGCTGCACTCAGAATGCAGAACTGTTAGTTGTTTTATCCTTCAGACAGCTCTGTGATACAATTGTAAATTACTTAATCTTGGGGGCAAGGCAATGTCCAGGTCATTGCTATAAGATCTGAGAAGGTTAGCGAAATGAGAGTGACCTGGATCTGTTTGGTAAAACATTTTAGAATGTCCTATAAAGTGCTACGTATCCACTACCATAGAAATACTTAATTATAACAAAACTAGCAAAAACCCCCTGTATGGCATCTTTTAAAGGGATGTTATTAAGACTGCAAATGCCAAAATGACCCCTCCCTGTTTTACTCTTTGTGTTCCTCTCCCTTCCATGTTCGTACAAACCTATTGTTTTCAAATGATGTCCTCAGTTCTGCCCATGCCTCTCCCTCTCCCATGGAAGTGAACAGAGTTGCACAGTTGTAACTGAGGGCACAATCTAAGGACAACGTGGTTGGACGGTGCGCAACTAGAGGCAGCGTTTGGTTTGCAGAGTCTTCATTTACCGGTGCTGACGTACAAGCTGGAAAGAACATGCTTTGATTTTCAGATCCTGGGCTGAGATTGTATGATTGGCAAAGAAGCAGGGCCTTTTTACTTGTAAACTATGTGCATTGTGTGGAATCAGTGAGCCACAATAAATATGAAACCCTCAGAATCCACAATCCAGTACTTTTCAGAGTACTCTCACCACGGAGGAAATTCAGCCCTGTGCAGAGGTCTAGCAGTGTTTAGCTTTCAGACTGCTGGAGCAGGGCAGACACTGGTACAAACTAGAGCATCAGCTTGGCCCTGCCCGCTCTCTTCTCTTTGTGTACCACTGCTCCCAGAGGGGGTAGCAGGCTGCACAGAGCCACTACACCCATCTCATGCACCAGTATGCAGGAGGGGGCAGAGCCATGGCAAAGTGCCTGGCAGTGCTGCCATGACAGCATACCAGGGAGCATGGGCTGCGGCAGGTTGCAGGACCTGTTTCAGCGTACACACACTGCAGCCAGGGGAGGAGGAGTGTGGCCTCAATATTGCCGCATTGGATATCAGAGTATTGAATATTGGAGGAGCGAGTCACAATATTGTTGGCAGGCTGCTTCGCTGCCCCGTGCTTGGGGCTAGATCATAATGTCATGATCTAGCCTTATTTTGGTAATTGCATCTTAGTTTTAATTTCATTGATGGTGAATTGTCACGGCCAGTGGAAGCACAAAGATACCAAACACTTGCTGATCGATAGCTGTGCATTTGTTTCTCAGTTAGTGTACTTCCCAAAACTCTGCCTGAGGGGATTTGCAGGACTGCAGGTAATTCTTAATAAACTGTACAGAATACAAATCTCTGCACTCTGACTGGCTCAGGGTCACTAGACAATCAGAATACAGGGAGTTGCATAATCACTGTTTGGTTTGTCTCAATAACTGCATGTTGATTATTCAGACCTTGCCCTCTGACTACTGCATCCAGAAGACCATATGCTTGCAAGAAACAGTCACCTCAATTTCTGATCAGCTTCCCACCCTGTCACTCCACCACTTAATTCTTGATATCAAATACAGCTGAAATAAATAAGAAAACTGTCTTAATAGGAGGGCCAGAGGAGAATAACCTTCCTCTAAGGGAACAAACATTTGTGAGGCTGCTACTGGATGGACTAGAATTAAGTGGGATGATAGTACAGAGAGGATCAGAAACTGAACAGGATGGAAGTTCTGAGGACATTAGCTATTCAGAGTAGAGGAATTTATAATAGATAGTCTGACTATAGCAGTAAAGACAAATACCCATTGAACTATAGTTCTCTTTTTAAACTCTCATAATTGTATCTGGGATTAAACTTCATTGGCTTTTAGTCTTTGGAGTTTAACTATTCTACGATATTACGTTATAAACAGGAATTGCTCTTAAGTAATCAATTACATTATTTCTGATAATGTTCTATATATAATATATACAAATATATAGTATACTGTTAAAAATAATGATGTATCAGCTGTAGCAAGGTCTCCTGCTAGTAAAACTTTTGTGAAGAGACAACTTTTTTTTTTGGCTATGAATTTGGTGTGCAGATTAGTTAACGTGAATTAGCTTGGTTCTGGTGTATTGTCAATCATTCCGCATGCAGTTCAGACAAGAGTTTTCATGAGGACCTAGTAAAGTAATAAACATGGTCACTGAGCTGAAAACTGCAGAACTATCTCATAAGTTTATCAACTTTGGCAATGGTAAATACTGTACATAAATTTCCTTTTTTTTTTTGTTTCCTGTATCAGATAACCAACAACTTGTGCAGTTTTCTGATTAAACTGCAAATCATTTTTCCTGCAATAACAGTGAATCCAATCTTGTAAATCGAAGTTTGGACAGGTCTAAGTTAGCATGGACATTTGGACTGTACCATTTTATCAGTCTATTGTAGAATCAAATCAGGATTTAGGATAGCAATATTTTTCATTTTCCAAAGGAAATAAAAGCATAAAATGAAGTAGCATGTTCACAGGTTTGTTTATGGCTGTTGGTAGAACTGTGCTGAACTTCGTAGTTTCAGTTTGTTGGGGTTTTCTGATTTGTGTTTCATATGCATGAGTTTTGGTTTGTTCAAAACCAAAAAAAACCTTAAAATGAAACTTGGTTGAAATTGTTCATTTATGCCCAGCTTCAAGATGAAGTCATCAAGTTTTGCAAAACCAGAAATGACCTAGGTTAAGTCTCAGGTTTCCTGAAGTTAGGCACAGCTTTAGTTGTGTGCCTCCTTTTTCATTGTTAAGATGGAAAAATCACCGCCATGAGTCTCACTCTGAAAAGATGAGTAGACACTGAAAGAAATACCAATAATACTTAACATTTTCAAAGTGCTATACAGACATCAGTTAATTCTCACAATATCCCTGTGAGGCAGGTAGGAACACATTATCATCACCATTTTACTGAAAGGTGAAATTACCATTTTTTATTCTCAAGCATCAGAGGGGTAGCTGTGTTAGTCTGGATCTGTAAAAGCAGCAAAGAGTCCTGTGTCACCTTATAGACTAACAGACGTTTTGGAGCATGAACTTTCGTGGGTGAATACCCACTTTGTCAGATGCATGTAGTGGAAATTTCCAGGGGCAGGTATATATATGCAAGCAAGAAGCAGGCTTAGAGGATAACTTAGGTTAGTTCACATCAGGGAGGATGAGGCCTTCTTCTGCAATCTGAGGTGTGAAAACCAAAAGAGGAGAAATTGGTTCTGTAGTTGGGCAAGCCATTTCAAGTCTTTGTTAATCCTGAGCTGATTGGTGTCAATTGCAGAATGAACTGAAACTCAGAAGTTTTCCTCTTTTTTTTGTAACTTGAAAAAAAAAAGTCTGGTCCTGAAGTTTTTTTGGTGCAGGGATGGCCACCTTAGTCTGCTATTGTGCTGCCAGGGATGCTGAAGTGTCTCCTACAGGTTTTTGTATATTGCCATTCCCTAATATCTGATTTGTGTCCATTTTCCTTTTCGTAGAGATTGTCCATTTTGGGCTGATGTAACAGGCAGAGGGGCATTGCTGGCATATGATGGAGTATTATTACATGGGGGATTGCAGTTTGAATGAACTGTTTGATGACGTGGCTTGATCTGGTATATCCTGGATGATGTCACTGTGTGATATATGCGCAGAGTTGGCATCGAGGTTTGGTTCATGGATGTCTTGAGTTAGGTTACTATTGGTGCCAGTTGAATACACTTCAACCTCCCTGCCACAAGCTGAGGGTATTAAAACAACAAGTACTGTGAATGGCTTGCCAACTACAAAACCAGTTTCTCCTCCCTTGGTTTTCACACCTCAGCTGCTAGAAGAGGGCCTCATCCTCCCTGATTGAACTAACCTCGTAATCTCTAGCCTGCTTCTTGCTTGCATATATATACCTGCCCCTGGAAATTTCCACTACATGCTTCCGACGAAGTGGGTATTCACCCACAAAAGCTCATGCTCCAAAACATCTGTTAGTCTACAAGGTGCCACAGGACTCTTTGCTGCTTTTACATTTTTTATTCTGACTTTTTAGATAGGGCCTTATATTTATTGTTTGAATCATTTCCTTATTGAATGGGCTCAGTTTACAAGACATTTTTTTTCTCTAACTGCCAGCCCTGCAAACCCTGCTGAGGAATCTGAAAGCTGGATTTTTTCTTCCTTGTGTATCTTTATCTGTCATAAATGTACTACAAGCCAATTCTGTCCTCACTCACAGCTTTGTAGCCTGATTATCTACAAATGATATGCTCTGTAGTGTTTGTGCCTGCAGTACTCACTGGGTTAGCACAGGTGTAACTGATTGGAACTTAGTTAACAACTGATGCACAAGGAGGAATGAAATCCAGCTCTCTTTTAGCTCCCCTTGCTCTGCAGAATAAAGATTATCTATGTTACTGAAGTAACGTGATATAACTCTGAGTAAGCACTAATCCTCCAATCCTGCAAGGACTTATTTGTGTGCTTAACTACGCACCATGAATTTTATGGTACTACTAAGTGTCTGATTTTACCCTACTGATGTCAGTCAAAGTTTTGTCATTAATGTCAATGGAAACAGGATCAGGCCAACTGTGAATAAAGTTAAGCACGTGAATAAATGTTTGCAGGACTGGGGCATAAAGGGCATGTTCCAAAGCACATTGAAGTCAATGGAAAGTTACTTCAGTAGGTTTTGGATCAGACCCTGTGATCATTTGTGTAAAAAGATACCATTTTTGCACAGCTACTTTTCTAACTATAACTGCACTTTTAGTGACTTGTCGAAGGCTATGCAGTGAGTCAGTGACAGAGCTGAATTAGAACTAAGGACTTCTAAGCTACCAGGTCTGAGTTCTGTCCACCGTGTCATAATGCCTCTGAGAAGTATGAAAAGAGTTTATAAATGTACAGGCTTACCCACTTACCAATGGTCTTAAAGGACCAGGTACATGAAGATTTTTCCTTAGGCACGCAATATTTATTTATTTGAAAAGTCCACTAGCTTGCTGGAGCGGTTTTTCTTTCCACTTTGTATCGGAAAGGAACAATTATCTTGTGATGAAAGCTCTGGACTGGGGTATAGGTGATCTGGTTTAAGTTCTTGGCTCTGGAACACACTTCCTTTGTAACCTTGGACAAGTCACTTAATCTTCTTGTTCCTCAGTTTCACCATCTGTAAAATAGGGAAGTGTTATTATCTCCATCTTAAAAGGGTGTTATAAAGATACATTAATGATGTTTGTGAGGCACTCTGATGCTAAAGTGATAGGGGCTGCAGCAGTACTTACAGAGACAGAGAGAACTCTGCTGGATAGCCACATCTCAGAAAAGTTTTTATTACAAAAGACAAACTTCTTTCCAAATAAAGATACAAGTGAACAACCAAAATTAAGCTAGTGTCAGTTAATTAAAACTTTGCACTATATTCATGGTAGTACTTAATCGGTTTTGCTCACCTTATGAACCTCTTGGAAATCATTTTAATGGGAGTCACTTGCATTTAAAATCTAAATCGTCTTCTAAATATCTTTAATCAGATTCATTAACTTCCCGACTGATAAATAGTCACGTCCCTAAGCATCTTTTTCATTCTTCAGTATTGCCAAGTAAAACATCGTGATTATTAGGAAAAAAATTCTAAGAATGTTATAAGGCCTTCTAACCCCTCCGTCCCCAAAAAACACAACCACCAAACAAAACCCACCCCACCAACCTTTTGTTTCCTGTTCTGTTGAATGGAACAGCAAACCATCGATCATGTGTAAAGAACATTGTATTCCAAAAAAGAAAATAAAGCATCTAAAATTTCTAAGTGAGATAACACAAAAGAAATAAGAAAACCACAGGAATGTTCAACTATGCTAACTTCCAGACAACCTGTAGGTGGTTTAAAGCACAGCTGATTGTTTTGGGGTGATGTGTTTTAACAAATGTATCTTACTATTAAAGGTATACGTGCACTTGTACTCCTGGGAATGTTTTGGTTTTCATCATATATTTAATAGAACATGTGCCAAGTCATAGGCTGTTGCCTAACATTTTCAACTGATGTCTTGTCATGTATTTTAGAGTATCCTATCATCAGATAAATACAATAAGCAAAGATCTTTATCATTTCTAGGCTAAATATGAGACCTTTCCAAAGTCTTCAAAAAATGATTTCACAAGACAGATCTATAACTTCTCCCACAGGAACCTGTTGAATGAATAAGAATGATAAAATTGACCTCAGTTGGTCAGATATCCAACACTATGTTAATGCAGAGCAATTCCAAGATGTCTAGCGTCGGCCACATTCAATGGGCTAAGCAGGGCATCTGTAGCCAGTAGAGAAAGTGATGTACAGCAATTCTTCATCTCTAACCAAATTTCAACAACAACATCTATTCTATAGCTAGAGATGATATAGAGCTGGTAGTACTGATTATAGTTAATATTTTCTTACATTTCCTATTATAAGACCTTATTTTCAATTGCTTATAACTGCCAAATTTTAACTACTTGGGCTGAATTTTCCAAGCCAAGTGTTTGTCTAAGGCCTGGGCTACACTATCGGGGGGATTCGAACTAAGATATGCAACTTCAACTACACTATTCGCGTAGCTGAAGTCAAAGTATCTTAGTTCAACTCACCTGGCCAGCCTCACGGAGGTGAGTTGACTGCTGCAGCTCCCCCATCAACTCCGCTTACTCCTCCTGCCGAGGTGGAGTACAGGCATCGATTAAGGGATTGATTTTTTTTTTGCATCTAGATGAGACGCGATAAATCGATCCCTGATACATCAAACACTACCCGCCGATCCAGTGGGTACTATAGATGTACCCTAAGGGTTAACTTTTTGGGGGAAGTTTCAACTAAAATAGTTCAGTCTTTTCAGAAAACAAGAGTAGGGAAAAATAAGGTGGATTTCTTTTTCCCATGTTAAAAATAATTCTTAGAATCATTTATTTAAGAAGCTCTAGGGCCTCCATGATTTGAAGCAAAGGCTTGAAATTTGGCTGGGAGTTTGCCTTTATGTCAGGGAGGTGCATTTTGACTTCCCTGAGAATATCCAGGAGGAGATTTCATTGTGGGGTGACAATGGTAATAAACTGTGGTGAAAGAAGAATGGATACGTATTTCATGAAAGTGTTAATAGTATTAAGAGTTCAATTTCCAAAGGACGCGTGAATGTTAATAGGTGGAAAACATCTCATTCTCATTACTGTTCTGCAACATATTTTATCCCCTCTTCACTGGGTAGGATAACTTCATGTAACATGTACAATGTGATTAATGAAAAACAGGTTCAACTGCCTCTCTTACTCTTTTATAATTAAATAACAGAGTAGACTTAAAAAAAAAGACACAGTCATGCTAAATTCCATCAATGCTTCTCAGATACTGAAAGTATTTCAAGTGAATGGCTCTGATATGCAGTGAGGTAACCACCAGCAGCTGCCTCAGATACTTAACAATCTGTAAGGCTGAGTTCGGTCACCTTTGCTACTTAAAATGAATGTCTTATTCCAAGCTAACAGAACACCTTAGGGACCCTGGAGATGAGGGGAAGGATGAGGTCTATGTGGAAAATGAAATATTACTTGTGTCTTTATGACTTTTTCTGGGTTAGGTCCTTGGAGCTGGGTGAGGGATGATACTCATCACCATGCCCAGGGTCTGGGGCGGCTGAATGAAGATGCCTCAGCTGACTGTGTGGAGGTGGCTGTGAAATAGTGCTGAGAAGGTGGCTGAGTCCACCTTCTGTAAGAGAAGGAAGGTCCACATGTGAATCCAGGGGGCATCATTGCTTAAAGTAGCTTGGGTGGTACACTGAGAGCTCCCTACCTCACATTTCAAAGAGGATGGGGAACTCTCCTGCGCTCAATGAACCAAGCTTGCGGTGGTGGCATAGGGGAGGGGGAGCTGTGCTCCTCTTCACTTCCTTTCATTTGATCTGACTTAAAGACCAGAATACTAGAGCAATATTTCTCTGCAATGAGCCCAGGCTGTGAACCGAAGGCACCACGCTCTCCAATTGGTTTTCATTTAAATATTTTTCTGTATTGAATGTTAGTTTTTTGTGAACAGGGCGTGATTGAGATCACTGTGGAATGAATTCTTCTACCACACACCACTTCTGCCTGTGTTAATGTTCACCATGCTACTCCACCAATATACCTTCATAAACCATTAGCATCTGGGAGTGAGTTCTTATTAAAAACCACTAGGTGAGGTAATGAATAAACAGATATAGATCTGAGAAACAGTTTCTATTTCAATACACTGTCTTGAATTGATCTCTGAGGTCACTTTCAATAAGTTTCGTGCATCTCTTGTTGAGTTGTTCAGACTGATTTCCCAGCAAAGCTACAACTTTTTTTTTCCTTTTAAAAAAGTATTTATTAATTACCTACTTGTGCCCAACAGAAAACTGTCTCCAGGTGAAGGAATCAGAAATAACACACGTAGCAAAGAAAACTACCAGGTCTTAAATGGAAACCCAGTTATTTAAAATAAAAGAGAGGAAGCTGCCAGATGTACAAAAAAGGCCCTATTTCTGTAAACAGATGCACCAGTACAGACCCATATCCCATGCAGAGTTTGTTCCTTTTGAAGTCAAAGTGGCTCCACACAGACTTAAGATCTTTGTGAGCACATTTATATGAAGGATTGCAGTCTATGCCTGTGTGTGTTGGTGAGTAACACGAACATCAGTTCCACGCTTCTTCCACATTCTATGCCCCATTTTCTTTTTGGAGATCTTAAATGTTTCAACATTGAAAAGTCTCTTGTGGTTTGTACTTGCAGGTTCAAGACAGGGCCACACCTGCTGAAATACCACTAGAAAGATTGTTCTTGTGGCATTTCTAGCTCTGATCAGGAGCAGAAGTTCTGTATATTTCATGGGAGAGCTTGTTGGGAGATGTGCAGACCCTTGCTGAGTAACTTGCTGGATGGTTGAAGTTGATTTTCAATGACTCTTGGAACACTCTAGAAGATTGGAGGAAAGCTCATGTTGTGTCAATATTTAAAAAGGATAAAAGGGATGACCTGGGTAGTTATAAGCATGTCAGCCTGACATCGATCCTGGGCAAAACAAGAGAATGGCTGATGTGGGACTTGATTAATAAGGATTTACAGGAGGAAATGTAATTAATACCAACCAACATGGGTTTGTGGAAAATAGATCTTGTCAGACAAATGTGATATTTTTGTTTAATGAGATGACAATTTTGGTAGATGAAGGTCATGGCACTCATGTTCTATATGTAGATTCATGTAAGGCATATGACTTAGTGCAGCATGACATTATGACTAAGAAACTATGATACCTTAAAAACTGGCTACCTGACTCTCAAAATGTTAAGTGGGAAATCACCATTGAGTAGGTATGTTTCTACTGGGGTGCTTCAGGGATTGGTTCTTTGCCTTATGCTATTTGATGTTTTTATCAGTGACCTGGAAGAAACCATATCATAGAAGGTTAGGGTTGGAAGGGACTTTAAGAGGTCATCTAATCCACCGTCCTGCTCAAAGCAGGACCAATCCCCAGACAGATTTTTACCCTGGTTCCCCAAATGGCCCCCTGAAGGATTGAACTCACAACCCTAGATTTAGCAGGCCAATGCTCAAACCACTGAGCTATCCCTCCCCCCCAACATTACTGATAAAGTCTGCAAGCTTACACAAAGATTGGGGCAGTGGCAAATAATGAAGAGGACAGGTCACTGATACAGAGCTAAATGGACCACTTGGCAAGTTAAGTGCAAGCAAATAATAGGCATTTTAATATGGCCAAATGTAAATGTCTACATCTAGAAACAAAGAGCGTTGGCCAGATGTACAGGATAGGGAACTCTATGTTGGGAAGCGGTGATTCTGGAAAAAAATATACTTGGGGGACCTTGGTGAATAATCAGCTGAACATGAGTTCCAGTGGGATGCTGTGGCCAAAAGGACAAATGGCCATCCCTGATGCATAAACAGGGGCTCTTGAGCAGAAAGGTTTTATTATCTCAGTATTTAGTATTGGTGTGGCTGCTATTGGAATACTGTGTCCAGTTCTAGTGTCCACACTTCAAGAAAGATGTTAAAAATTTGAGAGGATTCAGAGAGAAGCCATAAGAATGATTAAAGGATTAGAAAACATGGTTTATAGTGATTGAGTTCCTGGAGTCAATATATTGAATTTAACAAAGAGAAGATGGAGTGACTTTATTATAATTAAGGCTGCGAGTTTGTCATGGAGGTCACAGAAGTCACAGATTCCGTGACTGTCCATGACCTCAGTGACTTCTGCAGTAGCTAGTGCTGGCTCAGGGGCTGCCTGGCCTGCAGCAGCAGTTTGGGTGTGTGGGAGGGACTGGTGGTTGGGGAGGCATAGAGGGCTGCTTACTTCAGGGTGGGGAGCTCCCTGGCTCCCACTGGCATGGCCCTGCAGCTCCTCCTAGGTGGAGGGACTAGGGGCTCCGTGTGCTGCCTGTGTCCACAGGCCCCGCCCTCACAGCTCCCACTGGCTGCAGTTCCCAGCCAATGGGAGCTGCACAGCTGGTGCTTGTGGCGGAAGCACTGTGCAGAGCCCCCTGGCTTCTCTGCCGCCTAGGAGCTGCAGGAACATGCTGAGCCAGGTAGGTAGCCCTTGTCAGCCCCGCCAACCCTCTCCCTCCAGCACCAGTAGGGGTCCTGGGCCACATCCCTCAGCACCTGTGGTATCCCCCAGAGCATGTGCTGCCCCTCACCAAAGTTTTAGTTAGAGGTATATAGTAAAAGTCATGGACAGGTCATGGGCCCTGAATTTTTGTTTACTGACTGTGACTAGCCCATAACTTTTCCTAAAAATACAAGTGACTAAAACATAGCCTTAATTATAATCTATAAGTACGTACATGGGGAACAGAAATTTCATAATGGGCTCTTCTGTCTAATAGACAAAAGTATAACAAAATCCAATGGCTCTAAATAGAAGCTAGACAAATTCAAACTGGAAACAGCTCATTTTATTTTTTTTAAACAGTGAGGGTAATTAACAATTGAAACAATTTACCATTGTGATGGATTCTCCATTACAGGCTATTTTTAAAACAAAGATTGTGTGATGTTGTACCCCATAATGCTTTATAAAAATATGCTTATGAATGTAAATTATGACATAACTGGAATATGTTTTATGCTACATATGCCATGTAACATATCTCTGCAACGCTTATGATCTACTGAATATATTTGTATACATGTATCTTTTTTTATTCAAAGTTATAAATATTGGCTGTGTACTTGTTTGATTTTAAGTAGTCTCAGTGAAGCATTTGATCAGCTTCTTGAGAAAAGACTATTCTTCGTAAGTGCCAATCAAGAAACACATAATCTGACAGTAGACTTTGATAGATGCCAATCCACATTTAAGCTTTCCTGTAGAGAACTGGGGTGAAGGATAGCTCAGTGGTTTGAGCATTGGCCTGTGAGTTCAATTCTTGAGGAGGCCATTTAGGGATCGGGGGCAAAAATCTGTCTGGGGGAGTGGTCCTGCTTTGAGCAGGGAGTTGGACTAGATGATCTCCTGAGGTCCCTTCCAACCCTGAGATTCTATGATTCTATGCATGGACATGTGACTTGCCCAGGTGACTCCAAAACTCCATCTTGTAGAGCGGATTCTATATAGGGGGAGGGAGGGGTTTCCACCCACAAGAAAGAAACTATATAAAGCCCTGGGAGATCCCTCCATTTTGTCTTCAACTGGTTCAGGAGATAGCCTCTCCACCCCTAAAGGATTCCTGTAAGAAACTGAAACAAAAGGCAGTAACCAGAGGAGGGTGAGTGATTGCAGGACCCAGACTAGAAGGAGGCTAGTCTGTAAAAGAAGCTTACTGGAACATCTCTGAGGGTGAGATTTCATCTGTAATCACTTTCTTATTGTATTAGGCTTAGACTAGTGTGTTTTATTTTATTTTGCTTGGTAATTTACTTCGTTCTGTCTGTTATTACTTGGAACCACTTAAATTCTACTTTTTGTATTTAATAAAATCAATTTTTACTTATTAATTAACCTAGAGTTTGTATTAATACCTGGGGAAGAGGGACAAACAATTATGCATCTCTCTCTATCAGTGTTATAGAGGGCAAACAATTTGAGTTTATCCTGTATAAGCTTTATATGGTAAAATGGATTTATTTGGGTTTTGGACCCCATTGGGAGTTGGGTACCTGAGTGTTGGAGACAGGAACACTTCTTAAGCTAAAAGAATGAGGAGTACTTGTGGCACCTTAGAGACTGACACATTTATTTGGGCATAAGCTTTTGTGGGCTAAAACCCACTTCATCAGATGCATGCACTGGAAAATACAGTTGGAAGATATATATACACAGAGAACATGTATTTTCCACTGCATGCATCCGAAGAAGTGGGTTTTAGCTCATGAAACTTATGCCCAAATAAATTTGTTAGTCTCTAAGGTGCCACAAGTACTTCTCATTCTTTTTGCTGCTTTAGACTAACCCGGCTACCACTCTGAAACTCCTTAAACTGTTTTCAGTTAAGCCTGCAGCTTTTGGGGGATGTGGTTCAGACCTGGGTCTGTGTTTGTAGCTGGCAAGCGTGTCTGGCTCAAACTAGGCAAGGCACTGAAGTCCCAAGCTAGCCAGGGAAAATGGGCTTAGAGGTAGTCTCAGCACATCAGGTGGCAATTCACAAGAGGGTGTGTGTGATCCAGTCTGTGACAGGTTGGATGTTTTTCTAAAATATATGCTTGGGGAAGTCCTATGGCCTATGCTGTACAAGAGATCAGACTAGATTATCACAGTTGTCCCTTCAAGCTTTATAATCTGTGAATTTGTGAATTTAAGGGTTTCATATAGTTCAGACAGCCTTTTGAGAATCATGCAGAGTTGGGGGTCAAACCAGTCCAAACTGAACTGGAATGCTAAAATCTCTTAGGCTTGTCCACTGTCTCTGAATGTTCTTATATTTATAACACTAACCTCCATTCATCAGCAGTTCAGGGATTGGGTTTAGGATACCATTTCAGGAATGCCTAATCTCTAGTAATGTTAGTGTCTGTCCAATGACTCAGAAAATCCATGACCACGGCTAGGTAGAATAAGCAGGTTGTGTCCACAAATTTGTGCCCAGACATATACTCTTTATATAAATAATCCCTAACATATTCTGTAGAGCAGTGGCTCTCAACCTCCCCAAACTACTGTACCCCTTTCAGAAGTTTAATTTGTCTTGTGTACCCCAAGTTTCACCTCACTTCAAAACTACTTGTTTACAGAAACAGAAATAAAAATACAAAAGTGTCACAGCCACACTATTACTGAAAAATTGCCAACTTTCTCATTTTTACCATATAATTATAAAATAAATCAATTGGAATATAAATCTGGCACTTAACATTTCAATGTACAGTATAGAGAGCAGTGTAAACAAGTCATTTTCTGTGTGATATTTTAGTTTTTACTGACGTTGCTAGTGCTTTTTATGTAGCCTGTTGTGAAACTAGGCAAATATCTAGATGAGTTGATGTACCCACTGGAACACTACTGTGTATGCCCAGGGTTAGGTGTACCCCTGGTTGAGAACCACTTCTGTAGAGTCTGGGCCCGGGGTAATGGTTGGGTTCTGTTCTTTGCTTAATCACAGGTTTCCTCTCTGACTTTGGGCAAGTCACTAAACCTATTTGTTCCCTGACTTATAGGAGTCTTGGGAAGCAGAATTAATTAACGTTTAGAAAGTTATTTGAGATTCTCCGATGAAATGCAAAATCTTATACCTCTCCTGGCACTTCATTATAGGAGTCAGCTATTTCCTACAACAAAAAATATCTAATAATTCTTTAATTTGAAAAATTGCATCCAGAAACTCAGTTTTTGCGTAAACACATAACCCACCTTCTTGGCTGAAAGATCATTTTCCCCATTCACCACACTTGCCAGGAAATAATACCTCCTGGATTATTATTATTCCTCTTAATTTAAACCTATGCCCCACTTTTCTGTTCTGTCCAATAACCTCAAATACATTTTAAGATTAATTTTATGATAATCCTCAATTTAAATAAGCAGGTTGCCTGTGAGGGTCTTCTCTGAAGGTTAATAATATGTATGAATACATTTTTTCAAAAGACTTAGAAACCTAGGCCCAGATTTTCAAAAGTATTTAGACAGGTGTCTAGTGAGACTTTCAAAAGCACCTAGGCAATTTAGTCATCTAACTTCCACTGAAATCAATGGGAGTTAGATGTCTAGTTGCTGCTTAAAGCCCCATAGATGCCTATCTAAATATCTTTTGAAAATCTGCCTCTAAATCCTATTTTTCAAAAATCACTTACAAATTTAGGAGCCTAAATTTAATTGAAAGTCAATGGGATTTAGGCTCCTAAATCACTTAGGTGCGTTTGAAAATTATACTCAATTTCCTTCATCTTTCATATGAGTCCCTTTATTCCAAAACAATTAGGCTGAGAGAGAGAAGTGAATTGGGAATGCATAGGGAGGGCATTAAAATATGCTAAGGTCTCCCAATGGCCCAGTTAATCTGTGAACAGTGGAATGTGAACATTGGCTCATTTTGTGTTTTTGGTTTTTTTTCAGTATGGTACTGTGAAAAATCATATAGGGATACTGGGAGTAGCTGAAGGTGGTGGGCACATTCCTTTATGTGAGAAAGGCTTTGAAATGTACTAGACTTTAAAAGTGTTGCAGTTATCCTGTAAGAACTGCAATTCAAAGCATAATAGGCTAATGGATTAATGAGCCCAGTCCTGCACTACAAGTTCACCACCAACTCCCAAGGATCTAACTGCTGCATTTAAATTATTTTAGCTTTCTGCTCTTTCTTTGGAAGTTCACTAATTGGGCTGCCTCTCCCCCTGTTGGCCATCCATTAAATTACACTTTTAATGTTCTGGTCCTCCCTCCAAGTTAGTGTTGTTCTAACTGGCCCTTCTTACAGTGTGATGTCCCGGATGGCTCAGTATCACTGCGAAATGATTAGACACCCTTTTGCTTTAAACAGGCTAGAATATGAAGAAAATGGATGCCAGGCTGTTTTTAAAACACTTTCCAAACACCCTGCCTGACAGAACAGAGGAGGGTAAAGAACGCTTGTTCCCATGAATGTAGACAGTAGAATTTTCCTGTTGTGAAGCACAGCTGTGCATGTGATGCACCTTTTATTAACAGAAGGAAAGGTGCTCTTGTGGTCAGGTCACATGGCTTGGACTCAGGAGACCTGCGTTTTTATTCCCAGCTGTGTCACAGATTTCCAGTGTGACCTTGAAATTCTCCCAGTACCTCAGTTTTCCATCTGTGAAATGAGATAGTAGTTCTTATTTACCTCCTTTGGTTAGTGAGGTTTGTTTAATGTTTGCAAAGCACTTTGAGCTTCTTGCATGGAAGATGTTATGGAAAGTATTGTTTTATGAGTTTCTCATTATTTGTATAGTTCCGGAATCAAGGGGGAAAAAACAACAAATTCCACTCTGCTGTGCCAGAAAGGAAGCATGTTGTTGGCTCATGTTGCATTCCTTTGCAATATATGAGCTCTTTGATTCTCTGTGCCATTCAGAAAACCTCAGGAAAATAGCCAATAGAAGGACAAAGACACGCATCAAAATGGCTAAGTAAAGTTTTCTAAGCAGACTTGTCTTCCTAGACTCCTCCTGAGGACAGACATGCACCTGCTGCTTCCCTTCCCTTTCTGTACACCTCAATCTCCCCCCTCTGCTTTTGAATCTGATTTTTCACTGCCTACACACCCTTGTGCCAAGTCGGTGTAAAATCCTCCCAAATGCTTTTATACCCACTTTGCCCAGGTGCACATAAGCCACACAGATGTGAAAGGCAGTTGAGAATCAGGCCCTTGTTTTTCTCCTTCTTCCACTGCCTTCTTCCAGCATACTTAGATTACTGGGCCTGGATCCAATGGTCCTGTCTCTCCTCCCCAGCCATATTTTAAGAATATATTGAGATCATGCACTGAGAGCTGTTTCCAAATAAAGATACATAATAATCTTCACCAGGAGGGTTTTTCCAGACTCAGGGTTTTTCCAGGCACACTCGTCCCTACAACACTGGTGTAGTTTAACTCAATAAGGATACCTTATGGCAGGGGTTCTCAATCTTTGCACTTCTGAGGCCCCCCCAACATGCTCTAAAAATTCCACAGCCCACCCACGCTACAACGACTGTTTTTCAGTAGATTAAAAGCCAGGGCCAGTGTTAGGGGGTAGCAAGCCGAGCAACTGCCCAGCTAAAGCTAAATAGCTTGAGCTTCAGCTTCAGCTTCAAGAGAAGGGGCTTGGGCTTCAGCTTCAGCCCCGAGCAGCTGGGTTTGGGATTCGGCTTTCTGCCCTGGGCCTCAGTGAGTTTAACACTGGCCCTCCTCTCTGGTTTATTTTGGTGTAGCCCCTGAAACCTGCTCGCAGGCCCCCATGGTGCCCCGACCTCTGGTTGAGAATTGCTGCATTATAGGATAGTTACCTCTCTGGGAAGGGAACTTCACATCAAGTCATGCTGAAGAGAATACAGAATAATGGGATCATGTACAAATTAGTAGAAAACAATGATAACCAATCATCCACACGTGCTCTGGATACAAACTCTGTCAAGACTTGGGGGTAGTCAGACTGCTGGTTTGAGCCCATGCTACTACTGAGACTTACCAGGGTGAGGAGGAGGTTAACAGTTCATGAGGAACCAGTCGGCTCAGCTGAATGCATTTTTGCACTGGCCAACCTGACATAGAAGTATTTTTTGTAATAGAAACCTAAGTTAGTCAGCAGTAGATTGAGTACTTGATCATGGAAATGCAAGCCAATTGGTTTATGGTGTGTTTCATTAGTCATATTAAGAAAGGATGAATTTTAAAAACACCATGAATGCAAGGTTCTATTTAGTCCATTTCAGAATTTATTCATGCTGACAGGTACTTATCTCTTCTAACTTCAAAGCCTGAGTATCGTTCCCCTCTGAACTGCAGTAGGTCTGTGGGAACTGAACTATGTCTGCTCCAAGCTGCCAAGACAATGTTTTCTCTTGCAACCTAAATCTCCCTGGGAGTGTCCCAAAGCCACATGATGAAGCTGAGAGTAAAGTTTGTATTGAGACCTATTCTCCTTCAGGAGTCTGATCCTGCGAAGTGCTCAGCATGGGTTATGGTGGAAGCTGAGTGAACTCTATTCTACTCGTGGAACTGAGCCACTGCAGGTGCAGACTCCAGGGTGGGTCTCTGCTCTTAGTTCTGCATATTTTACCTATTATAAAGTGCTGTGTAAACCCATATTGTTAAATAAATAATAAATGACGCTAAAGACAAACATGGTATGTGTATAAAAATACAATTAATCAGCCACATCCCAAATGGCTACTCATGGGCGGAGAACAGGCTGTTTAAACTACAGGCAGTTATTCTAGTGTCCGTTCCTGAAACTGACTTCAGCAAAGTGACTTTTACACATTTTAGACTAGGAGTACAAGTGCTCCAACATCAAACAGGAAAAGCTCACGAGCCTGTGGAGGCAAACTGTGTGAATCTCTGAGAGCCTGTGTAAAGCTTTTCAGTCCACTGTTATTTGCATTTGGGCCATTTTTTAGAGATAAATAGGTAGAGATCCCTTGTCAGTGAAGCCATTATATGGCAATTCTGTTTCCCCTCACACCAATCTTTCCCATAATCTTTACAATGATTTATGGTTAGATTAGTTGGCCCTTGGATAGACACGTTTACTTGTTTTCATAGGGCTACTAAAATAACTGATGATTTCTGTATTTCATCTTGTGTAAAGGGGAAATTTTACCTGCCAAAAGCTAGAGCACAAGACTCAAAGAAAATCAGCTCTTTGCTTATCAGGAGTTTCAGTGCTTTTATGATCATCGCATGAAGGATTCTTAACTTGTTTTATTGTGGTTATTTATATTGTTTTATTCGAATTTTTGGAAAAGCTATGCTGGGTCTTAGTCTTTTTTCTGTAATTTAACAAGGAAACAACAATAATATAATCATATTTAAATATCAAGGCCCTGATTTTTAAAGTTATTTGAGCCTTTGATCTTGGAATTTTGGAGTTATTGGTGGGGTGCAAATGAGGACAGGCAGGGGTCTTACTACTGTCTTTGTGGGCACAGTCAGTTAGGGAGAACTCTACATGTCCTTACTTGGGCAGGTAATAATTATTTTTAAATGCAAAAAAGGAGATCATGTTTTAAAAACCAAGGGCTTTAGGGTAGAATTCTCACTAGATGCCCACAGACATAGCTGCCAAGAAGAGGGGAGGAAGTGAACACATTAAAACAGCATATTTCCAAAGCTGCAGGTATTCCAATTTACACTGTCAGAGTAAACAGCAAATGGCTAAAGACACTTGCTCGCCACCAGTTAGTGTGGAGGACAGAGAAGAGGCTCCCTGGCTTCTAGAAAAGTGAATGTATTATGTTCACTAGAGAGCTGGCTTTGTAAACCACTTGAGCCCCTGCATTCTGCACGATAGCAATATATTCTTCTGACAAGCCGGAAGCATGCAAACAGGTCACTCCCAGCCAGTAAGCAGTTGAAGAACTGTTTCTCCAGTGCCAGCAAAGGTTTTGGAGGAGGCCAGGAATGGATGGCTCCTTGTAGTGCCAGCCACAATGGTTGGCAGAGCTTTCCTTCTATCACCAAACATTCTCACCTCTGGCACCAAGTCCTCTGTCCCTAAAGCCCTGGATCATTTTCTGCACCTGATAGTGAGGAATAAAGAACCCAGGAATCTTCCTGCTTCCTCTCCATAGGTTTGTGTTGGCCATAGGTCTATCATTACTGAGACAATATGCCTCCATTCTGACTCCGTATTTTAATGAAGATTTCCCTGTCCTGTATTTCACTGATGCATGCTTATGAAAAGCTGTTCTCTAATGCAAAGTTAAAATTCCTACATACGCTCACCTCAAACGTCTCTTTAAATATTAACTTGAAGAAAGTATTGATTGGGAATTTAAAAGTTATCCTTGCTTGAGCGGTCCAAAGGGCAAAGGTTAAAGAGTACATTTTATTTATTTAATCTGTGAGAAAGTTTTGTGTATTCAAGGTTATTGCAATAGTAGAAACATTCACCTGACCTTTCTCCAGCTGACTCATTATGAATCATATGATGTGTTTTTATACTACACAATAAAATGTCACTATAATTGAAGACTAAGTAGATAACACTGTTTCATTTTGAGCTGAAGTATTGTAAATTGGTAGTTATATACAACACAGGGTGTAAAAGGCAGACATGCCCAGCGACGCAGCTCTTTAGGCAGGTCCCGGGTTGTACAGGTTCTGTAGACAGGGCATATTTCAGAGGAAGTCTCACATAGATCCTGAAAAATCACAGAAACTTTTCAAATTGTTCTATCCAAAGCTTTTACAACCATTCACTTTTACCACTCTTAAATCTCCCTCTCTCTTCTCATCTACCTTTATAGCTAAGGTTTTTCTATAATGCCTGTCTCACTGCTGCACAAAACTAGAGAGCACCAAAGCCCATAATAAAAAAAGTTGTTTTCTCTCTGTTCCACATGGGCATAGGGGTTATGGCTTTTGGGAGGCATTGATTAAGAGCATGAATTGTGAGGGAAAAGGGCAAAGGTGTGTCTGAGTAGGTATCTTTCCCATCTTTTCTATGCAGATACATAGTATAAAAAGTTCAAACATGCCTCCTTCCTGAGGTTTGGCTTTATTAATAAACACAACATTCATAAGAAAATACAAAGGTACATACAAATCTTTTTGCCAGGCTTGGCTGCTGCTCAGCCCACATCCCCTCTTCAAGAGGACCACTTTTATTTAGGTGAGGTAACAACTCACCTTCCTCAGTGGTTCAGCAGAACCAACTTAAATCTTTCACAGCAGCATCAATGCTTGTTAAGAGGGCAAGTTGTTTTACAGTAACTGTACCAGATTGTTTTATACTAATTCTACCAGTGTTTTTCACCTGAGGATCAGCTGGATCTCTTCTGGAAAGGATTACCAGAGTTGGTGTCCCACCCTTGAGAATGTTTACGTTGTGGGATTGTTGGAATCTTTCTGAAATCTGTGGAAAGCTGCATCATTGATATGGAGTATGGTGGTCTTGGGGACTGTGTAGAGTAAAGTGGTCAACTAAATACCAGCATTCCATCCTGGAAGTGGTGAAAATGTGAATAATTGTGGTTAGGGCCTCATCTGAGAGAGTGGGTGAAGCCTCCTGGCAGGACAAAGGCTGTAGAAAAGTTTCTTACCAAGGTTGTCAATCTTCATTTCTAGGATTAATGAGGAGTCTAGCAAGACCCGGAGTCTTGGCACCATCTCAATCTGTTGTGGGACTGATACCCTTGATCACTCCCTTCCTACCAGCATCACTTCTGTGTTTCCTGGATTGAGCATAATCCAACTATGCTTTGTATATCTGCTGCTTTCTTCTACTCACTGAAAAGTTCTCTCTTGGGAGGAACATATAATAATATCCTAGAATTTTTGTAGCAGGAAACGCTTTAGTGAAAGTTGAGAGGTGGTTTTTCTTTCACCCATTTTTCAGTTATGTATAACTTCTTATTTATATTTATTTAAGGCAAAATTCTCTCTTTGGATTGAAATGTTCTGTGTTTGGTCACAGCTCAAAGGATCAGTTTTTGGGAAGTCTGAATCCAGTTAGGGTAATCCATTTTTGATTCTGTGCTTTGGTGGAAAAAGGAATACACCTTTCCTGTCTGTTGGAATTGCACTTCTGTGACTTAAAAGTGGCTGAAGATAAAAACTTCAAATTGTCCAAGGTGAATTCTGCTCCCAGTTATATACAATCCAGCTAAAGCCATTGATATTTACATACTCATACCCGAGAACAGGCTATAAGGCAATTGCTCAATAGAGCCCTCAGGAAGGAAGGGAAGACAAGCCAAGTTGGAAGAATATTGGTTCAGTATGTCTGAAGTTACAAAAGTGTGATGTATAAAAATAAATGTTGGTTCCTGAGCAGCAGAACACTCTGGGTTTTGTCTAAAAAGCCTTAGATTGTTGGGTTCACTAGCCATGCTTTACCTCTGAGAACTGATGTAAGGTACCATAAAACTTGGTTGTAATGTACCATTAACCTTATATTAAGATTTAAGAGTTAATTAAGCTCTTAAAGGTGACTTTCTCCATTTAGTTTGTTTTAAGGAAATTGAATGAAAATAAAGAAAAGAAAACCGAACAAAAATACCAAAATCAGCCAAACAAGGACTCAATGCTAATGCAGTGTGAAATATGAGATATCAAGCAAATAGAACTTAGGAAATTTTAAAGTTTAATTTTTTGCCACAACATGAACTCAGCCGCTTTGTATATGTGTGTTATTTTCAGTTCTTGTTTTCCTTATGTGTGACTTTATATTATGCTAGAGTGGTTTACTGTACACCATAAAAGACACAGTATGATCACATGCCCAAATTAATGTTGCATAAGAAACCACATATTATGATTTATTATTTTACAGCACCCAAAGGGTGCTTGGCATGTCACAATACAGACAAATTACACATAATATCTAGGTTGTGATCATGTGAATATGACTTTGCAGAAGCATCTACAACTCTTTTACCTTTCATATTCTTGCAGACAAAAGTCTACAATTCTGACTGTTTGAGGAAAGTGAATTGAAGGAGTTGTGTGAACTCTGTCAAAATGAATTTATAAATTTTATTTGAATGGACATTCACAAATGACTTTTTGTTATTGACCATCTGCCAACAACTAGGACCAGATCCTCATCTCGTGTAGATCAGCCTAGGTCAATGTACACTGGCTGAGGATCAGGCCCCTATTGTTAAGAAGAATTAGATGATTTTCCAAACTTTCATTGTAATGGATCAGAAGCAGAAACTGATGATTTTGTAACTTAGAAGGATTGAATCCTGGTGTGATGTTCCCCGGGTACACTCTGGTCTGCTGAACAGTGGTGTCCCCTCAAGTCTGCAGCCTGGGGTGCCTTTCACACTGCTTTGCTGTGAACTGCCACTGCTCCTGGTCCTGCTCATACACAGCCACTAGCATGTAAAATCACTCCCAGCTGAATACATGAATGCTCTCCCAGCCACTCGTGAATTACATGTAAGTTAATACCTCTAAATTCTCAGTCCCAGGCTTGTTCCCCAGAAATGTGTGTCTCGTACTAGTCCATACCCACTTGGACAGTGTAAGCTCATAGAAGGTCTGTCATTTCATCAAAGGAAAATGATTATGCACCAACCTTGTTGTCTCAAGTGGAGTTTTCCAAACACTTTAATCTGAACACACACTGGATTAGATAAAACAATAAAATAAGTTTATTAACTACAGAAAGATAGATTTAAATGATTATAAGTAAAAATGCATAAAAGTTAAAATTGGTTGCAAAGAAAATAAGAGCTAAATAAAGCTAATACCTAACTTGACAAGCAAAGGAAAAGCAAAATGTTTGTCTTACCATAAACTGCAGTAAATTTCACAGCCAGGCATCCTTCCCCCAGTTCGATGTTCTTCAGGTATTCCTGGATGTCATGAGCAGAGGGATGGGAGGACGAGTGGTGAGGTAGAAGCTATTGTCTGTCATTCTTTTACCCCTCTTCCCTCTTTGAGGATTACCCCCCATTGGGGTGCAAGCGACAAGCAGTCTCTTGTGTATGTGAGGTTTGAATTGTCTCTGTAAGGAAATGTAAATTTCTTGTTTATACCTTCTTACCTGCTGGAGAATAGCCTTTTAAGTAATTGATAGTTTCTTAATACCTGGCTGAGTGTTGGTCAGTCCTTTGTTGTCTCCGAGGAACTAGTTTGTAGGCATTCCCCAGAATCATACTATACTTCAGTAATATCACACAGTAAAATCTCATAGCTTTACACACTATGTTGTTACATGCATTTTAACAGAGCAATTATGCTCAGAGAATTGAGTTTTCCTATGATACCTATAAGGCATACGTTGTACAAAATGTATCATAATTTTATAAAAGTGGTCAACATGGGGTACAGGGTGTCACACTCCACCTTAGGTTAAACCATTGAGCACCCTGGTTCATGGTGAATATTAGGCAATGGAAAATATCTGAGAAATTATCTTTATCTTGTGGCCCTAATTCTGCACCACTGGCAATTTTGTCCCTGGAGCGAGATTGGACCCTGTGTTTTAAATAGTTACAACTTCTCTATACTGATTTGCGTTGTCTTACTTTCCCTCCAATCTTGCCTACATAATTTTTCTGTTATAATTGGTACAGAGTTCAGAAGTGTGCTAGCCATTTTACATAATACAGAGAAAGACAGATCCCTGATCTGGAGATTTGACAATCTAGATTAAATTAGAATATACAAGTGAGGAAATGGGTAGGGCAGGGTTACATAATTAAAATCAAGTGATCAGTTAGTTTAGTCATCTGTACTTCCTAACAATTCATCTTCTTGTTATTGTTTTCATCATGTGCTGCATTTCCGCTGTCAGGTCTTGCCAGATATAGTGATACTGCAGTAGTGAGATTTTTGGGGAAGGGAACTGAAGAAGTATCCCACGAAGGAGAATCTAGGTTGGTGTAGAGGTCATTTCAGAGTGGAGGTGGCAGAGTGGAAACAAAAGAAGATGAATTCTGCGATATAGCCTGGGGTTGTGACTGGTGAAGTAGTTTGAATTTTGTTGCTCATTGATAAAATCGTAGAGGAAACAGAACTGATGGAAGTCTAAGAATATCAGTAAAGTGGGAAGCACAATGAGCACATCTATTATTTTATTATTGTTATTTCAGAAGCATGTAGAGGTTTCAGCCCATTGTGTTAGGCACTGTACATACACACAGTGTTCCTGCCCCAAAGAGCTTATTGTCTAAACAGACAGAAGGTGGGAGCAGAAACTGAGGCACTGAGAGGTGAAGTGACTTGTCCAAAGTCACAAGAAGTCATGTGGCTGAGTCAGGAGTGAAACCCAGTGATCTTAACTCCTACTCAAGTGCCCCATCCGTTAGTCATGCTGCGGCTCTCTGAGTCCCCACCAGCTGGGGGGCGGGGGAGGGAAAGGGTTCTACATGCAGTATAATTAGGCTGTGCCAAAATTCTTTTTGACTGGCACTAAAAGACAAATTTCATTCAGAGGCTAAGTCTGCACTTGGAGCTGGGTGATTCCCAGCTTAAGGAGAAGTACTCACACTGGCAGGCTAAAAACAGAATGCAGACCAGGCAATGTGAGCTGTGGGATGGGCGAGCTGCCCTGAGTACATACCTGTTCAAGACCCTAGGCATGCACTTTGGGGCAGCTAGCCCCTGCCACCCTTCTCACTGCCATGGGTGCATGTTATTTTTAGTGCACTAGCTCAATCAGCTCCAGTGCGAGTATTTCTCCATGAGCTGGGATTCACACCCTCAGCTTGAAGCGTAGACACACCCCTAAAGGGTTCGACAGTTCAAACTGCACAGCGCCCCTAATATGAGACAATGCTCAGATTGGCAGAATGTCTTCCTGGGGGCGTGGGCATGCTGTTACATCCTGTCAAAAGGTGTGGCATATTCTCTTCCCCTGGCCAGCTCTGCTTTGTACTCATGTTGTATGGGTATAAGGGGCAGATTTCAAAAAAACCCTCAGCACTCAGTAGCTCCCCTTAACTTGAAAGTCAGGCACTAATAGCGAGTGCTCAGTACTTTTGAAAATCTAGCCCTAGGTGACCAAAAGAGGCGCAGAGCAGTGGAGAATCAGGCCTCTTACCCCAGAAACGCTCCATTTAATCGGGGCTCTAGAGTACAATGTTGACTATGGGCTGAAGGAGAGAATCTCTGATTTGATGCAATTAACCTTGTGCTTATCCAAAGCTTTCCTCAAATATATAATAGCAGACAAACTCCCAACTGAATGTTCTGGTTTCATTTATGAACAGAAGCAGTCAATATCCATAAAGAACTGATTGAATTTGTACATTCTCTTTTTCATATCCAGAAACGTCAGGCACAAATGAGAATGACCACACTTTCTCAGTCCTCGGAGATGATAGAAAGGGTTTGTCAGATGAATATTAGCAAGAATTCTAGCTGGTAGAAAGTAGGCACTGATATTAAGGATGGGAATCTACACCAGCAAACATGTAAAACAAACACTCCCATTCTACCGAATAAGCTATATTTGCAGAGGCAGAAGCAACATTTAAATAGGGCCAATATCACACCCATTTCAGTCATTATCTGTTTAGAATCTATCTTTAAAAAAAAATTACTTGGAAAGGTGCAGTGTTATCTGGAATGATCGTTTCTATGCAGTTTGCCAAAATGTTTCCAATTATTCTAACTAATTCAAGCAAAGGGACAGCACTTAGTGTGTAATTAGTGGCCACAGTTCAGTTTGATCCATTTTGAAGGCTTGATCCAAGGTTCATTAGTCTCAGTGGCTGAGCAACTTTGATGGCCTGATTTTCAAAGCTGCTGAGAATTTTCACCTCCTATATGTTTTGTGAAATTTGTGGGAGCTGTGTACATCTCTAAATTAGGTCACCAGATCCAGGGCCTATTTCTAAGAGTTGCACGAAATTCTCTCTTGTGAGATCATGTAGCCCGGCAGAAATCAGAAGGTAACTGAGAGGTATGTAAGGCCAGACAGACTGACTCTGTTCAGTGTTGAAGATGAAGAAAAATCTGTAAGCAAATGTTCTAATCTCCATCTCCTGATCTTTTACATGTTTAATCATTTCTTGTTACCCCTTTTATTATCTACCAAAGTCTTTTTCCATTTCCGTTCTTTGCATATTTCATAACCTGTACTTGACAAAATATTTGGAGTGCCACTGTAAACAAACACTCCAATTAATTAGGAGACTGGGATACAGGCAGTGCTTAATTTGAAGTGAATGAGGTGCCAGCGCTCAAGTAATTAGGTGTCGGCACTCAAGCAATGTTCTTACTTTCATAATTGATGTGGCAAGCCCAGAGGTGCCAGGGCTATGAACTGCCAAGCCTAGAGGTACTGGGGCTCAGCCCTGGCAAGCCCCGGCACAAATTAAGCACTGTATATTGGGAATTTAGGATATAAGCACTTGTAGTAAATGACAAGAATGAATCTGTAGGACTGACCACAAGGCTGTGAATGTGGGTGGACATATCCGCTTACTTAATTGTTAACAGTCTTTGACTTCTAACAAATATCCGGAAGGCTTTGGTGGAAAAAAAAAATAGGAAGAAAGAGGAAGTTTAGCATATTTAAAGAGTTTAA
Organism: Chelonoidis abingdonii; assembly: GCF_003597395.2. Lineage (NCBI taxonomy): Eukaryota > Metazoa > Chordata > Testudines > Testudinidae > Chelonoidis > Chelonoidis abingdonii. Next base: position 115,588,846 of record NC_133774.1, read on the forward strand.
TAAGCCATGGCATGAAATGTCATTGGCCAAACTTTATGTACAAATACAAATTGAAAAGGGAAGAATTTTTTAAGTGGGTAATAGCAAGGATTAATGGCATTAGCTCTCAGTAGACTTATAAGTAGTAGGCTTTCCAAGGTGGCTTGCAATGGATTTTTTTAGAATGGGTTTGTTTCCTTATGACTTATGAAGAAGAGCTGATATTTTTTTCCTGATATTTTTAATCTTAGGGGTTGGCTACACTTGCAGCTGTACGGCGCTGGGAGTTAAAGCTGTCTTCGTACAGCTGTGTAGGGAAAGCGCTGCAGTGTGGCCACACTGACAGCTACCAGTGCTGCAGTATGGTTACATTTGCAGCTTTTGCAGCGGTCTTGGGAGTGGTGCATTATGGGTAGCTATCCCAGCATTCAAGTGGCTGCAACATGCTTTTCAAAAGAGGGGGGTGGGGTGGAGTGTGACAGGGAGCGTGGGGGAGAGAGAGAGTGTGGATTTTTGGAGCCGACATTGTGTCAGCTCCCTGCCTTGCAAATTCCGACCACTTCCCTCACCCCTCTCTCATTCACTCTTAAATGCAAATAGCCTTTAGACCAGATAAGCAGCTGCTCCAAGGGACTCCTTTCCCCCCCTCCCCCACCAAGCTGTTTCTCTCCTGAAGCAAACACTAGCTGTGGACATTCCCTGCCTGCCTCTGCTCGAGCAAACATTTGCTATGTTTGTTTTTTAGATAAGCAGCTCCGGGAGCCTCGAGTTCACAACAAAACAAAGAGAGTCATCATAACAAAACAAAGAGAGTTCTTTAGTTAAAAGCATTATGGGAAAATTCCAGAGGTCAGTTACAGCATAGTAAGATTAATCACTGTTTACACTGGCACTCCAGTGCAGCAGCACCAGTGCTGTTCTCTTTATTCCTCTCATCCATGTGGAGTACAACCAGCGCTGTAGCCAGGGAGATACAGCGCTGTATGTGCCTTGCCAGTGTGGACGGGAAGTAAGTTGCAGTGCTGTAAAGCCACTACCAGCACTGCAACTCTCCAGTGTAGCCAAGGCCTTAGAGATATCAGGGATCACAGGTTTGATGTTCCCAGGTTCTTCTGCTGCCCTTTTTTTTGATGGGGGGGAAAAGGATTTCAGAGAGGTATAGGTTATGAGCAAAGGTATGGGAGAGTTGAACCTTGAATGAAGAAACCATTTCTCCCAAGTGTTTATGAGGCACTGGAGTTGCGTAGGCTTTCTTTGCACATATAAAAAAGCAAACAATGCTATGAACCCAATATTATTTTTCCCTGGAAGGTCATATTAAGGGCATTGATATGTTTTACTTTGCTGCAGCTTAGGACCTAATCCTGCAACGAGACAAGCATTTTTTGGAAACTATTACATGTCCTCAACAACACTGAATAAGAGTAAATGTGGGAGGGGGGTGGTGGGTTTCCTATTAATTCTTTTGGTTGGTATCAGAAAAATAGCAGTCTATAATATAGTATTTTACAGGGCAATGATGCAATTTGCCATGCAAGCGTACTGGAGCTTGTCTCTGAAAGAAAAGGGTTATTGAATATTAGGAGAGAAGAAGAAACTGTGTTACAGCTACTCTTTTTATTACCCTATTCCAGTCTGCATAGATATAGTGATGATTATGCTGCAAAGTCAGAGAGCCTTGGTAAAAATGACATGAAGATATTCATCTGAGATGTGATATAAATCAAATCATACCAATCAACCAGCAAATAAAACGCCATTTAATACCAGAAATAGGTTGTGTTAAGTAGTTTCTATTGCTTGAGTCTGTGCCCTGTATTGTTAGGTTTTAGCAAGTATAAAGATACAAACAGAGCTCTGAAAAATAAATCTGTCAGCACCTTATCAATTATTTATTTATTAGGATCACAATAGCACCCAACCAAGATTGAGACCCCATTGTGGCAGTCACTGTATGAAGACATGAGAGACAATCCATGCCCCAAAGATTTTAAATCTCTAACTAGACGAGATAGAAAAAAGGTCAGAGAGGGAATAGAAGCATAGAGAGGTGAAGTGGCCTGTCAACCCAGTTTCTGGAGTACCCTGTCTGCTGAGCTACCCTGCCTCTCTTTCAGTGCATGCTGGAACCAGGGACAGCACTCCATGCACAAGGTGCAATGTGTAAGAAGGTGCAAAGGCCCTTTTGGGGGAAGTAGAAGAATGGGCCATCAAGGCTGGCGTCATTCGTGGAGTAGAGGGAGAATATAGTCACTCAAAAAATACAAGAGCAGATAAGTAAGGAAGAGAGGAGCTGTGAAGGCCCTTAAAAGTGAAGATAGGAAAATCAAATTTGATGCAGTGGTGGGAGGGGATCCAGTGGAGGAGATGTGGACAGAACAAAAGGTCTGTAAGGTTATCACAACCTCATCATTTTGAATGGAGCTAGAGGTTTTGAGAAGGCCAGGGAAGAGGGGGTTGGAATAGTTAAGTCCAGAGGTAAGGTTCTGGGCAAGAGGGTGGACAGAGAGAAATGCTTGGTTCTGTGAAACATTAGGGAGGAAGAATGGCAAGATTTGAAATCTACTAGTATGTGTGGGATAGAGAGAGAGGGACAGAGTCAAAGATGACACCACGTTACTGGAGGAAGCTGGCAATATCAATAAAGACACTGAAAGGTATGGAAGGCAAGAAGGGAGAGTGGAGGAAAGAGAAGGAGAGTGAACAGATGATTATGGCAAGACAAGCTGAGTTGGAGGAGTGGATAGATGGAGATAATTCATGAGTGGTAGGGTAGATTTGTGAGTAATTTGCATAACAATGGTAGCTGAAGCTGCATGATCTGATCATGTCCCTTAGGGAGATAGTGTAGAAGAGAGGGGTCAAAGTTAGAGTTATGGTGGACAACCACCAAAATGTACAGACAGGAAAAGGAGAACCCACCAAATGAGATGTAAGTGATCGGATATATAGGAGGAGGATCGAGTCACAAAAGCCAAGGAAGGACAAGTTTTCAAGAAGTTCATGATTAACCTTCCAGGGGAAAAATAACAAAAGGTGTCACATTTTACAGTACACAAACATCTACGGGATTTCATAATGTAAGTAACAGGAAGAAAAAAAATCCCCAAACTCCAGTTGTCATAAATAGATAGCTAAGGGTTAATGTTTCTTTCACCTGTAAAGGGTTAACAAAGAGAACCAAACACCTGACCAGAGGACCAATCAGGAAACTGGATTTTTTAAAAACTCGTCTGGCTCTCAGTCTATGAGAGGAACTCTCTATCTTCAAGCTCTAATCTTCATAAGTTCAACAGTGTAGACATAAGTAGAAAACAATAGGCTTGTTGTGTTTTTATTGTATGTTACATGTGGTAGATGCTGAACTGTTTCTAATTGTATATCTTTCGGATAAGGCTTTTATTATTCGTTCGTTTAGCAATTGAACTGTAATTATTGTCAAAACTTGATACAGAAAAATATTGTTATGTCTTTTTCTTTCCTTTTTTATATAAAGGTTTTCTTTAAGACTGTGTTGAGTTTTTTTTCTCTGGTAGGATAGGAAAAAGGGGAGGGAAATCCTTTGCTGTTAAGAATACGGTAAGAGGTGAATCTCTGCAACACAGGGATTGGGGAAGGAGAGAAGACAGGGGAAGAGAGAGAGAATCTTCTGTTCCTTAATTGTTCTCTGTTAAGAGGGAGACCGACTTCTTGGGATCGTATGTAAAGATCGTGCAGCAGTTAACTCCAGGTTAGCACAGATGAGGAAATTCGGGTGGGAGGAGAGGGGAGAGGGAAAGTGTTATTCCCTTTGGGTAAACTCAGGCTTCTGATCTTGGGTTACCCCAGGGAAGGGTTTGGGAGACAGAGGGCCCAAACCCTGGAATTTTGCGTGGGGCGCAGTCAAATCTAAGTATTAAGCTAGGTAAGTCAAGGAGGCTCAGCAGCCCTCAGGTGAGCTTAGAGGGGTTCATGCTAGCTTCTCAGGTTATGAACGCTAAGGTTCAAATCGGAGTAGGAAAGCTACGACACCAGTACAACCCAAAATAGACTGTAATTTCAGCACGTGAGAAGAGGAAGAAGGTATGTATGATATTGTTTCCTAAAATAGTAAAAATCTAAGCTCAGGAGATTCAATGAGAGCAAAACTGCATCTGTTGAATGAATTAAAAGTAGACAGTGGATATATAAATTCTATTCAATCTCAGCTCTAGCTATTTTGTCCTTAGTTGCAGTGTGTCCTTACCTGTCCTCTAACTTCAATGTAGAGCACTGGATAACAAAAGGGTATATTTCTATTAATGACAGTACTTGAGCAGGACTGCAGATTGGGGACAGCCTTGTTATGTTCTTTGGGCCATATTCAACTCTTAGTTTCACCTATTGGCCCCATTGCCTACAGTAGGGCTGCATGGCAGTAATGGAGAGCATAATTTACCCTTTCATGTCTCTTGCTTAGTACAAAAGGCATATGCTGCCCCAAGTGTGGAAACGCCAAGTGACGCCCCTTGCTTACTGGTAATAACAGCCACTGTTCTGAGAATTTTCAATACCAAAGAACAGCAACTGAGTTCAGTGCATTAAAGCAGATACGAAAAGGCTGAATTTGATAGATTGACTTGTAAGTGTGTGGTTACGCTCAGGAGTGTGGTTAGTGTGGTTATAATCAGAAAAGTTACTATACAAAACTGTCACCTATTTAGGCTTCTTAATCAATTTATTTGATCTCTGTGCAAGATTCTCCACTGCACACAGGCTGTGTTAGACTTGGCAAAGTTTGGGTGCAGTGTGCATAGCAGTCAACAGGGAGCAGATTGTGGCTCCCTGATTCTCAACCATTTTCTGCAGGTGTAACTTACGCTGCTAGCATAAGATCCCTCTAGTATAAGGCCTCTCAGGGACCAGGGAATTGGGTGTAGTGGAGCATCTGTCTGCCACATCTCCTGCCTCTGAGGATGACAGGATGGAGGGTCGCGGTGCAGAAGGTGGTGGAGCTAGGTGGCTGAGCTGGTGCAGAATATGATGGAGCAGCCCCTGCCAGATTTGAGCCAGTGGCGTTTTATCCTGCACAAATTGTGATGTATTGAAAACTCTGTTAAAATTGTAGGTTGTCACTTTAAATGTCAGGGTTTTTTTTCCTGGTCCTGCTTGCAGGGTAGGGGGTCTCTATAGGGAAGAGTGTAACCTAGGCCTAGCAATGGTCTGTCTGCAGCCAGCCAGCCAGCCTACAGTAAGATGGGGACAGTTGTGACTCTGTTTTTGGTTTCTCACTCTGAATTCTAAGAAATAAAGAAGTGTTATGTTGCAACATTTCAGCAACAGTATTTTGTTTTTACCTAACTTCTCAGTGTATTGCCATGAACCTAACCCAATTCTCCAGCCACTTTTATTTGTCTTTATTGCAAATCTTGTGATATTTGGTGTTTTTTCTTAAGGCCACTGTTCCTGGAATTGTGTGATTGTGAGAATCTCTGCTTTGTTCATTGTAAATGAAAGCTAAGTAAGATTCTAGGGCTCATGGTTGCAGAGAAATACTTGAAAATCTGAACCCTAAAGGATCAACAATAGAAAGGCATATTCTTTTAAAAACTCGGAATTTTTAATCTAGACTCATGGTGTTTGTTCTTCTGAAACATTAGTTTTGAATGTTTGATGCTGGCAGTGGTGCACGAGATTGGGTGGGGTACAAATCAGGGGGAGAAGGTTTTGCTTTGCCTTTTTACCTTACCAAAGCAACTAATAAATTCAAACACCAATGAAATTCAGGAAGCTCAGAACTCGTCGATATAAAAGCTTGTCCCCCTAATGTCTTCCTGTTGATACAATCTTGGTACTTCACAGGGAAAATATTGCTAGCTGTTTGTGTAAGTCTTTCCTTTTGAGGGAGACAATATCAAGGGAGAAAAGGAAACAGGGCCTTATCCACAGTCTGTTCAAGCCAATGGAATGATTTTCTTTACTGCAATGGACTTTGGTTCAGACCTTTTAATTATCAGGATATAAGTGGATAAAACTAGAAGCAAGAGGATAATATCAAGATGAGGAAAATGTAGGTGGAATGGCAGGAATGGTTTTTCACAATGAAACCTATATGACTGTGAATGAGTTTGACAAGAGAGGTGATGGAAGCCCCAAATCTAGATCTTTTAAAAACTGACTGGACAAAGCACTGGAAACAAATACAGGTTGAACCTTTCTAGTCTGACACTCTTTGGTCCAGCAACATCCTTCGTCAAGCACAGGTGCTGACTCGGTGGGTGCTCTGGGCTGGTGCATCCACAGGGAAAATTAGTGGGTGCGGAGCATCCACCATCGCCAAGCTCCTCCCTCTGCCTCTGCCCCCGCGCCTCTTGCGCTGGCGGTCTCGTGCTTACCAACCCCTCCTCCTCGCTCCCAGTGCTTCCAGAGCACCGTGAACAGCTAATTTGCAGCATTCAAGCTCCAGGAGGGAGGAGGAGGATCTGGGGCTGGTGGCTGGGACCCTGGGTGGCAGTGGGGCTCCTGGGTAGGGGGCCATGCTGGGTGCAAAGACTAAGGGTGCTGCAGCACTCCCCGCACCCCTACTTCCTGCACCTATGAAGACCTGTTGGCACCCTGCACTGACCTTCTGTAGTTTGGCAAATTCTCTGGTTCGGCACTGGTCAGGTCCCGAGGGTGCCAGACTAGAAAGGTTCAACCTGTACTGTACGTAAGACTCTTGCACTAACAAGAACATGGGTTAGAGGACTGAGTAGGCCTTTTCCATTTGTAATGTCTTTGAATGTATAGAGATCTAAAACACAAGTAAAAAGATCCTTTCTCAGTGACCCAAAGGAATGAAGGCTTAGCCAAACCCATGAATTTTGATGCTGCAACAAAACACAGGCACAGACTAGTTGAGTTACAAGCCAGTCATGCCACCTCTTGTGTACAGGCAGGTTAGCTCCCTTTTCTCAGTTCTGTCCCTGGTAGCACTCATCTTATGTGCTGATCCTGGATGTGGATGAGGTAGTGTAAATTATTGTAGTCAAAGGAGTTATCATGGTTGACATCAACTGAGTCTCTGGTCCCATATGAGTGATTTAACGCCAATCTAAACAGGTTTCAAGATTTGTTTTTTACACCTGAGCTTCCTGGAGGCCACACACTGGCTTGTACTGCTTACTAGATTGCGGTTACTAGAGCATTTGGAAAGATTCTCTATCCCTTAAAACAATAAAAGATGCCTAGACCATGGGAAGCGCTCCCTTCATGACTTGTCTAAAAAGGCAAGCCTTTGTTTGCCTCATCTACCACAGACAGTGTGTTTCCCCCGCACAACTTGTCAAAAGCATCCGACAAATTTCTAGATACCTTGCTTTGATAAATGCTTATTTGCCACATGAAAAACTAGTCCATGTGAAAGCAGAATAATCTGTCATGATGGGACAAATGAACGATCTGCTTTTCTTGGCATCATCTTCTGTCTGTTCTGAGGTTGCATTATGGAAGTGCACATTTTCTGCGATTCAGAGAGACAAAAAAGATGGTACCTCAGTAATTCATTTGTGATGCTTGAAACCACCCAAGCTCTTTAGCTATTGAGCAATTTCCTGAGGTCATGAGAAGCTTCTCTTATTATTGTACAGGGCCTATTTACTAGTTGGAAGCATGGATAAACCTCCAAATGTATTTTTAAAAGACAGGATACCAGTTAGGGGTGGGTGAAGTGATTCAGATGAAACAAATATCAACTCAGATCCTCAGCCAAAATCTAAGCCAACCCTGAACCAAACGGAAAAAATTCAGTTAACTTTTTTCTTTTTTCACTTTGATGCATTTTATTGTATCACTTCCTGTTTTCAGCTGGAAGCAGAAGAACCAAAATACTGTTAGAAAATACCATGTGAGTGCAGTTCCAAATCTCTACTAGCAAGATTCCCAGGCTGCCAAGGAAATGCAGATAGGTGATTATTATCCTGATGGACCCTCCAAACTTACTGAGAGGTTCACCCATCATTAATATGAAGATATTTGAATAAATACAAGTAATATGGTGTTCAGAACCTGAATATTATGGAGGAAAAATGATTAAACCTCTCACAAATGTACAAGCAGTTACATGAGAGAGAATGCATGTGTGAATTGTTACTAATTATTTAGTTATATATCTACAGGAGTGGTATGTGTGATCATGATGAGCCTAACCTATCACTTTTGTCCATGACCTTCTCAACACTTCTCCTCCCTCACCCTCCATTTTAAGTGAAATACTCTGATGTTTTGCTATTTTGAAAACCATCATTATAAAAACCATGCAATCTGTTATAAACAGAGATCTGGCATCCAAACTGCATGTTATATTGTCTCCTTTGCACTTACAGAGGTTCACTGCAGCGGATTCCTTTTGCTCTTCAGGCTGGTGATGTGCAATCACAGCTGAAATCAGCATATTGATCACCATTCAGTCTCCAGCATGGCAACAGCTGGTGCTGAGCTTTTAATAACATGAAAAAATAATTAGTTACACATTTTCAAGTTCCCCCCATTCCCAGTCACTCTCCACGTGGGAGGAGTGTGTGTTTGAAATGGGACAGGGATTGCACACTGTAAAGTGTTTTAACCAGTGGAATCTCACTTTTTATTTATTTAAGTGTTTTGTAGGGCTGTAAGGGAGAGCTGAGCCCCACTGTGTAATTTGACATATGATTGTATTGACTGGACTCTTACTCCATGATCTCCTCTGTATCTTTGATTACAGGGGAACACTGAAAGAGGAAGGAGGAAGATTCAAAAAAGAAAACAAATAGTCAATTAAAAAAAATTGAAAAAAAATGTGCAAAGTGAGTTCGCTTGGCTAATTGCACGTAACATAGAACTAATGTTGTATATTAATTAGGTGGAAGACATTGCATAGAATTGAACCTCTAGGAGAGAAATCAAAGTTCATAGGGACTATGACAAGCAGGGCTTGAATAGTAAATATTTAATGGAAATACTTCTGTCCTTGCCTATGAGATGAAGATGATTGACTTATTTTGAGAAGAGGAACTTTGTTTTCCCTTTGCTGCCCCTACAATTTCCCCTTTAATTTGAGCCTTGATAAACACTCTGGGTGAGAGAGAACTTATCACATGAGCTGATAGTTTATAACAATGTCCTTATGACCAAAACATATTCTCTTGTGCCCGTGTCCAGCCCCAAAAACATGGTAACAAGGTGTTTTCTATTTTTAGTTTTCTCACTGCATCTTATTCATAGATTATGAGGCCATTAGGGACCACTGTGAACTTCTAGTCTGACTTTCTGTATAACACAGAGACCATAGGATTTCCCTGAATTAATTGTCTTTCTACACCTTATCAATACTATTTCTTGCTATGGTGACTTCTGGGTTGCCCACACACAAGAAAATGCCATTGCATAAATGAGTACTAATAGAAGCAGTGATTTCAGAAGTACTCCCTCCCCTTGTAGTGAAAAAGGGCCCTTTGTGAATTAAAAGGTATTGGAAGGGATGATGCGTCTTCAGGAGGAGTCAGCATGCTGTGTGGTGAAATCTGCTGGGATGGGCAAATAAGGGGAAATCGCATGAGTGTGGCCTGCAGATCACAGTGCCTGAAAATCCATAAAAGTAACAGGCCCATAATGGAGACCAGGTGGGTGAGGTAATATCTTCTATTGGATAAACTCCTGCAGGTGAGACACAAGCTTTTGAGCTTACACAGAGCTCTTCAGTAAGAGCTATTACCTTATCCACTTTGTCTCTCCAAGAGCGTGGGATCAACACGGCTACAAAACACTGCATAGGGCCATTATCGACAGATGGCGGTCAGGGCATCAACATTAAATTCATCCAATGAGTTTTCTTGCTCCTAGTTGCTGATCCTCTTTAATAACATCTAATAATTAGCATTTAAATTGTGCTTCACATTTGCAAAGGTTTTTTATAAACATTATGGGCCATGTCCTGACACTCTTACTTAATGGACTGAGACTTTATTGTGAGAGGAGTCCTCATGAAGAAAATGGGACTCCATGTGGGTACGGGTGACAGAGTCTGGCCCTTAGGACCTGATGTTCAGAAAGGTAGGTTCATAATCATACACACAAAAATGCACATATAATCTACATCAACAAATGTCTTGGCTCTCACGAGACCTCTTTTAAGTTTCCCACAGCCCTGTCTGAGGGTACGTCTATACTACCTGCCAGATCGGTGGGTAATAATCGATCTATCAAGGATCGATTTCTCGTGTCTTGTCTAGACATGATAAATCGAACCACAAATCAATGCCCATACTCCACCTCAGCAGGAGAAGTAAGCAGAGTAGATGGGGGAGCCGTGGCATTTGACTCGCCACCGTGAGGATGGCCAGGTAAGTCGAACTAAGATACTTTGACTTCAGCTATGCTATTTGCATAGCTGAAGTTGCGTATCTTAGATCGATCCCCTGCCAGTGTAGACCAGCCCTCGGTCTTGCCTGATGTATGTACTTCCTCTCCCTTCAATGGTCTGTGCCACAGAGAAGGATTTCAGGGTAGCAGTGACCTTTGCAGCAAATTGCCATGTACACCATGTGATGGGGCGCTGGCCCAATAGGGGCCCTGTGGGGTTAATAGAGCCCTAGGGAAGTGGCGCAAGAGGCAGCCAATCAGAGACGGGCTGAAGGGAGCAGCCAATCAGGGCCAAGCAGGCCCATATAAAAAGGGAGCTTCAGGGCAGAGGAGGGCAGTTCTCTGCTGGGAGCCCAGGGAGGAAGGACCAAGAGAACTGCCAGCACTCTGGACAGAGCAGTGCTGCTAGCAGGGACTGGGAGAGCAAGAGACAACTCCTGACTGGCTGCCTGAGTTTGCAGGTGGAGGCCCTGAGGAAAGGGCAAAGAGGATGCTGGAGCCACGAGGAAGTGGCCAGACAATTTGCTGCAGTAGCCACTAAGGAAAGTGGCTGAACAGCAGATTGCAGGTCCCCTGGAAGGTGGGGGGAGGGGAAGCACAGTGTGGCATTACCGGAGGGCTGTGTCACTGAAGAGGACATTGCGGTCCTTGGAGAGACATGGGTCCTAGCGCAGGAGTGATGGTGGTGAGGCACCACCTGAAGAGGGTGCACTAACATGCAGAGCTTATCCACAAGACAGCCAGAAGGAGGTGCCAGAGTGGTGAGTGAGCCCTGTTACAACCCCACATAATTGCCCCCATAGACTTGATTACAAGAGGCCTAAAATCTGAATCTCTCTGCTAGATCTCACTACTGTAGGATACAGGTCTTCAACCTAGTGGTTGCAAACAGGTGTTAGAGTGTGTGTGTGTGTCTATATGGGAAGGAGGTTGGGTCCGAGCACTCTATTAATCCACTATTGTTTAAAGAGAAAGAGTCCTGTCTAGAAGGCAGGGACGCTGGAAGATGATCCTTGTATGAAAAAGTGGGTTGTGTTATGTAAAAGGTGGAGAACTCCTGCTGTAGGACTTTGCTAGTGCTAACAAAGCAAGGATTTGACAAAAGCTTTGACTTACCCTCAACCTACTGATTCATCCATGCATAATATGGGCCACAGAAATATGAAGAAAAAACTGAGCATTGGTGTGTGACTGCAGATCTTGAAAGAATATGTGGGATGAAGAAATGCAGTTTTTGGTTTTTTTTTTTTGTTGTTGTTGTTGTTTTTTTTTTTTTTTTTTGAAGCTAGCTATAGACTTCCCTGGTTCCTTAAGGGGAAGGAGGGAGGTTAGTAGAGCACTTGTGGGTCTTTATATTGTGGTGATGGTAACTTTATTAGGCATTCATGGTACAGTGATGAGTGCAATCTGAATGGTTTAGACACTTAGTGTTCCATGTTCTATGGAAGACCTGATTGTTCCGTTACATGGTGGTGCTAGCTATAATTATAGTACTGTTAGATGAAATGTACAGGGACTTTGTACAGTATGTTCAGTGGCGTTTTTCTTCTGTATGCTTAATTTACAATTGACTTTTTAGCGGATATCCTATTTGGTGCTTGCAGCGAGCAGCTAGTTTAGTGAGTTTCTTTGTCCTGGGGAACTAGATGGGCTTGGCAGCTAAACTTTATAAATGTGTGTGAATCATGCTGCCCCAAGTCCTTGACTTTCACATGAGTCACAATTTTTCTGTCATCACATCCAGCAGTTACAATTCCTTCCTGTTGTAGCCTCTGTGGGCTCATTCTCCTTGGAACCTGTAAAGAGCTGTTTGAACAGAGACTGATGCACGCGTGGGTGGTAATGTGCAGTGAGGGTTCAGAAACATAACCATGCTGCAAACCTATGTAAACCGAAATCGATGAGACATCTACATTATATAACAAAACTGTCGGCTGTATTGTGTAGGTATTTAATTGGCTTTTTAATTAAGATAATCAAATGGATCACATTAGACCTAAATTATGCAAGAAGGGCCCTTTCCCTGGCCCCTGTCCACTAGCAGCTTGACCATGTACATTTTTCAATGAAGAAGTTCCAAAGTAAGGCTTTCTTTGGTCTCAATTAGCCCGATCTGCTCTTCCCAGCTTCCAGCAGACCACAGTCTGCTTCCTCACTGCAACTTTCCTTCTAGGATTCTGCAAGCTCCTGAGCACCATAGGAACAAAGCCTCATGGGCTTTTCTACAAGCTGCATCTCACATTTGGGGTAACAGCCCTGGTTTCTGTGACGCCCTCATGCAGCAAGCCTGACATTCTGGAACAGATTCAGGTATATTTGGATTTTTTTTGTTTTTTAATGTGAATTGAGTACAAAAATAAAGCATATGTTCTTCATATAGTTTATTTTGAAATAAATTAGATTTAGGTTTTCCTACAGTGTTTGGTGGGCCACAGATATCTGTACTGATAATGCATAACTGCATTGCCTGGTTATTTTGGGAGAATTTTCAGACTGAGAGAGGGAGACATTAGTTTGGCTGAAAGATAAATGCAAATCAGAATTAAACATTTCAAGTGTAGTAATTTACATTTGTAAAGAGCCTTTCTTCCTAAACAAACTATGCATATTAAAACACCACTGAAATGTGGTCACTTGTAACACTTGGAGAGGGTAAATTAAAAACCTGCATGGCATGAATGAAGCCAGTGCAGTCTTAGAGGTATGGTGTCATTTGCTCCCTGAAACTTACACCTCTTGAGTAAACAAGTTGCTGTATTCTGTACCACTTCTTTATGGTCTTCACGTGTCAGACTGTGCAGTTCTCACTGGAGTATTTCACTCTGGGAGTGACAAAGGCATGGATTTCTGTCACTCAGAGAAATAATTGTAATCCTCACTCCATTCATGAATGATAAATGATACTTCTGGCTACTGCAGCAAATTGCAATTCCTGGGGCCTTTAGGGATTCAGAAGAATTCCCCATAATAAGAACTCCATTGGCAAAGGGTGTACAGATGCCATTCCTATTATACACTAAGGGTGGAATCCACCTCTGTACAAAGTCCCAAAAAAGGCCAATGCACTAATTCACTTTACTTTGAGATCTTAAGTAGTATATAGGCCTCCTGCTGCCTCTCTGCCCATGGGTGAATTTCATCTTTTTTGCTTCCCCAATCCATCTAGAGTCCTCCCTGTCCTATCTGAATTGAGCTTCAGACAACTCATTCTCATCTAAGTCTGAAACTTGACCAGGTACCCGGATAGTGAAGACATTGCTTTGTCTGAGTGCAATAAAAAGATGAAAGGCTACCTGACCACTGCATATTGATGACACTGAGGGCCAACAGGCTTCACTGTTTCCCTGAACAGCCCTATATATGTGTTGGGCAGCAGGTGAGACAGAACAGACACCTGAAAAAGCCTGCCCAAAAGAGCCCCAAGGTGAAATCATGACCCCATTGAAGTTAATGGGAGTCTTGCCATTGACTTTGATGGGACTATGATTTCACTCCTAATGTGCACTATAGCAAAGAGGACCTCTGTTTTTAAGGTCCCCTTTGGTAGCCATGCACATAGTAAAGTGTGTGGTGTTCATTGTGTTTACTTTGGAAGGATCAGGGGCTGAGTCGGCTCTATTGAGATTCACACTTGTGGTTCCATGGATGACTATTGTTTGATGTTTGTATTGCAGTAACATCAAGATGCCAACCAGACTGGGGCCCCCTTGTGCTAGATCCTCTAGAAACCTAATGTGATGTTGCACTCTATATGGTTTTATGAAAGTATGCTGATGAGTATGAATATAATGCAATTGGAATATGCTTCATGCAAAGGATCTCTTGTAAGGTATCATTCCAAAGCTTATAATCTGAGTGTGATCATCCTATTTGTATAAATGTATCACTCTTGTATTTGAAACTAAAAAGATTAAATATAACTCTGAGGGCCTATTGTAATTATGCAAAATGTGGGCCATTAATGGTGGTTTGGAATCTTGATGGCTCCCATCAACCAGGACAATTGACTTTAGATGGCTCTGTTTTACTTGTAAGTCTTGCTGTATATGTGTGTGCTGGCAAGTGGGTAATGAAGTCTTACAGTGACATGTGATCATATCAACTGAACTGGAATCCATCTTTAACCTGGTGTTTTTCCATTGAGAAGGAAGGGGTGGGAACCCAGAGGGACAAAAGATTCCCGCCTCATGCAAAAGATATGTATGTGGAACAGAACAAAGGGGGGGGGCAATCATGAGAATTCCCCTAGTTACCACCTGAGCTGGAACAAGGGCTGTGTCAGGGGAAAGGATTGTGCCCAGACTCGGAAGGTGTCCAGTCTGTGAAAGAAACTTACTGAAACATCTCTGAGGGTGAGATGTATTCAGTTTTATTACTGTACTAGAGATAGACTTGCGTGTTTTTATTTTATTTTTTGCTTGGTAATTCCCTTTGTTCTGTTGGCTATTACTTGGAACCACTTAAATCCTACTTTTTGTATTTAATAAAATGTTTTACTTATTAATTAACCCAGAGTATGTATTAATACTGAGGGGTGGGGGGGGGGGAAAATAGCTGTGCATATCTCTCTATCAGTGTTACAGAGGGCGAACAATTTGAGTTCACCCTGTATAAGCTTTATACAGGGTAAAATGGATTTATTTGGGGTTTGGACCCCATTGGGAGTTGGGCATCTGAGTGTTAAAGGAACACTTCTTAAGCTGCTTTCAGTTAAGTCTGCAGCTTTGGGCACGTGGTTCAGACCCTGGATCTGTGTTGGGGTAGACTGATGTGTCTAGCTCAACAAGGCAGGGTGCTGGAGTCCCAAGCTGTCAGGGAAAGCAGGGGCAGAAGTAGTCTCAACACATCAGTTGGCAGCCACAAGGGGGTTTCTGTGATCCAACCCATCACACCTAGTAAATGGCAGTTCCTGTCCCAAAGAGCATAAGGTCCAAATGAGTTAGACCAGTAACTCATCTCCCACTGACAGAAAGTCAACTCATGCACAACTTGTAATTATTAAAGATAATGAGTTACATCCTCACAAGAAGACACTATGGCCCTTGGTGTTCAGACAATAGTTTCATAGATTAAAATATTGCGCTTCGGACAGTAATAAAAAAGGATATGTGCAGCAAACAGGATACAATCTGACAGGTCACAAGATAGACAAGACTCTCTCATCGGAAGGGTTACAGAGAGGTGAATTTATCATTATTGCTAAGACTTTGTCCAAAAAGTATTTGCAAATGCTCAGTTTGAGTTTGACAGGAAGTTTTAAGGCAAAAACAGCATGCCCTTCCGTCCCTGGTATATTTAAAAGCTCTTTCAGGGTGAGTCACCGGAGTTCTGTGGTTTGTGTATCCTGAAAGGAGAAAAGACTCTGTGTGATTCTCAGGCATTACAAGCAGCTAGCTATTCTTTTCTTCTTTTGCAAAAAAGAAAGGAAAATTTCTGATAAGGAAGTTCATTATTAGGTAGGAAGTGTTTGCTGGTAGAGTTATACTTTTCCTATGTTGCTGTTACTGCCTGGTTAGATGCATTGTGAACATACACAGACCTATATTGCTTTTCCTGATCTGTTCCATTATTGCAACAAGAGCAAACCCCCTTCTGGGTGAGCTAGTCAAAGACAAAATGATGCAAAGCATCTGCAGAGATTCTACACTGACCAACCTACCGCACTGTCATACAGTGATACTGTTTGAGCTTCTAATGTGTCTCTGACTGTCTTCTACTAGCTGAAATTCAATGACAGAAAGAGATGTCATTCTTCACCAAATGCCCTTGACTGCAACAATGACTTGTCAACAGCTGTGCCTTAGAAATTCTTCAAAGAGCATTGAATTCACAGTGGCACTTTCTCATAATCTTTTTGGCACAGTGTGATCTGCACCAGTGTCTGACATAGTCTCTTTGAGTCAGGCCTAAAGCCTAATGAAGACCATAAGAGGCAAAGGTCCTGTCACTGAGTTTTAGCTTAGTGGACCAATGCAATGTGAATGGCATAATTAAAACTGAGTTTTATTCACTCACTTGCATTGATGTCCAGTGTCTGGTTAGCCCCAGATGGAATTCCTCATATTATTCAGAGAAGAATTAGTTTGTAAAAACCATTAGCAGAAATGTCTCACTAAGGAAGTAGTTCTCTCATCTAGCAAGAATTACCTGGGTTTATATGACTGACATGGCCTATCTCAGAACAGACTGAAGAGAGAAGCCCTATTAGGAAGACCTTTTTTATGTTAAGATAGAGGCAGAAGACTACTCCACGAGACTAACAGCTGTTTAGTTGAAGCAGGAACAAGATTACAAAAATGAATATTACCCTGGAAAGTTGTGGTGCCTGAGCCTAGCTTACGGAGGTTAAATAGTGGGGTTCAATGCATAAAAGCTTTTCTTCTCAGAAGAACCTCAAACTGCTTTATAATCTGGCTTGCTTGCTGCACAGTAGGACCCCAACTTTAGGAGGCTCTTAGAGGACCAAAAACCTGTGCAAAATCAGACGTTTGGGTTGTGCTGTGTGTAGGCTGTGTTTTAAATTCTGCACTCTTAAAAGTAAAACGTTAGATAGTTTTTTCTGTTTTTCTTTTTGTCTTTAAAAGGAGTATTGCAGGCATATGTCTGTAAAATAATGGTGGGTATATTTAGGTATAATGCTTTAGGTATGGTGTGTGTGTGTGTGTGTGTACAACCAGTAAGAACACAGGTTCACAGAAAACTGGAAGAATATTGTTCTAAATTACACTATAGACACCTAAGACAACATTATTATATAGAGAGTCGTGTATTCACAGGTATTTGGTGTAATATTAATATTCATAGATACATTTACAACTAGTTGTGGGTGGTTTGGGTTTTTTGCACACTTTTAGGAATATGAGCATTGTTTAAAATTATTGACACAGGTGCTATTTATTCAGCATGAATAAGTGATAGTCTTGTCAATATGCTACAGTGTACTTTTAGCTTGAAGTAACTGATATCTTTCATTGGACCTTACAAGTAGTTCTCAGGTGAGGGCCCAACCATGATTTGTATCTTGACAATGGACTTTTAATAATTAACGATGATATTTAGCACATATTTAGAACAGCTTTTATTCTCTAAGGGTGGTTGAGCTCTGAGCTAATTTCATTTTTATGGAAGATGATCAACTCTTTTGTCCATGCCTCCAGAACATTTAGGAAGTCATTATTAAATGTCACCCACACTGTTCCAAGGTCTGAGAGACATCCAATCCTTTGGTTAAAAGGATTAAAGATGAAGGGGAAAGCCAACCAGTAGGATATAGAAAAGCTGAGTTCTGGCTTGAAATCCTGGCTCCCCTGATGTCAGTGGCAAAACTTCCTTTGACTTTAATGGGCTCAGGATTTCACCTGTGTTCCTAACCCAGGAGCGAAATGAAGAGAAGCTTTAAAGATGACCAGTCTAGAAAGCAGGCAAATATTCATACTCAGTATTATCCTGAAGGGCATAATCAAACTCTGGTTAACCTAGTTACTTTTATAGCTGGATTTCAATTACCCAGGTTTGTATAGTATTGAAAAGGATGTTGATCCATCTCAGAACTAGTTCATAGCCTCCTGAGGCATATTCAGAAAACTATGCATGGATATGGATATGGTAATATAACTAAAACATGCCACTTAAGTACCCAGGCAGAATCTGATGTGGATGCAATTTGTAGCAACTTTTATTAATGCTTAATTGGCTGTTTTAATGTTTTAAAAATGGAGGACCTATCTACATGAGCAGTCCTCGGATCTCAGGGGGGTCTACTCACATATGTAATGATTGCTCAACATGTATAAGATTAGCACATTTGGCCTATAGTTAATTGCCATCAGTTATGAATGAGATGTTTTAAGTATATAAATAAATAATTGATGACAGCAGCAGAAAAACAACTTGATGTGGAAGTAAAATATTAAATAGAAAATGTTTACTGGTTAATGTTATGATCTTTTTATTGTTCTCTATCGCATGGGCCGAAGTTTCTTTTCTTTTGCACACAGTACTCTGTTATACCCTCTTTGCAGCCTGGAGTGAAACCAACTGAAGAAAATGAATGCTCCTTTATTTCAGTGTATGAAATTAGATGTCTCTGGAGAAACAGAAAATATGAGTGGGGTCAACTTGTTGGTTCAAGTGCTGTGACTCTGAGCCTTTCATGTTTGATTCAGAGTGAAGGAAGTGGTCTGGAGTCCAAATCATGCCACTCCATCCCCACTGTCAATAACTGGCACCTTTTTTTGTCATTCTCAATAGACAAGGATTGGCTAGAACTGCCCTCTCATCTATGCAGGTGAGATCCTGAAAAGAATTGAGCCACACTACTGGGGTTCTGTAGAAAGGAGAGGAGGTTTTGATTCCCATTTCTATCAGTCTAATACTTTTACGATGGCTTAATTTAGAAATCAGTAGAATTTGTGGAGCCTTCCTTGAGGTGTAAAAAATGCACAGAAGCATAACAAATAAGAAAAATTAAGTGACTGGTTGAAGGTCAGAGACCAAATTGATAGCAGAACTGGGAACAGAACCCCCGAGTCCTAGCCCTGTGCTCTGCTTACTACATAGAATACTTCCCAGGCAACAGTGCATGACGCAGAGATGGCTGACAGAACCATTGCAGAGACCCAGTTAAATACAGACTTCCTGTTTTCATACAGATTTCAGCTGGCACTTTGCTGTTAGCAAAATTAGCATTTTCCCAAGATATTCTCTCTACCTCTTCTGTTCATTCAAGCACTCCAGTTGAGAAATGACTCTTCACAATAAAGATGAATAGTGCAATATTAATGATACCAGCATCCTGGCTTTAGTCAGTCATTAGAAGCTATGCAAAGCCGGATACTTATACTCTTATCTGAGCTTAGCAAAATAAGCATTACTATTTGCAAGCTAGCTGTTAATAGAGGGGTTACATTTGTTTTCTATTGTTTGAATTAATTTGGTGATACGCATCACATCCTGGTGCCTCATCTTCAGTACAACACATCCCAACTACTGCAGTCCTGGAGACTTCATGCAGATCTGCCTGCGATGGGTTTAAAAGTACACAGCTAGAGATAAGTTTAAAATGATTAGTGCCATTAGACTTGTGATTTCAGCCAGGGCATGAACTCTTATCTTCCAAAATAAAAAGTTAATACATTAATCCACCATACCACCTATTCCTCCTTACTTATGTTTTTTTTTAAATTTTGGTTTTCTCTATTGAAGTGGGAATGAATGTATTTTAGCCTTGTTTTGAGAGTTCAAATTAGAACCAAGGTGTCCTAATTTAGTTTTGTGTTCTAGCCACTCCAGCTGGATGCTCCCTACTACTCCACACTTCCTTTATAATATCACAAACTAGATGACAAAGGTTGGATTCAGATCCATGTGTACAGGTTAGCAGGCCATCCCTGTAAAGACCTCATTTTGCTTTCAGCATTTTATTTTGGGTAGATGAAATGGAGTTGTCAATGGATTTGAATATGATGAATAAGGTCCCAGCCTTCTGAATAAATGTGGCAGGAGGCACCCCTTAATGTTCATAAAAACCTTTGCAAATGTAAAACACTATTTAAATGCTAATTCTAATGTGTTATGAAAGGTGATCAGCAAATAGGAATAAGAAAACTTCTTTAACTTTGAAAGAAGAAATCTTCTCCAAGTAAAGTAGGAGGAATTTTCACAATATAACTTTTAAATTAATTTTTTGGGGGTCATAAAGGCATATTTCACCATTTTGCACACTCTTTGATGACCCATCATACCCTCCTGATGGCATTATATCTTCTGTGTAACACACTTGGAACAAGACAGGTAGCTGAAGCTGTTCTATAAGGGGTAATCCTGTTTTAGGATATTTTGTAGGTTTAGTATGTATAACACACTGACTATATGTTCACACTGAACTGAACAAGATATCAAAGAAGAAATAATCCCTGCAGCCAAGCCTGAGCTACTTTACCTGTAGTAATTATGATAGACAGAAATGGATGAACTTTTAAGCAGAGAGCTAGCCGCACAAATGGCAATGAATGAGCCTGACAAACCAAAATTTGTCAAGCTAGGGACTCAGCACATTTGAATATTGCTTGAAGATTTCTTCTATATAATCGATTTGGGAGCTGAAGGGGGGGGGAGGGCAAGTGGGGCAATTTGCCCCAGGACCTGGGCCCCACAGGGGGCCCCATAAGAATATAGTATTCTATAGTATTGCAACTTTTTTTTATGGAAGGGGCCCCCGAAATTGCTTTGCCCCAGGCCCTGTGAATCCTCTGGGAAGCCCTATCTAAACCTCTGCTAAAGAGCCTTCTTCAGTGGCCCACAAACACCAACCCATATCAGTGAAATGTCATCTTCACCATAGCATTTTAAAAAGGAGGATTGTAAGTAAAATGAACCCCATATATTTACAGACAAGATAGATATTAGCCTGAAGTCAGTTCTCAGTTCTGCTATAGACATTTTGTGACTTCAGGCATATCACTTAATCTCGCAAAAGCCAAATTATCTCTTAGTTCCCCATCTGTAAATTAGGGATAATAATAGACATGAAAAAGGAAGTATTTAGATTGTAAGGTCTCCAGGGCAGTGACTCTCACTTGCTACGCTGCTGATCAGAGTCTAGGATAAGGGTGCCCCAGCCCCAAGGCACAATTGTAATAGGAATAATATTTATTCTTATTTAACTTCTTCCTCTAGATCTCTTTTCTTCTCTATGTCTATTGTAGACTTCTGGGGGAAGAACTGTCTTTATTTGTATCTTGCACAGCATCAAGAACATTGCTGGTAGCTAATAAATAATTATTTCAGCAGGCCTGTAATGCTCAAAGAGGTTATTTGAGAGCACACTGCGTTCTAAAAAGAGCAGCAACATAATACTTATGCTGCTGATGACTTACAAGACACCCAGCAAGGTGTTCCTTTGAATATGAACTCGAAAACAGATCTCACAAGTGAAGGAAGGCAAACAAATCGAGAAAACTGCCCATACAATGCTAAGGCGTTGGAGTGGGAATCAGTTTGCTTTATGATTGAGATTGCATTCCTCCATGAAACACCTGAAAGGATCAAAGTTAGACCAGTAGAAAGATGAATCAGAGTCTGCTGCGGTTAGTTTACTAATTCCCCCTGCACTGCACAACAATTCCTTAAGACTTCAAAGTGGAAGAAGTTAAGGTGTCTGGCCCTGATAAGCCCAACTTCTGTTGGCACATAGGAACTTAGATGATGCAAAATCACAGCTCATCTTGCTTGTCATAGCCTTGTAATGAGGGAGTGGAAGGGATAGGTGAGATGGCAAAAGGGAAAATCATCTAGAAGTTTTAAACTGAATTATTATAGATCTCTCTGGGAAATGAAATTGTAAACCAAGTCATTGCAAATAAAAACTGACTTGAACCTTTTTTAAAGATTTGGAAAAATATGTGGGAGTAGGCTCAGGCACATAAAGATAATTAAAATAGAATATAAGTAGAAGTAAACATTTTTAGATGAATACTAAGGAAGTTATTACTAGGATGCTATAATGCTTAAGTGACCTATTGAAATGTGTGTAACATGTCAGTAATAATTCTGGTATTCTCTTAAATAGCATAAATAACCTCAAGCACAATTAATTTGTAAACCACATGTTGCAATTTTAGTCACTTCTCTGATGCGTAGTCTAACCTCAGTTTTTGCAACACTATGTCAGTTAGTGGTTTGATTTTTGTTTTAACGGAAATAGTCCTACTAGTACAACCCCTAATATAGATACAGTTATACCAGTATAAAACCGCCAGTGTAACTTAATCCTCTTCCAGTATGGAAATATTCTATACCACTAAAAGCGCTTTTCTGCCAGTAATAACTATATTCACAGTAAGAGGTGGTACTGGTATAATTCCAGTGGTACTTCTGTGCACAGACAAGGCCGGTGTAGAGCAGCACTTTATGTATCCACATCCAGCTGGATTTCCTCTAATATATATGGCCTTCATCTCACAGGTGTGGTGTTGTCCTTATCTCTCATGCATAGCTATCAGCCTTAAGGATTTTCCCAACAGCATCTTTGAGGCCAGGTTTTGTAAACATAGTGATTGGATGGTTCCTTCTTGGTAGAATCTCCCAATAAAGTAAATGCTGTGGCTTACTTCCCCTGATACTAGCACTACAAAGTAATTTAGCAGAGTTGGTCAAAAATTTTCCATTCAAAAACTGAAACAACAACTTGAAAAACAATTCAACTAGATTATTTTGGTATTGGAATTTTTGCAGCTCAAAAATTTTTTGGCCAAAAAATTAAAATTTTCATTTGGGAATATTGGTATAGTGCCTCATAGGAGTTGTAGTTCTGGTGCTTCATGCTCCCATTATTCTCTCTAGGCCAAGCTTCCTGGTCAGACTACATCACCCATGATGCATCATAGTCTCTCCTCTGTGTTGAATAATCAGAGATCCCCCCCATGGTGCAAAATGAAGGAAGAAATCTGGGTGGAGAGCCTAGCCCATAGAGGAAAATCGGGACATGAGACAGGCAAACTATAACTCATGAGGCATACATGTCACATATAAATTAAAAAAAACAATCAGGAATTTTCTTTGACAAAAATAAAATTCTGAGGAAAGCAGACATTGTGTGGTAGCTTTTATATTAAGACACTTATTTTAGGGGGGACCAGAAAAATGGAGTATTGCAATATTCACTTCATATTACAGTCAAATTGTCTCCTGCCACATGCCTGTGAACTGCAGTGTGGTATTCATGGGACTGGGCAAAACAAAGACTGCTTTCCCGTCAGTTTTACTATTGATGATGCAGCCATAAAACACATCCTCTTCTGTATGTTGCCATTTCCCCCTCTCATTTAATCTTGTTTTTATGGCAGCCTGTGTGTGACTTATAGGCGTTTGTATTGCTCTTATCCAGTTCTTGTCTGCCTGCTGTCCTGACACCAGCTACATTTTCTCTGACCTCCTTACTAATATTTTCTCTTTTTGTTTAAAGAGAAGTAGGATTTTTATTTCAAAAGCAGCTTCGTGCTGTGGCTACACATGAAGTCCCCACAGAATTCAATGGGAACCTCATGTCTATATCCATCCACTAGCAGAACTTGACCCCAACACATCAGACACCAATAAAATCTTTACATTTGCCACTTGGAGATAAGCTACCACAATAATAGAAAATACTGTGAAATACCCTGATTCTATCACTTACTTATAAATGCAAATGTAAAGATTGTAGTGGGGAGCATCACATATTGATCCTTAACTCCTCTCTGCTACCTTACTTCGCTTGCTGTTGCTGGTCTGTGGTCATATGGGCTTGCAGGAGGCATATTTCCCATCCTTCCCCTGCATCAGCTGCTACCATAGCTATATATATGACAATGGTGGAAGTTAATATCCGTTCAGGCTGCTTCACATAATGGTTTGTGGGAAAGAATCCAGAGGTGCAGAATCCAAGGTAGGCTCCTCTTCTTTGTCTCATTAGAAAAGAGTAGTCCAGACAGACTGAATATTTGCCCCAAGCATATCATCAGCAGAACCCACAAAACCAGCTGAACAAAATCATGGGAACTCTTTGTTCTACATTGTTGTTCACCAACTTGCCTTGAGGTACGTTAGAAGACAGACACCATCCGACAGATATATAAGTAAAGTGTCCATTGCGCTTAAGTCCCTGTAAAGTTTTTTTTGCCCAAACAAGCCTACTGAGTCACTCCTAATGATACACAGCATTCCCAAGTTGAGTGTCACTGGTCATATTTCATAACACTTTAAAAACACT
This sequence comes from Chelonoidis abingdonii, assembly GCF_003597395.2. NCBI lineage: Eukaryota > Metazoa > Chordata > Testudines > Testudinidae > Chelonoidis > Chelonoidis abingdonii. The sequence continues at coordinate 115,612,910 of NC_133774.1, forward strand.
TCTCTGCTGCTCAGGGAAAATCCCTAGATTTCCTTCTCTTATTCATGGGGATTTCCCACTCTGTTTGAAGAAAAACAAAGTGTCTTTAATGCTAACAGATGTCTCTAGATCCAGCTTCTCTGCTGTATTTAAAAACTAAAATAACTGGCCATAAATAATTTGCAACAGAAAAGGAGGTGGAAAACCAGCTCAAAGTAATAAACCAATTTTCTGTACGGCATCTTTAATACAAAAACATCCACAGTACCTTATGGTATCAATGCGTACTGTACAATGGAGAATAAGTGAAAAAAAATGCTTTCAGCTTTAAGTCATACATTCAGTTGTAATCCTACTAAGGGAATGGGGAGGAGGGGTGAGGAGAAGAATTATAAGAGACATAGGCAAGGAAGGAGACATTTTAAAGTGAGATTTAAAGAGAGAGAATTAGAGAGAGGCTTGAACCACAGAGTTTGGATTGAGTAATCAGATTTTAGGGGTGAAATACACAACAGCTGAGGGAGTGAAATGACTTCCCTAACCCAGACCCAGGGCATGGGGCTATGATGGAGACCTTAGTCTACTGTTCTAGCATATGAGCTGAAACAGAAAACACAATTCATCCATGCTGTTTGCCATGGATGTTAGGAACTCCAGAGCCATATTACTTTAGATCCCCCCTGGTTCTTCCAGGGAGGACCACCACCACCTCAAATGCCACCTTCTGTGAGGAGCTATGCATGCCCTGCGCAATGCCATTTAGACATGATCAGTGCATTTACACTTGAATTTCCTTATAAATTTAACAGAAGACAGGCCCACAGCTAAAGACAACAGATACTTATACATAGTAGGAGATTACTATAAAACACAGTGGCAAAAAGACAATGGTAGTAATGCTGATGCCCAGACAACACCAAGAGACAGCACATGTAACAAGCATGGGACACATTCAGGTTGGTAGGAATTAATAAAAATGCCTGTGCACATACAGTAACTCCTTACTTAAGGCTGTAGTTATGTTCCTGAAAAATGCAACTTTAAGCAAAACAATGTTAAGTGAATCCAATTTCCCCATAAGAATTAATGTAGATGTGGGGGCTAGGTTCCAGGGAATTTTTCTTCACCAGACAAAAGACTATATATCTCATCTACACACACACACACAGAGTATAAGTTTTAAACAAAATATTTAATAGTGGTACACAGTGATGATTGTGAAGCTTGGTTGAGGTGAAGGAGTCAGAGGGTGGGTTATTTCCCTTACTGCTAAATGATGAACTAGCAACTGGCTGAGCCCTAAAAGGTTAACTCTCTCTGCTGGCAGCAGGAATTGAGGGAGCTATGCATGTTTCCCTTAAATACACTGCCTTGTTAATTAGATCAGCTTGCTGAGATGGCAGCTGCTGCAAGCTCCCTCCATCCTGAGCCCTGCTTTATGGAAGATGGGGTAAACTGGGTGCATGAGCAAGGAGGAGGGGGACACCCTGACATTAGCCCCCCCTCTTCCTTCCCTCCCCCCCTGCACAAGAAGCAGGAGTCTCGGGGAGCAGCTCCAAGGCAGAGGGCAGGAGCAGCACATGGCAGTGACAGGAGGGACACAGCTGAACTGCAGGCAGTTGCTGCACAGGGAACTTAGGGGAATGGGGAGCTGGTAGGGAGACTGCCAGTCCACCCCGATTCCAAGCCCCTCAACAGCTAGCTGCAACAGGCTGCTCTTCCTGCAAGCAGTAGACAAAGCAGGCAACAGCCAAACGACATTACACAAGGGAGCATTACACAACTTTAAATGAGTATGTTTCCTAATTGATCAACATCATAACAAAACAAGGTTAATCAGGACAACTTTAAGTGAGGCGTTACTGTACATCTCCTCCAAGATGGTTGGGTAGCTCCTGCTGGACATACAGACTGCGTATTTATTTATACTGTGGCAAAGTTGCCACCCTACCCTGTCCGCTCCACACTGGGTACAGTGCTGCAGCAACATGAGTCTCAGTTTCCCTCATTGTCTTTTGGCTTACTGAATCTATAGGAGTGTCTTGGCCCTTTAGCCAGACTGCTTTGCAGAGTCCAGCCCATTCCTGGGCCGCAGAGTCTTTATCAACCTCCAAACAAACACCCCTTTGCCCCAAACCTTCAGCCCAGCAGAGCTCAGTTAGCACAGGTATGCCACTGCTGCTGCTCCCCCTGGATAAATCAATTCCCCAGTCCGGGGATTGGCACATTTCTACCCTGAATCAGGGATTCCAGCAGACTCTAGCTTATCAGGGGCCTCATCTTAGTCCTCCAGCTTACTCATGGAGATACCTGCTTTGTCCCCCTGCCCTGCCTTGCCAGAAAGACAGTACTTTCCACATTCCTCTCCTCAACTGGGCTCGCTCGGCTCTTTATGGAGACAATACCTTGCTCTGAAACACCTGGGCTTTATTTCTCATTAGACGTGGCTTTTCCCCCCAGGTACACACAGGCTGGTTAATTGGCCTCTGAGCCCCATATTAATCTTTAGTATCTTGGATGGGGTAAACACCCTATCATAAGACCATGATGAAAGGAGAAATTGGTTTGCCTGAAAGTTTGCCTTGAATGGCATGTGTAAAGTTAAGTTAAACAGACATGCAAATACTTTTGATGTCTTGTGGCATTAGTTACCTACTACTGGTCAGATGATTAGACCATTCTGCCTTTTCATGGGTGTTACAGTATTTTGGCATCCTGTATAAGCCAAAAAGCACCCGTGTGTGCATATCATCTCTCTCACAAACATGCTCTTAATGATTATCCGAACATATTTAAACCTTCAAAAAGTTGAGAGTTTGGGTTACTGTACAACAGCTCACAGGCATTCTTATTTTATCTGAAACAATTTATCCATCTCTAACATACACCCACGCATCCCTCACAATTTGTTGAAGAGCAAGGAATTTTAAAATGAACTCAAACTGGCTACTTTTTCTTTTTTTGCTGAAAACTTTGATAATAAAATCTGGAAGTCACTCCTCTAATTCACTTTTTTTCCAGTTGAGTTGAAGCAGATTTAACTTAAGACTGAAATAGAAATGCCATCTTTTTATTTAGGAATAAAACTAGTAAACATGAAGTGATCAGTGGTCACTCTTAGGATTTGGGGCCAAATTAATCTCTGAAATAGCTGTACTGGCTTACTGAGTTATTTCTAGGACGAGTTTTTCATTAAATGTCTGAGTGCTTTCATGTCATAAAAGATTAAAAATTTGCTCCAAACTATCATTGCAGTCTGCATGAACTAATTTGTTATAAAAATAGAATGTGTTTTTTAATTATTTAGTTATCATTTTATTTCAGTGCAAATAAGTCTTGTCCACCAATTTGTCAGTTGCTTGCACGTTGACCTCAGTGCCTTGTATGTGGTCTCTTGTGTATAATACAACCACCATGCGCTCATTTACATGGTCCCCACACTCTACACATTTAAACCCCTATTAAAGACCTACTTCTGACATGCAACCTTCAGTGAACTGAGTTGACGTGGAAATATTGTTGCCTATTGTTGTTCCCCTAGCCCTAACCTTTATTTCTTTGTCTATCTGTCCTTAGCCTGTGAGCTCCTTGGAGCAGAGACCATCCTTCTTGAATGCTCAGAAAGCACTGAGTGCAGAGGTGTGATATAAATTATCATCATCATGGCAGATCCCAAAGAGGCATCACCTCCTTGTGGACTGAGTGCCGTCCAGCTCAATCTGCAGGATCCCAGAATGGCCCTTTCACAAGACTTCATTGGTCATTTTCACCTCAGTGGCCATTTGGGCCACAAGGACACAGGTGGTCAATTTCAGTATAAATCCCCTCATGATGTGATGGTGCAGACCCTGGAGGGTGCTATTATAAAAATAGTCATCATCACTTTTTTTTTCCCCAGATGCTGAAAATTTGGTATGCTGTCTTTTTAGATTTCATCTTTCTTGTAAAGTAACATCATGGCTATTGGTGAGATTCTGTGTCCCGGCTCTGAGGCCCAGCACAGAGCTCTCAGCTCGGGAAGAGGGGCAGAGGGGGTGTCCTCCTTTGTGCCCAGGCTGCTCTGGGTCCTCCAGCTTAATTGAGAAAGCTCTGGGGGGCTGTCTAAATTTCATCAGACTCCTGGGCTACAGTACTGCCCAGAATATCTGTAGCATTGTACTCTGAAACCTTGCCCTGGCACACCCTTTGCTATCCTGCCAGGCCTCCTACAGTAGTGGTGGTGGTGGTGGTGGCGGTGGTGGGGAGGGGGGGAGTAATTAGAGGGCAGCCTTTCAGCTGTCAACCACAGTGCCTGCAGCAGTAGAATCCTCCCCTGACTGGATACGAGGCTTTTAGGGCCCCCTTCTGCCATGCCAGTCTCTTTATCTGATGTAAAGGAGCTGGAGTGGGAACGAGATGGGGAGTGATCTCATCTATGCATACTGATATACTCCATGTGGACAGCTGGACATGTGCAATAGATATGAAATGTGTGTCATTTTAAATGGTGTTTAAACTCCATTAAAAATGTGGGGAAAGTAAACCTAATTTCCCTGTTTCTTGTTTGCTTTTAACTCATTATTATTGTATTGTTTATTTCCCCCAAAAAGAAGAGAAAATAAAATGCATTCTAACCAAGCAAAAAGACAGCTCTTACCCGTGAAACCAAACGCTTCATTAAGACCAGGCGAGATGGCCATTACATGGCCTTCAGTCTGACAATGAGAAGGTGCCAGTGTCTGGCAGGAACCTGATTTGCTAAAGAGTCAGTGCTAGTGCTGTGATCAGATCTTGACAGAATGTTTCCATAATGTTTGATTTACTGTGATCCAGGTTATTAATTTGCCATTCAGCCTTTATGAATGATGCCAAAATGAAGTCTGTGACTCTGCATCTTATATTTCTAGCAATGGCAAGGAAGACAATGGGTATATTACTAATGCAATGTCTTAATGAGGATGAGTAAAATGGTGTCACTTTCTAAATACTAGCACTAGGTGGTGCTAATAAACCTTGCACAGAATGGTTAAATCTGAGTTGCACAAAATGTTATGAAACAAAAATCTAAGCTAACAATGATTTTAAAAGTTGTATTTTAATCTGCATGATTTATTTGATTACACTCTAATAAGCAATTTGCTTCACAGGTCAATTTACTATGTATTTATTAATTTGATTGTAAGTGAGCTTATACTTTTTTCTCTCCTGGTACACCCCGGCATGCTTAAAGATGGCTTAGTGAATCTCTTCAGAAGATAGGTAAATATCTGAACATAGGTTCATGACTTTTGTAGACGACTAACTGCAGGTTTTTCAAATAATAGCCCTGATCCTGAAAACACTTATGTCAGTAAAGTTATGCTTGTACGTAAGTAGTCTCACTGAGTTTGAGGGAACTACTCGCATATGTAAATGCGTAAGTGTTGCAGTATTGGGCCCAGTGCATTGACATCTGTTCAGACTGCCAACTTTCTAATGGCACTCAACCGAACACCCTTGCCCTGCCCATGCCCTACCCCTTCTCTGAGGCCCCCGCCACTAACTCCATCCTCCCTCCGTCTGTCCCTTGCTCATTTTCACCGGGCTGGGGCAGGGGGTGCGGGCTCCTAGGTGGGGCCAGAAAAGAGGGGCTCAGGATATGGGAGCAGGCTCTGGGCTGCAGGCTCTGGGGTGGGCCAGGGATGAGGAGTTTTGAGTGCAGGAGGGGGCTACGGGCAGGGGGATGAAGCCGAGAGGTTTGGAGTATGAGAAGCAGTTTGAAGCTGAGGCAGGGGATTGTGTGTGGGAGGGGGTACGGGCTCTGGTCTGAGGGTACAGACTCTGGGATGGGGCCAAAATGAGTGGTTGAGGGGCTCTGGGTTGGGGCAGGGAGTTGGAGTGCAGGGTGTGGGCTCCAGGAGGGAGTTTGGATGCTGGAAGGGGCTCAGTCATGGGGCAGGAGGCTTGGAGGAGGTGTGGGGTGCGGGGTGCAGGCTCTGGGAGGGAGTTTGGGTGTGGGATGGGGCTCAGGCGGGGGTGCAGGGTAGAGGTTCTGGGAGTTTGGGTGCAGGAAGGGGATAAGGGCTGGGGCAGGGGGTTGAGGTGCAGACTCTAAGTGTCGCTTAGCTTGGGGGTGCTCCCTGGAAGATGTGACATATACCTCGGCAGAGACATGGCCAGGTGGCTGTGCATGCTGCCTCCACCCACAGGTGCTGCCCCCACAGCTCCCATTGGCTGTGGTTCCCAGCTAATGGGAGTGGTGGAACTGGCACTCGGGGTGGGGACAGCACGTGGAGTCCCCCTAGCCGTGCCTTTGTCTAGGAGCTGAGGGACGTCATCACTTCTGGGGAGCTGCAGGGAGCCAGGTAGGGAGCCTGCCTGCCCCACCAACTGGACTTTTAATGGCCCAGTCAGCGGTGTTGACTGGAGCCGCCAGGGTCCCTTTTCAACTGGGAGTTCCGGTCATAAACCGTTCATCTGGCAACCCTAATATCTACACTGTGCCACACCTATCATACTTTATGTTAAATCTAGTTGTGGTAAAGATTTAGGCCCCAATTCTGGAAACACTTAAAAACATACATAATTTCACTTGTGAGTAAAACGTGAATGTATGTGTCAATGTTTGTAGGATCAGGAAATGTGCTTTCATCTACAGTTTGTATAATGTCAAGTAAACTGTCAGTGTTTAACAATAATTAAAAACACAGAAGAATCAAGTGCAAATTGTCAATACAGTTGTTCTACATTATTTGTTGCAGGTAGAACTTAGTGTAAAATAATCTTCCTGAATGTTTTTATTCCTTCCACTTTGAATAGCATTTTTTCCCCTTGGGGCTCAGTGTTAGTTAATATATTTATTTCATTTAGAGGAATACATTTATGGGGTGCATATTGATGGGGAACATAACCCCCTCGTCTCATTAGATAAGCTTTGCAATTGTTTTTACAGGCCTATATATGCAGGCCTCAGGCTTTAGCTAAACCAATGCTAAACAAGAGCAACTTGTTTATCAGCACACAGGGCACTGGGGTATGAAGAAACTGGGGTATGAAGAAACTAGGTATGAAGAAACTGGGTATGAAACACTGACAAAAGAGGAACTGGGAGGGGAACAAGGGGTCCCTTGGGTGCCAGCTCAGCTATAGGCAAGTATAGTGTGGCAATTATTGCTTGCTTAAGGTAACTTACAGGATGACCATCTCAACAACTGCCAAAACACATGAAATACATGGAAATAGTTTGCTGATTTGCAATATTTTATGCCAGATAAGGTAAAATATTAGTTTTAATTTGCAGTGTTAGCAATATAACCCAAATATGGGTATGTTAATGTGTGACGTTTTGCGGTTTTAACCTTTATAAGCTTGGTAAAAAATTTGTGAGGCAGAGCGGCCTACCTCTTGTATGGGTTTACGCTGTCTCTCCCTGTATGCATACTTGTAATCTTGTAATAACTATAAAGAAGCCTCGGCTTGTCTGATCCAAATCAACTGGGTGGTCGTCTTTTCCACAACAATATCCATGTGTCACTGAAGTGTAACTCTAGGTTTTCTGCTTAGTAATTTGTTTAGCTTGAGAGCTGGATGGTGCTTCAAATCTTCCTTGATGAGAATGTGGAGACTACCTGAGTGGCAACAGAAACTATGGAGTTTTGTGAGAACAGCGTGTTTCCGGTTGTTCTCTGTTTACTTTGTGTTTTCAAGCCCTACAATCCTAAAAGCACTTGCATGAGCATATATTGTGAGATTCCTTTGCCTGACTAGAGTTTAGAAATAGATTTAAGAAATATTCTTATGGGGGGTTGATGTCCTCTACTTCTAAAGCAATAATTTAACCACATCAGTGAAAACTGTCCCTTGATTCATGAAAGTTTTTGAAGTCATATTTTGTTAGTGCCATGTGATCTCCATAATGACTAGAGTTGGTCAAAACTCAGAATTTCCATTTTTTCTAGGACATTTTGACTTTCAATTTTTTTTTCTGAATCAGGACAAAAACAACTGTTTTAGACATTTCCTGCAAAACAAAGTTATTAAAAATAGTTTGAGACCTTGGCCAAGAAAAGAGAAGAAGCACTCAGGACTGAATGTTCAAAGGCAGGGGCAGCTCTAGACATTTTGCCGCCCCAAGCACGGCGGCATGCCGCGGGAGGTGCTCTGCCAGTCGCTGGGAGGGCAGCAGGCGGCTCCGGTGGACCTCCCATAGGTGTGGCTGCGGAGGGTCCACCGGTTCCGCGGTCCGCTGGTCCTGCGGCTTTGGTGGACCTCCCGCAGGCATGCCTGTGGGAGGTCAACTTGAGCCGCGGGACCAGCGGACCCTCCGCAGGCTCGCCTGCAGGAGGTCCACCAGAGCTGCCTGTTGCCCTCCTGGCGACCAACAGAGTGCCCCCGCGGCATGCAGCCCCAAGCACACGCTTGGCATGCTGGGGCCTGGAGCCGCCCCTGTTCAAAGGGATTTAGGTGTTGTGACTCTGAGCATTACAACACCCAAGTTTTAGACACCTAGAAACTTCATCATGATTCACAAAGCCTGAGTTAGGCACTTGGGCTCCCTATACAATGAATTGGGAAAGGTAGGCACCTTAGAATGCAATTTACAAAAGCCAGCACATTAGCTAAGCTAGCCAATGGGAAGGCCTGGTCGGAGCATGTGTGTGCTAAGCCACAGCCCTCTTGCTGGGACAGATACCTCTGTGCGCTCGGGTGCCTATCTCTGCTTGTGATTCTCAGTCAGGAGCTTGCTTTTGAGTTAGGGTTGCTATGCCATCTTAACAAGAAGCTGAGGAAGCACCCTCATAACTTTTAGCCCAGTGGTTAAGGTATTCCCCTGAAAGACAGGAGCCCCCTGGTTCAAGTCCTTCTCACACCTAAGGGGGGCAAGGATTTTGAACAGGGATTTGTCATTTCTCATGACAGTGCAGTAATCACTAGCCATGAGATAGTCTTCTTTAAGGAGCTCCTCAAATGTTCCTTTTGAAGTTGTTGCATTCTGGATTAAATAATGAAAGTATCATTAGAGCAGGAAGACTGGACCTTGGGTTTCCCACATCATGGGTGATTGCTTTAACTGCCAGACTATAGAGTCATTCTCATGGTTGTACTTTCTCTCTCAATCTCTCTCTCTTTCTGGCCCAAATTGCCTTTTAAGAGATTATGATTAATTTTACATTATTTCATGACATGTCTGTGGTGGTAGTGCATAATCTGGCATGCCACATCATACGTCATAACACTTGATGTGATATGCTGTCATTGTGCATTATTACTACTGACATGTCATGAAATAATATAAAAATAAGTAATATAATATGAAAAATACAATAAAATAAATTTGAAACAAAGATTGTGTTTTGAAATGAAATGTTTCTAAAATAAAATTTTCCTGTAACATAAAACTTTTCATTTTGGAAACTTTTTTATGGGAAATGTCATCAATTTTGATGACAACTTCATGACAAATTTGGGTTTAATCAAAATGGCACTTTCTTACAAAAAACTGTTTTGACTAACATTTTCTGACCAACTGTAATACTGACGCACATAGTATAAAACAAACCTGTACTCCAATTGAGTACCAGAGAGAAGATTTGCATTGGTTTGGGTTTTATAGGATTTTACAAAGAAAAATTAATTGCAATGCCTTTATGAGGCTCACGAAAACCCAGACTGACTGTGTACCATTTAATACAAGATAAGACACATTTGAACAATATGTGATTCTTTCTCTTTCAAAAATTTCAGTTATGGTGCCAGAGCTGACTGGTGCTTGCCTCTGCTGCATTCTTTAGCCCTCTGGAGACTTGCAGGCATATTCTGTCCTAGGAACTTTGTTTTGTATGAGCTTTTTGCATAGGAAGCTGCTGTGGAGATTTTGTGGCAAATTTCCATGTCACCATTTCAAGCTGGGATTGTTAGGTTTGACTAGTTACATAAGTCACATGGCAGTGGCTCTGGTTCCCAATTGGCTGAACCTAACTTATTTGGTATGGTGAATTGGCAGAATCCATTTTGATTTATTTCCTCAAAGGAGTCACTGCATATCCCATCCTCTTTCTCTGAGGCAAGCAGGAAAAATCTCTCTGCAGTACTATCAGGAAGACTCACTTCTGTATGGATGCCTGTCATGCACCTTGTTCCCTCAAAGAATATCCAGGATTTTACCCTGCTTAATTGCCCCCTGAAGACATGAGCAATTAGCAGGTTGCCTCTTCTGATGAGAAGACAGCACTAGGTAAGTCAACTGGATTTGTCAGAGGATGGTCTGATGGGTGGAGGTGGGAGAATGTATCGGGGACTGCATGAGCAAGATGGCTCCTTGTAGGCGCTGATGGTTTGGATAAATGTGCATGCTGGGAATCTTTTGAGGTTCCTCCATGACTAGCTGTATAGCTTTACTGTGGTGAAACGGGGTGTAATTGGGCTAGGCTAATGCTGCAGTGTTGCCAACTCTCATGATTTTATTGCAAGTTGTGCAATGTCTGGTGTTTTTTCTCCAAGCGTATGCTACTGGAAACAAGGGAGTGCATGAGAATCTTAGCTTTCATTACCCCACCCCCCACCGCATTTCTAGTTTTTATGGCTGTGAATAAAAGCTTGAAATCATAAACCGAGTGTACACTAAAGTATCTGAAAGCAAATTAAAATAACCCCAAATGTAGTACTTTAAAATAGTATCACGATTTTTTAAAGACTCTCCTGATTTTTGAAACCTGGCTCAAGATTTTGAATGTTTGGTATTGGCAGCAGAAATGCTGAGATTTGCCTGGGTTTAAATTTTCTTCCTTCCTGCTGTCACAGTGAAAAACCCCAACAATTGCTATTATGCCCTTAGCTTCAAACTCTTTCCCCTTCCTGGGAAGCCTGGAACTCCAGTTTGAGTCATTACCGTGTTTTGACTGGCTTATTCTGGAGCCTACCATATACTCTAGGGGAAGGTAAAGAAGAGGAGCTTGTACTAGGCTGCTGCTAGGGCTGAGGTGCAGTCCACTACTGTTAATGCAGTGGTGGAGGTGTCTCTGTCATTTGTCAGCACCTTCATAGGCACTCCAGTCACCTGCTTTACAAGCTGTAGGACACCAGCTTCTGTCTGCATGGTGGCAGGACTAAGCAGTGCATCTGGCTAAGAAACCAGAGGTCCCCCAGACATGCAAGGCCTGCTCTCATTCCTTCAGTGTCCAGTAAACAGAGTATGAGCCGTCTCAGTGTGACCTCTGTCCCCCGGTCTATTGGCCGTATAGCACCATAGAGGCGATAACATACACCAAGGGTTAAAGCAGGAAGGAGAGGCATTTGTGATGGTGAAACACAGCTCCCTGGCTTGGTTAAGCTACGCTTCCCCTCCTCCTCAGCTAACATGGTGAGAGCTCCCTCTCCTGTTTCAATGTAGTTTAACCACTGATGCACACTTAAAATTTTCCTTTAGTGTAAAGAAGGCTAATGTTTTCATTTTTGGAGCATGGAGTTTCTTTTATTCTGAACTGGGTGGAATGCCAGAGCTCCGTTCCCTACCCTCTCTCTTCTGAAATCTGGGACTCGGGTCAAATATCAGCAGGAGAGTTCTGGTGCATAGGGGTGTGGTCACTACCAGGGTTTGAGCTCCTGATAACACCTGAACTGTGAGCTGGGTTGCCTTGATTTTGACAGATGTATTATGTAAGAAGTCAGGATATATTAGCATAATGGTCCCTTCTGTCATTAAAGTCTATGTATAAAATATTCCTGAATAACCCGTGGCCTGGTTTATGAGTTAACAATGCTCTCACTCAGCAGAAATATTTAGTTGCAGATGCTGAGGCTTTGGTACCCCATTCCCCTGATTCTGCTGTGGCCCCCGGAGGGCGGGGGCGTGGTTTTAGCTCATACTTAATCTTTTCTGAAGTGACAGCGGGGAACCCATCTTGCTATTAGTGGACTTCATTGTAATGAGTTTAAGGAAGCTGAAGAACTGCACAGTTTTTTCTGACCTGAGAAACTATCCTTGCTGCATTTTTCTTGGCTGTTTAAGAGGTTATGGAAACTTCTATGTTACTTGAAATTTAGCATTCTAATTGTAAGATCGTTTTGTATCCAATCAACTATGCTTGATTTTTTTTTTCTTTTGTCAGTGGGCTATATTCTGGTCTCATTTAACCCAGAGAGATTCCACTGGGAAATTTCATGCTGGAGGGACTACAGAGCACTTACAAGCCTTATGTATATCATGCATTTGAATTCAGGGGGAGAATTTGGTCCACAGGGTCCGGAATAATCCACAGCTACATGAATATCTCCATCTTTCTGCTTGGCTATATACTATGTATTAATACACTGCTTAGCTGGAGCTTGCTGGAAAAAAAGATTTAAAAAAAAGGCTGTGGGTTTTCTTTTTACTGTTTGTTTTTAAAAAATGTGATTTTTTTTGTTTGTTTTTGTTTTTTGGATCAATGAAAAATTCCAACCAGCTCTATAGCTGGTCAGAAAATCTGAAAATCTTAGCATTTTTTGGAGAGTAGGTAGAGATGATAGTTAAAATTTTCAATGGAAAAAAATTGTTAAAAATTTGGAAAATGTTGATTAGCTCCAACTGTAACATTCATTTCATGCCGTACATGTTTTGCTGTGTGTTGTGTGCTCTAGCTATATTTTAAGCAATGTAAAATTAAGGTTATGTTTTGACTAGGATGCAGAAGAATTAGGGTCTTGTGTGTGCAGTTTGGGTGGCATCGTTCATTCAGGGACTGTTGTTTGTGTGCCCATGTGCAATCCTCATTTTGCTAACATAGATGGGAGCTAAAATCAGAACTGTAAGATGTTGATTGCAGCATCAGGCTCGAGGGCTTCACAGTAGCTTTTCTTGTAACATTGTTTTCTGAGATGTATGTGTATAGCTATATCTATATATCTTCCGTGAGGAGGAGGAAGGCTGATCCAGTGACTAGGGCACTAGCCTAAAACTTTAAAAATCAGGGTTCAAATCCCTTCTTCACCACAGACATCCTGTGTGGCCGTGACTAATCAGCCTTTCTGTGCCTCTATTCTCCATCTGTAAAATGGGTTTAATAGCACTGCTTTACCTCCCAGGGTGTTGGAAGAATAAATACATTAAAAGTGGTGAAGTGCTCAGATACTTTGCTGATGGGGCCATATAAGTACCTAAGACAGATTGTAGAAGTGGGTCTGAACTGGACACTGAATATACCCCTTCCCTCCTCAAGAAACCTCTGGAGAAGTATAGATCTGGGTCCAGAGTTCTTGTGTCCATCTTTGCTTCCATCCCATTGTAATGCAGTTTGCTCTGCAGCGTGGGGCCTCACTGCAGAGGGGGGTGTTGGGCCCTGTGTGGTTACTGTAGGACTTGGCTCAGAGCCAATTATGCATTCGGGGGTGTGATTCCCCTCTCTCAACAATTTTACACTGGTGTAAATTAGTTGACCTGGAGTTGCTTCTGATTGGCATTGATGTAAGGGAAAGGAGACTCAGGCCCTCTGGATTGTCAGTTGTTCTAGTCTCTAACATCAATTTTACAATGATGTAGCTCCGTTGATTTAAGTGGATTCAGTCCTGATTTACACCAGCTTGAAAGGCCTTAATGAGCTGGAATACCTTTTTCTGTTTTCCTTTCCTTGTGTAAATGCAAAACCTTAAATCATATTGTTCCATCAACTGTTAATGAAAAATCTCAAGTGATCTCAGGTAATAACCCTTCTTGAAAATTGATGAAGGCCTAATTTGGATGTCAATTAACTCTGAGCTATGCATGCTTGCCCCTCCCCCCCCCCCCGCCTTTTTTAAGGTGGAAGCATCAAGAATGTGCACAGTAGCTAGGCTTGCAATTAATGATGCATTTAAATGTAACATCAATAAAAAGATGTCGCATGTGCCAAAAATTCAGATCTGATAATGTGCCCTCAATATCAGGAAGCATCCTGAATGAAAAGCTGCCTACTGAACTGGTCCTCCTGCCTTACCTTCATTACAATGTAACCTGCTAATAGTGAAAGTTATTTTTCTTCCTTCAGTTTTCTTTTGCAATGGGTTAAATTCACTCCATTGCAGAGGGTCAGCACAAGTGCTGTGCACCTTGATTTGCAGGGTTTAACTAGGACTGAGGAGGTGCATACACTTTGTGTTGACTCTATTCACAGGAGTGAATTTCACTCGGAATGTCAAATCTAAGTCCCTTCTCTGGGGACCTCAATGTTCGCTAGACAGTGCCACCACGTGGTTCAAGTTTTCCAAAGCAGTCGTCAGCTCAGCAGTTGGCCAGTGCAGAAGCCATTCGCACACACAAAGGAGAGCTTTTCCAGAAACAGAGATGGGGGGAAAAATGCCAGTGCTATTTTTGAGTCTTAGCTGAAGCCACCTTTGAAAGTTTGGTCTTTGTTTTCCATTACTGCTAGCAAGGCAGGATATGACTAGAGATACAACTGAACTGGAACACTGCATCTGAAACCCCATCAGATGTGGGATCTGGATACTGAGCTAGATTTCATGCCTCAGCTTCATCTCTGTATGACACAACATGATATTAAGTGACATGAGAAAATGCAGTACCATGAGCAGAACTGAAAATAAAGCTTTACACTTTGTGTCTTTTTGTTGTTGTTCTCAACTGGAGTGAAAATCTATTTCATTCCTTAATTTTTGATTGTATTTATTTATTTAGAATATTTTTAGTGCAAGTTAAACACTGATGCATATGAAATAGGGACGAATTCAGAGGCAAGTCTAAGGGCTTGCCTCCCTGGGGAAAGTTATACCAATATAAATTAAGGAATGAATGTAAATAGGTATAGTTATATTGGTGCAACCCCGTGGGTGGACACTCATCTTCTGGCATAAGATTGCCTGTTTCAGTTTAGTTTGTTGCTTTGGAAGGGATTTAAGATAAACTGGAAAAAAAAGCCACTCTATTTCCAGAATGAGTGTCCATATGGGGAGTTTTATACCAGTATAACTATATCGGTTTTACTGGTAAAATCAGTATAAATGGTAAAACTTTCTCATGGAGACAAGCTCTTATGGAGACTAAGATGGTATAATTTATGTGATGAGTGATTCAGAAGAGAGTCCAAATTATACAAGATTACAATCCCTTCAATCTGCATAATGTGCAAATTTGGCTCATTAGCATGTGTGTTAATACATTATGTGATATTAATAAGGATCAAAAGTTGATTAAAGATAAGCTCTGGGAGTGCATGTATACATGTGCATTTTGTATGAGAGCGCCAAAGGGAGAAGCCTAATTATATAAGGTGCTGAGCTGATGATGCTTAACATTTTGTGGTCTCCAACCCAGGAAAAGGAAAGGAAGGAATCCTGTGTGTCACAGTACACTGTGTCTGTTACAGCTATCCCCCTATTCCATTTTGTTTCTTACAGCTGTCCCCATACTCCATTTTGTTTTTGTTCTCCTCCTGTGGCCGCCCCTCCCTGGCTGTTAAGTTGTTTACCAGGGCCACTGCCCTTCTCAAAGGGAGGGCCCCTTAAGAACCCGTTATTTAAACCCTCAGAGAATTGCCGCTTGAGAGCTCTCTGATTATCGAGACTGTACCATACCTGATGTTCTTGCTGTATAGGCCCTTTGCTGCTACTAATGGGTGGCTGGTAAGAATCTCTGTAACTTTCTATACTTTTATTTTATTATTATAGTTCCCCGCACAACCGACTCAAGCTAAACTTGGTTCTGTGTCTTAAACCTCTCTTAAAACTAAGCAGCGCTTTATAAAAATAAGTTTTGTGCCGATGCTAAGACTTTGCTCCGTGTGGGCTTGCCTCTGGTTCACTGCTGCAGACCATCCCCACACCACATCCTTGGCTCCTTGGGGGCTGCCGTGGGAGCTGTATCCTGAACATAATAGATGTAATTCATAGCATAAGGTGCACATAGGTTTTGTTTCTTTAGTTTAATAAGTCATAGTTTAAACGATTGGAAGAGCTTGTAAGTTTTCGCCTGCCTTGCTTATAGTTGCTGTTTTGTTGCCTAAAACACGTAATAGTTGCTTTTATAAAAATATAAAGATATAAAATATGTTGTTTTGAGAGATATAGAGATAGATAAAAGCCATTGCCTGGGTTGTATCTGTACGCTGTTTTGTTAGGCTTTGTATAAATATAAGTAGAAGATAGATACGCGTTTTTGCTGTTCGAATTCGTCTTCCGCTGTCATCGCGATCTCTCCCTGACTTTCCCGTGTCTGTTTTTCCCCTGCTCCAATCCCCCTCTGTGTACTTCTCACCGTGTGTCCTGTTATAACTCCTTTGCTGTTTCCCCCGTATCTGCACTCTCCCGAACTTCCCAACTCCTTGCTGGCTATCCCCCCGCGTCTGCATCAACTCCGAACTTGCCAACCTTGCTGCTCTCCCCCTGTGTAACTGTCCCAACCCTTTTGCTGCTTCTTTCCTTTGTTTTTGGTGTCCGCAAATAGATATAGGCTTAAACCTCCGCTAGCCTTCCTTTACACTTCCTCCGCTGCCACCTCCCTAACAGCCGAAGTAAACCCATCCACACAGCTCTGTTGTCCTTCCCACAGGCTGATAGGAGAGCCTACGGAGTAAGTATGGAGGCGGCTCGGAGTTGTTGTGGGATAGAAGTATGGATGGCAGTGCGACCTCCGTGTGTAGAGATAGTGGTCGGACTGGCCGACTATTGGTTCAATAGGCCGCGAGGGCTTCTTCCATAGGTCGCTCGCTGGCTAGTGCTATCTTGGTGTAAGGTGGTCTGGTCATATCTCCTTCTCCAGTTGCACTAATCATTCACTGCGGCCCACTCCCTGACGCCTGTTGTCTGTGAGCGCAGCCTTTAGTGACCCAGCCTTTAGGTTCACTCTTGCAAGCGCTCACAAATTAAGTCAGTAATTTTCTACATTGCATAATTTCACTTAGCACCGCATATTGTATCATTGCACTGTGATTCACATTTACTTGTGGTTATAAACACCCCATTGGTTGCCTCCACTTTCTGATATATTTGTATTTGCATTGATGCCATGTGTTACATTGTGTATAAGGCTACTAACCACTTAATACATTCTACCTAAGATTGTTGACCATTTTATATAGAAGCTACCATTTTATTTTGCATTTCTTTTTGGTACGTTTTGCATTCTACACTGTATCTAAAGTTGTTCCTATATAAAGTTGAGTTGCTTATTGACTGTACTGTATCCCATTGTGCTGAACCCCCACTTACTGTACCCCACTGTTAGAACTCCCTACATTGTTCAATAAGAAGAACCTCCCCCACCCTATACACCCCATCCCATCGTATTTCATTGCTAAATTCCCACCACTTCCTTTTTCCTTTAATAAAGAAATTAATTGGCACCCCACCTGTGTGGTAATTGCTCCCCAAGATCCCATATACCTGCTGGCAGGGACAAAATTGGCACCCCACCTGTGTGGTAATTGCTCCCCAAGATCCCATATACCTGCAGGCAGGGACACACTGTAGCTCTCTGAGATCTTTGTGTATGAACTTCTGTCCTTGACAAAGAAAAGACACTCTTTGGAAAGGTAACCAATTTTTTCCCTCCACAGTGATGGAAGAAATCAGCAGCTTGTTACATGTTTTTTAAGTTTTAGGAATTTTTTGAATTTCACAATATTTCACCCATAACTTAAACTGTTGTTTTTCAAGGGAATTGTAGTTAAAACATGTACAAGTGTTTTAATCAAATGAAAATGAGTGTTATACAAATAGTAAAGATTTTCATTTAAAAATTCTTGCTCTGACTCTAAGACAACTATGGGAATGAAGAAAAGAAAAACAAAACAGTTAATAGCCTAAGGGTAAAATTTTCTAAAGAGCTGAAGTAACTTGGGAATCTAAGACCCATTTTCAGAAGTGTTTTACCAGACTTATATAGAACTTGAATCAGAATGCTGAGTTCTCTTCTAAATCTAGCACTCTCAACTTTTAAGTGTGTTCTAAGGGCTTGATGCACTGTCCATTGAAGTTGATGGTAGTTTATCCAATGACTTCAGCAGACATTGGCTCAAGCCCTAAATCTGGCAAAAATAAATTTTTCCCATCTGTACTACTTAACTCAATGTTATGACATCTGAAGTGATTAACTGGAGCATTTTTGACTTCATAACTTGATCAGAAAAGTTGTTGTGTCCATAAGCTCAGCACACAGGCAGATTTTTTTAATTACTTTTTCCTTTATAGATGCATGTTCTCAGAATGGTAACAAGCTGGTGTGTTAATTTATTTTCCATTAAACAGTCAATAGCTATCAGTCATCATATTAATGGTTCTAGTGAGCTTGGAATTTTAGAAACATGGTAAGAGAACACATTCACATGTACACTTATGTCTTTGTGCAGCTGAATAAGAGCTGTGATGATGTCATGGACGCAGAGTCCAAATTATTTACACTGGCTGGAAAAAAACAACCTCCAATATTTTTTTATAATGTTTGAAACTATTACTTAAAAAAAAAAAAAAGAGAGAGCCTTGAATGGCACTGGATACCTCCCTCTAAGCTGTCTTTCATTATGAGTGATGTCTTACTTCAGACACAAACTTAGCTTCATCCCACTAAGTCTGCTAAGAGGTTATAAATAATAGTTGCATATGAAATGTGCAATCACAAAACTGTGATCAAGCACTGTGGTCTAAATAATGTTTTCTATGTCCAGTAAAGATGTGCTGTGGAATTTATAAGGCAAGAGTCTGCTCCCAATGACATCTGTATAAACCATTTGAAATCCAGATTTACGTTGGTGTCGCGGTAAGCAGAATTTCCCCTATGTTGTGTACGTCTTTCTGTAATTCAGTCTATAGGAAATAGTAGGCCTGTTTGCTGAAAGGCTTGAATCCTATTTTACAGCAAGCAGAGAGAGGCATAATATGAATACAAATCTATTGGCACCAACAGTACATATTAGTCGTGAGATTATATTGTGAAGGCTACTGAAAATTCAATAAATATCCTGTTTTCAGATCTACTGGAGATTCATTATCAATTCAGCTGCTTTGTAACTGCGACAAAACACACAAAGACACAAATCCTGCCTTCCATCTCTGCATGGGTAGAGGGCCCTGGCAAGTGCAAAACCAGTATATTTACGCTGTCTGAGGGGATGGGGAATAGGAGCAGGCGAGCCTAGACAGGAGGTCCAGACATAACTCCCTATGTACTGGTTAGCACAACTCCATAGAAGCTCCTTGCATCTGAGGACACAGCTGTGTTTTGGGGGTGCGTACGTTAAGACTATGTGAGTCCTCCAGGTGTTCTCCCTAGCAGAGGGCAAGCACAAGAGCTGCAGCCCTGCACTCTCAGCCCCTCAGCTTCAGACTTAAATTCTGGGCTGTTTGCTGGATATAGGACTTGGCCCAAAAGATGCAATAAAATAGAATTAAAGGTCAGTTGTGTGCAAGCTGCAGGCACTGCTGACGGTACTACCTGAACCATTTTTGGGTATTTTGATATGTTATTTTCTGACAGACCACTATGGGGATGGTCTCAAAGGAGAATTATTTTCAAATAACACCAACAAAATACAATTGGATCACATTTAAAAAAAACTGACAATGGCTGCCACGACAAAAATCCAAGTGGTTAAACAGTCAAACTCCATTTTTAATAAACAAATATTCAGTGTCATGACACTCCCTAAGACCATCTTCTTAATGTTCAGGTGATTGGAATTCTGGAAGCCAGGCGAGATATTCGGTGTACTTGTATCCTGAGACTAATATATTGTGCTTATATAAAAGATTTCATCAGAGGACCTGAAAATTACTTTATGAAAGTGGTACACATTCGCTCCCTTTTATGCCATAGGCTTGACTGGTACTGACTCTCCCCTCAGGTACACAGGTGTAAATCAGGAATATATCCAGTGACTTGTCTACATGGTGTGTTAGTTCATGTATCGTACACTAACTGACCTGTGTGGATCCTGCTGGTAAGCACTAAAAATTCCCTAGTGTGCATTTAATGTAGTCCCATTTTCAAACAAAACTGTTTTAACATGCACTTTTAGTGCACACCAGCAGGGTCCACACGGCCCAGTTAGTGAGCAGCACACTAGAATGCATACCTTTCTAATGTGGACTAACACAGGTGTAGATGACCCCCTGTCATAAACAGATAGCTAAGGGTTAATGTTTCTTTCACCTGTAAAGGGTTAACAAAGAGAACCAAACACCTGACAAGAGGACCAATCAGGAAACCGGATTTTTCAAAGCTTAAGGGAGGGAATTTGGGTTTTCTTGTTCTTGGGTTTTTTTTCTTGGTCTTGGTTTTTGTCTGTTCTGTCTCTCTCCGCATATGAGAGGATCTATTTCCAATCTCTCATATCTTCTGTTTCCCAGTTGTAAGTACAAGGTAGCAAGTATAGTCTTTTAATTGTTTTCCTGTATTTGCATCTGTGTATCTGGCTTGGTGGGTCTTTATATGTATTTGGCTATAAGTACTTTAAATTGTATTGTTTTTGGGTAGGCTGTTTATCCCTTTTCTATTGTTTATTCATTTTCTTTAAGGAAAGCCCTGTATCTTAACATCTAGGTTACAGAGAACTGTTATTCTATTCTTTCTTTCTTTTTTTTATTAAAAGTTTTGCTTTTAAGAACTGTTGATTTCTTTTTCTAGTTGAACCACCAGGTTGGTGGGAGAGGAAGACAGGGGGGAAGGGGAAAAGCTGCTCTTCTCTGGTTCAACTCTCCTAGTTTGTCCCAGGGCGGTGAAAAAGCTATGCGCGGGAGAAAGAAGAATCTTTCTGTTCCTTGTCTTTGGTTGTCTCTTTGTGAAGAAGGAGACATACTTCTTGGTATTGTGATGTAAAGAGGTTGCATCAGTCACTCTCAGGTTAGCCCAGAGAGGATTTGCGGTGGGAGAGAGGTGTGTGGGGGGGGGGGAATGGTTTATTCCCTTTGTGGTAAGACTCAGAGCCTCCTGAGTCTTGAGGTCCCGGAGAAAACTTTTGGGGAGACCAGAGTGAGCCAAGACACTGGAAATTCTTGGCTGGTGGCAGCGAGATCAGATCTAAGCTGGTAAAAGCTTAGAGGGTTCATGCTAGCTTCTCAGTTTATGAACGCTAAGGTTCAAATCTGAGTAGGAAGCTATGATACCCCCACTCAGTGGAGTTACGCCAGTTTAAAAATGGTATAAGTGAGTGAAGAATCGGACATGAAGTGATCTGTCTAAAGCCCTAGAGCTAGCTATGGTCAGAGCCAGGAACAGAACCCAAGATGCCCCATGCTTAGTCTCGAGCTCATTCATACTCTTTTTCTTGCTTGCATGCCAATACCCAGAGTGCTCCTGCAGCTCACTCCTGTTTCATAGACGTGCTTGGATCTGAATTATGCGAATAAATCAGAAGGTTTTAGAGCTATCTCTGGGTACACTGTATTATTTTCCCATAAATTATTTCTATGCTCTGGAATTTTTGTTGAAGAAAAATATTCAATACCCAGTAGTAATGGGTGAGTGAACAACTAACCACACTTGATTTGCTTTCACACGAACACAGTTATTTTCAAATTCAGATCAGTTGCCATTGATCAGATAAGTAATTAAGTTTCTGCTTAACTGCATTAAATGTGTATAATTATTACTTAAAGATACCAGCAAGAAGATTAATTTTGATTTTCCATAAGCTGGCCTGTGATTTCTGACAGGAGGTTTTCCCAGGGCAGCTCCTCTCCATACCTCTGTGCTGTGGTTTGGAGAGTCAGGTGGGTGGAATGAATGGCATTGTATAGGCTTGTCTTGATTTGTTTTTTGAGATACAATATAAATCTGTTCACTGCCATAATGTTCACAGAGATAAGTCAGAAGTTATGCAATTTTAACCCCTCAGACGAAGACTTTAAAAAGTCCTCTGGTAACCTGGTGATCAGAAATAAGGATATGGTATAAATCCTGGCAGCACAAACTGGGTTTTTATTTACATTCTCTGTATCCATTGTTTGTTCTTCTGTGGTTGTCTGTCAATATCCCAAAGACGGCTATTGGAGCTAATGCACTGAATTGCTTCTCCTGGATTCACTATATGTTAATGTTTACTGTATCTAATTTTTTTTGATGTTTTGCCAGTCGCTTGGAAAATTCCTTGGGTGGAAGAGAATAAATAGCCAGTCTCCCTAACTAAAACCAATTTATTCTCCTCCGTCAGAGAGGAGCACTTTTTGTTCCCCTCCAGTTGTTGCTGATAACTACTTCATAGCTTTTCAAGACAATGCTTCTTAAATGGAATGAAAATTTAATTAACGGAAGCCCTGGAAGGAGCTTTATCTGAGAAATTGATTTAAAAAAAAAAGTTATTTTGCAAAGGAACTATTTCTGAAAAAACTCACTTGTCTTTTGAGTAGCAAATTTAACCTGTCTGTTTCTGTGAGGAGTGAATCCTAACAGACCCAGTCCAATCGAATTAAATTGAAAGACTCCTTTTGACTTTATTGGGCATTGGATTGAGCCCACTACAGCCAGATCTTGCAAAGAAATGAGCTGCCTGATTCCAGTGAGAACTGAGGGAGTTCAGCACTTTGCAAGATCAGATCTTTTTACTCCAGAAATGGGAACTGAGGGCTTCATACTCCTCTTGCATACACTGGTGCTTTTTAGGAGTATCTGCACAGAAGTCAGTGCTGTGACACCAATGTAAAGCTGCTGTAAGCGATAGGAGAATCAGACCATGAGACTTTAGAGAAAAAAACAACACTGTAGAGCAATTTAAATCATTTCCAAATGCACCTGTTCTGAATTTTATGCTCTCAGGGCTATAATTAGGTCCCTCCACGCTTCACATATGCTCACCCCCCTTTCAACTTTAAATATTTCATAGTGATTCGAGGAGGTTTGATCTCATATTAACGTATAGTTTATGGCCTCTATACTAAAAGGAAAAACACTTTTTGCCTTTTGCAGAATGAAAGAAACCTACAATGCTGACAACTGCAACTTTCTGCTTCCAGGGTCTCTCCGCACAAGTGATGCATTTTGAGTCCCTCCTGTAAGCCATTACTTACTTATTACCCAATTACTTTATTATGAGTCACTGGTAAAAATGCCTTAGGGTTTTCGGCAAACTCTAGTTTAAAGTCAATGGTTTCTTGATTCAAAATTATTCATTAAATAAAATATTTCACGGTCATGTCTTGGGTGTAATGCAAATTTAATAGAGTTATATAATAAGGCAATTATGTAGTTAGTAATACATTTGCCAATGCTGGAAGTATTTTTTACCTTGGTGGTAGTAATAAAATGTATCCAAGCTTTTATGGCGTGCTAATTGATTGCAGCTCAAGCGGATGTCATGTATGTGAAAGCATTTTCCCTGACTTATCGCAACACACTTTAAGGAATGGATCCACAAGAAAAGGCTTGGTTTTGTTATCTTTAGATTAATTGTCTCATTTGGTGGGATAAGGATTCCACCCACAGCCAATGACAAAACTCCTGTTGGCTTCAATGCTGCCACGATTATACCCAATAATTAATTTTTTTTCTCATTTTTGGCATATGAAAAAGTTTAAATTTTTTTAGCTTGTGGTATAACAAATATTTTATTTGACCTGACCTGAAATGAAACATTTTGTTTAGGTTTTGAGCTGCATTAAATGTTTTAAATTTTTTTTTTATTGAAGTAAATTTAGAATCAAGTTGTTTTAAATCTAAAAATCAAAACATTTTGTTTAGAAAATGTCACAACACTAATTTCTTTCAGATTTTTATTTTGGGGCTGGGGAGGTTCAACTGCATTAATGAACTAGTTCAATCTGTCTAAATCTGCATTTTTCAGTGAAAAAGTCCAGCTCTGCTCAGCACTTTGCAGGAACATACCACTTGGGAGGCCTTTCTTGCTCTACACAATACTTAGTGTGAATGTATCTTGGCTGGGTGTGAAGATTTGTGGTGGCTTTTTCAGAATATGCTTAGGTACATCCATTAAAAATGCCTCGTATTTTTGCAGGGCTGTAACTAGGGCAAGGTGAGCGGGGCAGCTGCCCAGAGTGCAAAGCTGCAGGGGTGGAAAAATGGGGTTGCCTGGGGACAGCATGTGGAGTCATGTGACACCTCTCCCACTGGAGACTTCTGCCTTCCATTTAGCACAAAGTTGGAGATGCTCCCTGCCCGCTGAGTCTGGGCTGCTATGAGATGCTCCTCAAGGCACTTGCTCGCCCCTGTCCTGGTGCTCCTGCCTCTGCTGTCGCTCCTCAACCCAGCGGCAACACATAACTCTTGGGGGGGGGGCACAATTTAAAGGTTCTGGGGGGAGCATGTGATTGTCCAATGTATCGCCTCCAGGCAGAGGAGCAGCAGCAGAGCTAGGAGCACAAAGGTAGCAGTGAGTGAGCACCTTGGGGTGCATCTCATGGCAGCTGGGCTCTGCGGGCAGGGGCCTGCTCCAGAGGGTGTCACCGGCCAGCACTAGGCTCCTTCCAGGGAGAGGCAAGAGCACATCGGGGTGCAGCTTGGAGCTGTGCTGCCTGCCCTGCTTGGTTAGTGCCTGGCTGTGCAGAGGCAGCCTGGCTCAGAGAACAGGATAGTGAGGTTCTGCTGGGAAGTCAGCCAACACACTGGCTCCCACAATGCAGAGAGCCAGGGGCTAGAGCAGCAGGGTGGCTCCCACTAGTTTCTGATCCACCAGCTCCTGGCAGGAGGCGACAATTGGAAATCCTCTGTGAGAAACAGAAGGCAGAAATTGGTGGGGGGGAGATGTGCCCCCCACGTCATCTCTAGGGGGTGCAAGTATGCTTGCTCACCCCAGGCACCAAAATGCCTCATTACAGCTCTGCATTTTTGCAATACAGGGTCTGTTGCGTCTTACACGCATTTAACATGCGCGATTTCAGCTTTACATGGTTGGCAAAAAAAAAAAAAAAAAAGAGAAAAATAACAATTTAAATACTGTTTCTGTAGTGCAGGCAATTCCGCCCACCATTCAACTCAATATAATTTTGTCTATATGCAGTTTTCGCTTTACTCGCTAACCGCGGAATGGAACCCCTGTGTAAGATGAGACAGACCTGTATCATAAGTTATTGAAAAAGCTTTTTTACACAGGATGCAAAATATAGCTCCCAAAAATGTGCATTACCTATGCAGCTATATGATGATGATTTATTATCTATATTGCAGTTGAACCCAAAGAGGCCAATATAGGATCAAGACTAGTGGTCAGCAACCCATGGTCCATCAGGGTAATCCGCTGGTGGGCTGCAAGACAGTTTGTTTACATTGATTGTCTTCAGGCATGGCTGCTTCCCGCAGCTCCCAGTGGCTGTGGTTTGCCATTCCCAACCACTGGGAGCTGTGGGCGGCTGTGCCTGTGGACAATCCATGTAAACAAAGTGTCTCACGGCCCACCAGCGGATTACCCTCACGGGCTGCATGCGGCCCGTGGGCTGTAGGTTGCCCACCACTGATCTAGAACCCGTTTTATTAAACTCCATAGAAACATAAGACGCATTTAGACACATTTCTGAGAACTGCCTGGGGGAGAAAGTGTCCTCCATCTAGAACCTGTTTCAGGGCAGCACCTAAGCACATGCTGAAGTCTCACTGACTTCTAAGGAGGATAAACACTTAAGAATTCTTAAGTTTAAGAATTTTACTGCGCTTTCAGGGAGTGGGGGAAAAATTAAACATTTTCTTTATTTGCCAAGGGCCTGATCCTGAGAAATGTTGAACATTTCTGTCTCTCTACTACTTTGGTAGTAGCTGCAGGTGCTCAGTCCTTAGAGGATTTGCATAGATTCTTCATTAGCAAAAGCGTTTGAACTGAACTGGGTACCAATTGCCCATAAGGGATGCCCTAAATATAGACAATTTTCCCCTACCAGTAAATGTGATAGTCCATCTTGCTTTAAAACTGCTTGACTCACTCATTGGGGGAGTCACTGAACAAAAACAAACCCTTCAAAAAACACTCTGGGTTATCTGAGGGCTTAGTTTAGTTGCTCCACTGGAGGCTGGACATTATTAATTTATATATTTCTTTTATTCAGGCCACAAGTGGTCTCTACTGGGTAGCTATTCTAAGAGCCTTATATTCAACGCTCACATAGCGGGGACCCCCTTTGGACCATCAAGCCTTTAAATTCATTAATGGACATTAATTAATAGAATATAATTGCATGTTGCTGCTGATGGGATTGGTGTGCTCTGTATAATGCAGGGAAAGTATACAGTTTTCTCTGAGATTTGCTCTCCAGCACCAGGCTATCCAATGAGAAAATGAACATTAAAATAATTGAGATAATGAACACCTTGAATCCTGCTGCTGCGGTCAGTGGTAAATAGCTGTTATTCTATTGCATCACTTTGGGTTTATTAAAATTCCTTAAATATAGCGATGGATAAATAGCAATTTGGCACAACAGAGCTTATGGTGTTTGGGGTTGGGGGAAGAATACTGTAGTGGTTA
Organism: Chelonoidis abingdonii; assembly: GCF_003597395.2. Classification (NCBI taxonomy): domain Eukaryota; kingdom Metazoa; phylum Chordata; order Testudines; family Testudinidae; genus Chelonoidis; species Chelonoidis abingdonii. The sequence continues at coordinate 115,639,213 of NC_133774.1, forward strand.
CTGTACTGAATGTTGCAAGGCAGAGTTTACATTTTACATACAGCAACCAGGTAGCTTTAGAGGACCTGTGAAAATCCAGGAGAAAATGGCATGAGCTGATTATTTTGTAAGTAACTTGTTTTGCTTTCCTAGCTCCCATGGTCTTAGGCTCTGTGCACAGATAACCCAGTTATAACACTGCTGATGGAGCCTGGCAAAGCACTGTTACTCTCCTCCAGTGATGAGCTGCCAAAATCTTAACAACCGGTTCCCTATAAAAAGTTCTGATTGGAGCGGGGGAGGGCCCGGGGCAGAGGGAGACATACTTGTTGGGCTGGGGGCCCCTGCAGGGCCTGGGGCAAATTGCCCTACTTGCCCCCCCAGCAGCCCTAGAGCTTGCAGCCCCCTCCCCTCTTACCTTGCCAGCAGCTCAAAGCAGCAGGATGACTCCAGAGCTCAGCTGAGCTGCCCAGCTGATGCCAGCGGCTGGCCACGCTGCAGCTGGGGGGAAGTGGGGGAAGGGCTCAGGGAGCCTCAGCCCCCCTAGCTGGGAATCCTGGTCCTTTAACAACGGGTTCTCCATGGAGGTCTAATTTTAGTAACCTGTTCTTGGGAACCTGTGAGAACTGGCTCCAGCTCATCACTGCTCTCATCATTAGGGACCAGTCCACATTCTTTCTCCCCAGGGGCGGCTCTAGGCATTTCGCTGCCCCAAGCACGGCACAGGTAGGCTGCGTTCGGTGGCTTGCCTGCGGGAGGTCCACCGAAGCCGCGGACCTCCCGCAGGCAAGCCGGTGAAGGCACCCTGCCTGCCGCCCCCGCGGTGCTGGCAGAGTGCCCCCTCCGCGGCTTGCCGCCCTAAGCACACGCTTGGCGTGCTGGGGCCTGGAGCCGCCCCTGTTTCTCCCAGAGTGTTCTTCACATTAAGAAGCCACTGCTTTAAAATGTGACTTCTCTTCCAGTGCACCAGGACCCAGGAGGTCCCAGTTGAAGTTTATCTGGCTGAGAAGTGGTGGTAACTGCACATGGTGTGATGGCAAGGTTAGATGGAATGAAAACATGTTTGAGCTGAGAGCAGCTGGGATGGCAACTGTGCTTCCTTGTTTCAGGTGAAATAGAGCCGAAGGCAAAAAAGGAAAGTGAGACCCACACATCTGCTTTGGTGCTGCTGGCATCTGAGATTATAATTTCTAACCTATTGTTTTAACAGTGAGTTTTAATTCTAAGCTGAACTTTGCTCCTTATGGAGGCAGGCAAAGGTAATTTTAAGACCGTTTTTTCCTCCTCTGATCCTTCGCCTTACCAGGGGCCAGAATGGGTCCTGGTATAACTCATAGCGGCTTAAGTGCTCTTATCACTTACATGACATATTCTTTCCATTTAATCCATTATGATGCATAATAATCTTTAAAAGGTGAAAACACTTCTTATAAATGTAATCAACAAATAACACTTTGGTCACAGAGAAATCTAAGGATTGGAATTATTTTAAAGTCACCTTGAGATGATGTCAGATGATGTGATGGATTAGCTGAATTCTTGTTGCTGTTTGCAAATTTCAATTGTAAGACATAACGGGCTTGAATCAGCCTTGCAATTTGCACCCCCCGGCTCCACTGGGGGCAGCTGCACCTCAAAAGGAGGATAAGGAGTGTTTGCAGGACTCCCTATCTCAGACGGAGCATTAATTCATGGGCTATATCTTCTGGGCACCCTGGCCATGCCACCACCTCAGCTAGCGTAGGCTATTCTAACAGGCCGGCTACACCACTGCAAGCCCCCTTCTGGCAAAATCCCTTCTGCTAAGGACCCTACACCTGGTTTTCTGCCTGACTGAGTCAAGCCCAGTAGATGATATTGCACTAATCCACTGTATTTTATCATGTGTGTTAATGATATTAATTTACAACTGAGTACAAATTAATGTCAACATAGCAAAAAGTAACTTGGAAATATAAATAAATGAAGATGGTGTAAAAACAACGCTCTCCTAATTCCTTAAAATCAAACAATGCTCTGAAAAGCAGCGTCGGCATAACTTTAAACTAGATACAGCACTTGCCCAGCAGGTGGAGTTATAATGTGATGTATTATAACTAAAAGTCTGTAATAATAAATTATATGGAAAAGTGCACATCCTAGTCCTGGAGGACCAGGAGATCAGGTCTTTCCATATACATTTGAATGATTAATGTTAAATACAATGTACATTAGGGACATTTGGTTCTGGAGCTCCAAGTGTTTAGCAAGAGTTAACGCCTTAGTAAAGTAAAAACTATCTAAGGCCATATCGTACCCTCCTATTTGAGGAGCCACAAAGGGCCCAAGAAATTCCATCAAGTTCATCTGGATTTTCTTTCTCATGCCCTCCCCTACTGGTGTAGGCATAGAAGAGGTAAAGGGTTTAGAAATTCTGCTTCCAACCCTACAGCTCTCAGAGCCTCTGCAGGAAGGACCCATCTCTCTGCAGTGATTTGCTGGCCCTCTCTTTCCCTGCCAGCACAATTACCTTAGGAGCTGTGACTCCACAGGCTGCCTTACCCCATGGCTGTGCAGTAAAACCACAGAGGGGAATCTGAGGGGTTAATGGGTGGATATCTACTAGGCTAGCAATAGGATCTGGAACATGCTATGTGGAGTGGAAGTTTTTCTGGGATCTCTTTCTGCAACAATTCTGTTCTTTTCTAGCTCTTGTACTTTATGCCCATCACTGTGGTACCTGATGACCTAACTCACCCCAACAGCTGCAATCAATGGGGCTGTTGTGATTGCCACAATCCAAAGTCAGAGTCTCAGGAGGAGGGTGCCTAGCATTATTGATGAGAGACCCCTGGCTGACAAACTCCCTATGTGGGTGGGATTTGACTCCCTTTCATTGGTATTAGCAGAAGGGAGAATTCAGCCCTTTTTTAGTATCTACTGTTTCTATCTCTGACTTTGTCCTATCTCCAAACGCCAGTTAAGGTTTCAGTGTTTCATGGCACAGGCCTGCAGTCATAATAAAAACCTCTGGCTCTTTCACTGCAACTTTAGACATCCTTATGGAATTCCAGAGCAGGCACTACAGTCAAAGTGCAATATCATAGCAAACTGCAGAAATCTAACCAATCTCCAGAGAAGCCATACAGACAAGAGGCTGCATGCTGTAGCTTCTGCAGTACAAAGCACTAGATCCGTGGAGAGAGAATTCCTCAATATTCATTTTAATATCATCCTTAATTACTACGGGATTGCACACTTCATAGCTTGTATACACTGAGCTCATTGCATATGCCAGGGACGGGCTCCTTGTGCTCATCCATTTCCCCACCCACAAGCTCCATGAGTGCCACCCTCCCATCCCCCCATATTTGTAGATACCTTATATGTTACTGTTTATGCATAAATAACCTGTAAGACATGTTGTATGCAATGTTGTTTGTAGCTGTGTTTGTCCCAGGATATCAGAGAGACAAGGTAGGTGAGGTAATATCTTTCACCGCCAGAAATTGGTCCAGTTAGCGAGACAAGCTTTCAAGCTTACGCAGAGCTCTTCTTCAGGTCTGGTAAATGTACTCAGAGTGTCACAGCTAAAGACAAGATGGAACTGATTGTTTAGCATAAGTAGTTAACACATACTTCAAGGGACCATTCCAGGTGAAGTAGCCTGTTAACACCTGTCCAATCATGGTAGGGGCATGTAGGGAGTTACAAATTGTTGTAATAAGCCATAAATCCTATTCGGTCTATGATGTTTAGTGTCTACCAAAGTTAAGAATTTAAACTCTACATGTGTTTGGTGTAGTGAGTTTCTCAGGTGTGAGGTGAGAGCTGTCTGCTTAGATGCCTCTGTCACAATCATAACCATGCCTCCTTGTGGAAGACCAGGCCTTCTTTACACACAGGGTGAAATTCACCTTTTGTGCAGAGGGACAGCAGAAGGTGTATTCAAAACTTCAGTCCCACTTAAGCCTTCAAAATAGGATGTCAGTGTTGTGCAGGCCTTGTGCATACAGGTGAATTGCACTTCTTGGGAATAAGAATTTCTTGCCTGAATAATACTTTGAATATTGGCTTAGTTGTACCTCATGTTTGCTGATTCTCCTTCCTCACCTTGATGAGGTAGAATATATGCACTTTAAAATATATCTTTACATGGAAATATTGAGTGCTTTTATGCAGTGTTCAAGTTGTCTACTCGTGGCTGCATTTAATGAAAATGAGCCATTCATATAATATTAATTAGACATAGTTTGCTGACAAGTAGTATCTCATTTTCAGGAGAATCTGGCAGACTATTAAAATATTAAAACCACATCAAAACATTGTGAGTAGTCCAGCCAAAATCTTTGTGACTTACTAAAATATTCTCTTCATATATATTCAAGGTAATTAGTTATCATAACAATTTTCATGCTTCATACACAGTTTTCCATGACTCACTGTTTTTAATGCCCATTTCTTAAGTCTATCTTTATAACTGTTATATTATATTCATGCAGGCAGGTGCATGCAGACATATGACTAAATTCTCATTCTATTTTCTCACTAAAGATCTGATCCAAACTCCACTGAAGACCATTTAAAGACTCCTATTGATTTCAATGGACTTTGGATCATGTCCTAAGGGCTTGATTTTGCATTGTTGAAGTCAGTTGGGAGTTTTGAGGTTTTTTTTGTTCCAGTGGGAGCTGGATCTGGCCCTTACAGTGGTTTTATATTGAGGTAACTTCACTGGTTTTCAGCAGAGTAACTCCTGATTTACATGCAGGAAAGAAGAATTAGATCAACCAAGTACTGTATATGGGGCCAAGTCTCTCAATATTCATGAGTGTAAACATAGGCACATAAGTAGTTCTACAGATAAATCTACACAAGCAAAGTTACTCAACATGCATAAATGTTGGCCGAATCAGGCACTGTTACTTCAAAAAGAAACAGAACTTCACATTAGCCCTTACATTTAGACTAGTAAGGCATAAAGGATAATTCATCAAGTTTTTTGCTTCTTTTTTTAATGTTGTTGTTGCAGATTGAAATTGCCTACAAAATACACCTCTATCCCGATACAGCATGGTCCTCAGAAGCCAAAAAAATCTCACCGTGTTATAGATGAAACCATTATATCGGGGTAGGGAGAGGAACCGCTCCCTGCCCCAGCTCACCTCCGCTCTGCCTCTGCCTCCTCCCCTGAGCGTGCCATCGCCGCTCCACCCTCCCTCCCTACCTTCCAGGCTTACCGTGCCAATCAGCTGTTTGGCGCAGCAAGCCTGGGAGGGAGGGAGGAGAAGCAGAGCTGCAGCGTGCTCATGGGAGGAGGTGGAGCAGACGTGAGCTGGGGCAGGGAGGGCCCTGGGGAAGGCCGCAGCAAGTAATGGGCGGGCACAGAGGAACCACTTGGAGTAACACGAATTCAGATATAATGAGGTAGAGCAGGTCCATCCCCCAGAGCGCTACTTTACCACGTTATATCTGAATTCGTGTTATATTGGACCCCATTATATCGGGGTAGAGGTGTAATTGCAATTTTCTTAAATGTATTCATTATTCAGAATTATTTGCTAGTTGCCGTGAATAACTTTTGGTCTACAGTATGTTTATGAACTGTTTGTTTGGAGTATTGACACTGAGCTGTTCTTGATTAGACACTTAAGTCTCACAGCATGTGTCTGGGAGTGTAAATCTTGGAATAGGGTTTCTGGTGTGAATATTTGGGATTATACAGTCAAAATTCAAAAATGGCTGTTTTCTCACTGTAAACTCATTTGCTAGAATACGTGTGGAAAGAAAAAACAAAAGAAATATAAAGCAGTAGAAATGCATTTTTAATAAAAACCAAGCTACCATAATTCACGGACTGTTTTCTAGTATTTATCCAACTCGAATACATATGTGCATGTGTGTATATAACTGTGTGTGCTATGGGCAGAGCTGGCATTGCCCCCTCCAGTTACAGTTGTCTCTGTATATATGTTTGTGGGTGTGTGTATATATATAAAAAAATAGGGAGGTGTTGGTATTGTTCAATTCAGTGGGAGTTGAGAATCTAACTCCCTGAAGCTCCTTTGAAAGTCCTCCCTGTGTACAACAAACACTCACATGGTACATTACTCAGAATTAAATTTGGTTATTGCACTTAATTTATTATCCAGTAATTTTGTTTTTGGAGAGAAGGAAAAATCCCCACCGTGGACAGAGATACGTAATTCATAAAGTCTGCCAAGTCAACTTTGTCACAAGTCTGCGCTGAACCAAACTTTAAACTGTTGTGTCAACAACTGTTAAATGTAAGCATTCACTGTAGCAGACAGTTCTCCTGTTGAAAACACAGGGCTGTGACAGAAGATAACAAATAGATGGCGTTCTTCAGTGAATGAAGGAATGACAGTGGTCCTGTCGAGAGGAAACATGATAATTGGGGAAAAAATGAGGGAAGAGTGACTTTGGAAGAGTGGCTAGAAAGCATATAACGTGGTTGCTGTTCAGGTATGTATTCATCACTGCAGTTTACATAGTAGTGATATTAGCTAATATTTAAAATGTTATTGTAAGGAAATGGTGAATCTGTAAAGTACAAGTTACAAGAGGGGAGACGGTTGTCATTAAAGGCTCATTGCTAATTGGGATTGCCAGTTATTACAAGAGTCTTAGCAATGCTGCACCAAGTGATGTACCAAGCAACTCTGGCTAAATGAATGTGTTTTCTTCAAGAAACACACTCTCATTCAGAGTCAGACGCCATAAAAGTATACAGTAAAAAAAGAGGTATTCCCCCTTAAACAGGATTACAGAACAAATGTCTTGGGGTGATTGTTTTGCTTTTTATAATGTGAAAGTGATTTTAAAAAGTTAATGAAAATTAAGACTTTTTTGAGATGTATTAAAGTTAAGGGGGAAAATATAATTTGAGAAAGTTGGTACACTGGGTTTATGAGATTTGTTTATTCCAGGAAGATTAATATTTCTGCCTAGAAGATAATTAACTACGTAGCCATCAGTGAGGCAAGTTGTAGTCTCACACTTTGATTCATTAACTACTAATTACGGTTTGTTTGTTTTTCTTACACAGTTGCTCAAAATGGACGGGTTTGTATTTTGTAGTGGTTCAAGATGCAATGTTGTTTGTAGCTGTGTTTGTCCCAGGATATCAGAGAGACAAGGTAGGTGAGGTAATATCTTTCACCACCAGAAACTGGTCCAGTTAGAGAGACAAGCTTTCAAGCTTACACAGAGTGCTTCTTCAGGTTCTTCAGTCTCTGTGGCTATTCAGCCCCTTGTCCTCCGTTTTCTTGCCCCTATATACAATATATTCATTTAAACCTGTGCAATGTGTGTGTAAAGTGCTGCCACTCTGAATTCAGTGCATTGTACACCGACTCTGCACTGATGGAGGTGAATACACAAGGTATGAGGCAGTAGCGTATAAGGCCTATGGCTCTGGGGTGAAATATTATATATAATATCATTTTTGTTGCCTTACTGACATGTATAATTTATTCTTGAGCAAAATTGCATTTTTCTTTTCATAGTTGCTATGTCCATATTGTAATACCACAAACTCTTACCTTGGTCTGAGGGTGGCATATCCATTTAATGTCTGTTTTTAAAATACATTTGCCAAAACCACAAGAGGGAGCTCATGGTCCCAAGTAATGAAAGACTTAAAAGTTAAACTCATTTAAAGTTGTCTGTAGGAAAAGCTAGGAGATCCTATGAGAAACAGTGGGTAAAAGTCTGTTCTGATGTGTGTGTAAACAGTGACTCTCATCCCAGCGGATGCTGCCTGTGGGATGTGTCTGAGGGAAGAATTTGGTCCAATACCCAAAATAAGAGCATTGTCTTGATGTGTAGGGTATGTGTCTGCAGAAAATTAGCTCTGAGAAGCCCTCAGAATTGAGAAATAATTCACAGATTTAAAAAGGAATCAGACATTTATATGGATAATAAGAATATGCAGAGTTAGAATCACTATGGCTAATAAAAATTTTGGAAGGGCTAGTAAGCATCATGCTTCATGAGATCAGGGTAAGACCTAATGTGAAGGGCAGATTATCCCATATCGGCCTACTGCAGGGTTCTTGCACCTTTCTCTGAAGCATGTGGTGCTGGCTACTGTCAGACAGGCTGTTGGACCAGATGGACCTTGGATCAGATTCGGTCTAGCAATTCCCATGTTTCTAGATATTCCTTTGTCATTTTTTGGGGAGGGCGGAGAGTCTTGTAGTTCAGACTCAGACTCATTGTTCCTGGGCTTGGTTCCTGATTTTGCCACGTACTTTCTGTGTGATTTTGGGCCTGTCATTTATTCTCTCTGCTTCGGTTCCTGATCTTCTGCTTGGATGATGTGTTCCTTTTGCCCACCCTTTGTCATCTTGTATATTTAGAATGTACGTTCTTCAGAGTAGGGACTATCTGTTGCTGTATGTTTGTACAGGGCCTAGCACAATGGGGCCTGAGTGTTGGTGCTAGTGTAATACAAATAATAACATTAGTAAACTTAGTTCTGCATTGGAATAGGTCATCTGACCAACGTTCCATGTAGTCTGACCACTGCTCCTCAACATTTGTCCATCCTTCATGCTTTCAGCAATGATAAAACATAATGCAACTATTCCAGGGGTTCTCAACCTTTTTTGACTCATGGACCACCTTAGCATTTATTTTTTTAACTTTAAGGTTTCCCTGCCATTACAATAGTGAGAAGAATTCACAGAATATCAGGGTTGGAAGGGACTGCAGGAGGTCATCTAGTCCAAACCCCTGCTCAAAGCAGGACCAATCCCCAACTAAATCATCCCAGCCAGGGCTTTGTCAAGCCTGACCTTAAAAACCTCTAAGGAAGGAGATTTCACCACCTCCCTAGGTAACCCATTCCAGTGCTTCACTACCCTCCTTGTGAAAAAGTTTTTCCTAATATCCAACCTAAACTTTCCACACTGCAACTTGAGACTATTACTCCTTGTTCTGTCATTTGGTATCACTGAGAACAGTCTAGATCCATCCTCTTTGGAACCCCCTTTGAGGTAGTCGAAAGCAGCATCAAATCTCCCCTCATTCTTCTCTTCTGCAGACTAAACAATCCCAGTTCCCTCAGCCTCTCCTCATAAGTCATGCTCCAGCCCCCTAATCATTTTTGTTGCCCTCTGATGGACTTTTCCCAGTTTTTCCACATCCTTCTTGCAATGTGGGGCTCAAAACTGGACACAGGCCTCACCAATGTCTAATAGAGGGGAATGATCACGTCCTTTGATCTGCTGGCAATGCCCCTACTTATACAACCCAAAATGTCATTAGCCTTATTGGCAACAAGGGCACACTGTTGATTCATATCCAGCTTCTCATCCACTGTAACCCCTAGGTCCTTTTCCATTTGGTCCCTAGTCTGTAGCAGTGCATGGGATTCTTCCGTCACAAGTGCAGGACTCTTCACTTGTCCTTGTTGAACCCCATCAGATTTCTTATGGCACAATCCTCTAATTTGTCTAGGTCCTTCTGTATCCTATTCCTGCCCTCCAGCATATCTACCACTCCTCCCAGTTTAGTGTCATCTGCAAACTTGCTGAGGGTGCAGTCCACACCGTCCTCCAGATCATTAATGAAGATATTGAACAAAACTGGCCCCAGGACCGACCGCTTGATACTGGCTGCCAGCTAGACATGGAACCATTGATCACTACCTGTTGAGCCTGACGATGTAGCCAGCTTTCTATCCACCTTATAGTCCATTCGTCCAGCCCATACTTCTTTAACTTGCTGGCAAGAATACCATGGGAGACTGTATAAAAAACTTTGCTTAAGTCAAGGAATAACATGTCCACTGCTTTCCCCTCATCCACAGACCCAGTTATCTCTTCATAAAAGGCAATTAGCTTAGTCAGGCATGACTTGCCCTTGATGAATCCATGCTGACTGTTCCTGATCACTGTCCGCTCCTTGAAGTGCTTCAGAATTGATTCCTTGAGGACCTGCTCCATGATTTTTCCAGGGACTGAGGTGAAGCTGACTGGGCTGTAGTTCCCCAGGTCCTCCTCCTTCCCTTTTTAAAATGGGCACTACATTAGCCTTTTCCCACTCATCCGGGACCTCCCCCGATCACCATGAGTTTTCAAAGATAAGGCCAATGGCTCTGTAATCACATCCGCCAACTCCTTTAGCACCTCAGATGCAGTGCATCCGGCCCCATGGACTGTGCTCGTCAAGCTTTTCTAAATAGTCCTGAACTACTTCTTTCTCCACAGAGGGCTGGTCACTTCCTCCCATGCTTGCGCCCAGTGCAGTAGTCTGGACTGACCTTGCTTGTGAAGACAGAGGCAAAAAAAACACTGAGTTCATTAGCTTTTTCCACATCCTCTGTCACTAGGTTGCCTCCTCATTAGTAAGGGGCCCATACTTCCTTGCCTTTGTTCTTGTGCTAACATACCTTCTTGTTACTCTTAATATCTCTTGCTAGCTGCAACTCCAAGTGTGATTTGCCTCCTGATTCAATCTGCGTGCCTGAGCAATATTTATACTCCTCCCGGTCATTTGTCCAATCTTCCACTTCTTGTAAGCTTCTTTTTAGTGTTTAAGATCAGCAAGGATTTCACTCTTAACAAGCTGGTTGTCTGCACATTTACTATTTTTCTACACATCGAGATGGTTTGTCCTGCAACCTCAATAAGGATTCTTTAAATACAGCCAGGTCTCCTGGACTCCTTTCCCTGTCAAGTATTCTCCAGGGATCCTGCCCATACATTCTTTGAGGGAGTCAAAGTCTGCTTTTCTGAAGTATTCTGCTGCTCTCCTTTTCCTTGTGTCAGGATCCTGAACTCGACATCTCATGGTCACTGCCTTCCAGGTTCCCATCCACTTTTGCTTCCCGTACTAATTCTTCCCTGTTTCTGAGCAGCAGGTCAAGAAGAGCTTTGCCCCTAGTTGGTTCCTCCAGCACTTGCACCAGGAAATTGTCCCTTACACTTTCCAAAAACTTCCTGGATTGTCTGTGCACCGCTATACTGTTCTCCCAGCAGAATTAGGGTGATTGAGGTCCCCCATGAAAACCAAGGCCTGTGATCTAGTAACTTCTGTTAGTTGTTGGAAGAAAGCCTCGTTCACCTCATCCCCTGGTCTAGTGGTCTATAGCAGACTCCCACCATGACATCACCCTTGTTGCTCACATTTCTAAACTTAATCCAGAGACTCTCAGGTTTTTCTGCAGTTTCATACCGGAGCTCCGAGCAGTCATACTGCTCTCTTACATACAATGCAACTCCTCCACCTTTTCTGCCCCGTCTGTCCTTCCTGAACAGTTTATATCCACCCATGACAGTACTCCAGTCATGTGAGTTATCCCACCAAGTCTCTGTTATTCCAATCAAATCATAATTCCTTGACTGTGCCAGGACTTCCAGTTCTCCCTGCTTGTTTCTCAGACTTCTTGCATTTGCATATAGGCATTTAAGATAACTCGTTGATTATCCTGCTTTGTCAGTATGAGGCAGCAGTCCTCTGCTCTTGTGCTTTCCTGCTTGTGCTTCTTCCCAGTATCCCAGTTCCCCACTTACCTCAGGGCTTTGGTCTCCTTCCCCTGGTGAACCTAGTTTAAAGCCCTCCTCATTAGGTTAGCCAGCCTGCTTGCGAAGATACTCTTCCCTCTCTTCATTACGTAGAGCCCATCTCTGCCTAGCACTCCTCCTTCTTGGAACACCATCCCATGGTCAAAGAATCCAGAGGCTTCTCTCCAACACCACCTGCCACTTGGTACTGCTAATGAATTTGTTCAGGAGATACCAGACAAATTACTCCAAATGCTAAAAATAGCAGGGTAGATGTTTCCACTCAGGCTGGAGCCTGGGCACTGAGATCCTCCTCGCTTACCCAGTTTGAGCCTAGGCTGCAGTCCGAGTGAGAATGTCTACCCTGGTATTTTTAATCCCATAGCGTGAACTCTGAAAGCCTGAATCAGTTGAAGGAGAACTGTCTAGGCTGGCCCTGATCCTTTGTTTAAAAAAAAAAAAATTGGGGGGGCTCCGGGGACCAGGCTGACCTTGTAGCACTCCCCGGAGTCTATTTCCCAAGGGTATAGTGAGGATAAAACCCATTAACAACTATGAGGTGCTCAGACACTACAGTGATGAGGGCGATTAAGCAGTTCTCAAACCCATGATGCTTCATTATAGCCGCAGAACAGACATAGCTGTATACAGACAACATGATTAGGACAAACAGCAATGCCACATTGAGTTCAGTCATTCTCAGTCACAGTCATCTCCTGGCGCTGTTCCTCTGAATAGGCTTATTTATGTTGTGGAGCATGATGCTGTTTGCATAATTTATCATCAGCGTGTCTTGCTCTGGTGATGTGTTTTAATACACACAAATCACTGGAGCAACTGAGCACAGGTTTATACTTCTAGTCCACACAGAACAAGCATTTGTTTAAATCTTAACACTGAGAATCAGCAAAGCAAGTCTGAAAAATAGATAGTGGTTACTACTAAGCACGAAGTTGTTTGCTTAACCATAGGTAGGCAAGTATTTGCCTGAAATAAAACTTCTGTTTCAATGAAAGGACAGTATCTGGCTCTGTAGACGTAAGTAGCAGAGTAGCCATTTCTTTTTTTTTTTTTTTTAAACGATTTCTGCATCCTTCAGCATGCAAAAAGACACATGTATACAACAACTTACTATGTAGAATAGAATTTGTAGTTCATTGTTATTTTTGCCTGTGTTTTTACTTGATTAAAAATGGTGGCAATTCATCCTGCTAGGCTTCTGGCCAAATTTACAAAGGTCTTTAGGTACCTAAAGATGCATGTGGGTGTCTAAAAATCTTTGTAAATCTGGTCTCATATTGATGCAATGGGGAATGAATCTTCTGGCTACATGCTACATTGTTCCTCAGTTCAGAATGCCTTGCACTGATGATCTACTGCACTGCAATGGATGCTTTCCAGATATCGGGTAATGTTAACACTGAATCTATTTGCCCATTGATGCTGGTGGTTCTCCTAGTGCTAGATTTATAATACTGGCAAATTAAGAAGGCAAGATGAAACAAACGACTAGAGGCGGCTGAGGGATTCATAGCACATAATGTATTAATCAGATTTTACCTTTTTATCTGTTTGCAAATTATCAACAATTACAGTTGGTTTATTTTATTATTAGTGGTGTGAGAGCCAAGTCACCTAAGAAACAGGGTATAGTTTCTGTTCCCTGACTGGGTGAAAAATTTTTATAAGCAGGAGGAAGGGAACTGAAGAGGCCTGCACGGGGTGAGGGCAGGGGACTGGATTAGAAGAACTCTCAAGATCCCTTCCAGGCTAAGGAAATGTGATGGCCTAATACACCTCCATGCAGGGGCCCAGAGAGACAGGGGAAAGGGAAGGAAACTTCTGTGACGCCTCTGTCATGAAGTTTTCACTCCAGTTGTTCTGTCAGTGTGGTGGGGTTTGCTCATATGGAACAAGCAGTGGTACCAGTTCCCAAACCCTGTTGATGCTCCAGGTTCTGCAGGAAGTCAGGGCCTTCTGTGTGTGTGCCTTTCTCTCCCCCACCCCAGCTCAGCTCCAAGGGAGTCGTGCTGCTAGGATGTCCACAGCAGCTCTTGTGACGGGATCTCAGGGGCACAGGCTGGGATCATGGGACTGCTGTGTCCCCTTAACTCTCCAGACTGGGCTATCTCTCACAATGCTTTGCTAGTGACAAGCAGTAAATCCCCACAGGCGCTGTTATCACTCAGCACAACAGTATTTGGAGCCCTACACCCGGCTAGATTGTATGAATGCTCCCAGAGCCACTCATGAATCATGCAGAAAAAGGCACCAGCCAAATCCCTCCAGCTCCCAGCCTTGTACCTCAGAAATACATCGTCGTGCACTGCTCATCGTGAGCAGTGCAAGTTTATTAATTGGTTCACCACTTCATCAATGGAAAGTGGATATACACTAGCCTTTGTAAACCTGAGCAGATTTACCAAACACGTCAGGCAAACTCACTAGTAAATATAAACAGCAAAACAAGTTTATTGACTACAAAAGATAGATTTGAAGTGATTATAAGTGATAGACAAAAAGTCAGTGATTACCATATCAAATCAAATGTAAACATGAAGTCTAAACACTCAACCCTATTAGGCTGGGCAACATCTAGATTAAGCAGGTTTTCTCACCTCACTGGATATTGCAGTTCAGAGTACAGAGGTTTCACCCTTGAAACCTGGGTCAGTCTCCTCTGTTGGAGTCTTCAGTCTTCTCAGTATCCTTGTTGCTTGTAGCATATGTGGGAGAAGGAGAAAAGGCCAAGCCTGGGGTCTCTGTGTTCTGTTTTATACCTTTAGTCCCATGTGCTTGGAGAACACAAGTCCAGGCATGTCTGGTGGGCATTGCTGAATCACCAGGCAAGGCTGAGTAATTCCTCTGGTGTTGCCTAGTGCAAGTGAATCGTCATAGCATTATAGCTCTCTTGCAGGACAATGGTTGTTGATGGTTGTTTGACACCTGCCCGGGCACTGGGTAGCTCCTTTGTCCTTGTCTCTGGATCTAATATCTGGACAATTCCCCAACGCACAGCATGTTTTAGTGACAACAATACAACACAATCTCATAACTTCATATGCGCTAATGATGTATATATTTAGATAGAACCATGGCTTTCAGCAGATCATAATCTTTCCCCGAGACCTCATATGGCCTGCTTTTTATGAAATATCACAATTATATATACATGATGAATATGGGGGTGTAGTGAGGCGGCCTGGCTCCCAGCCGCCCCAGAGAGGGACGAGCCCTTACAGACGCCAAAGTGGGCAAAGCCACAGGAGTCTGTGCCAGCCCCCCAGAGGTCAAGGCGCAGGGCAGGAAGTATAAAAGCCTAGCCCCAGGGCTCAGAAGCTGCCTGGCCGCCGGAGAGGCCAGACGCTGGTGCCTTAGCTCCCGCTGGGGAGACTCCTGCCGCCTGCGACCGATCTAAGGACTGGCCATACCTGCAGAGCCTGGACACCGACCAGGCACTGGAAGAGCCCCTAGACCAGCCTGTACAAAGGGACCCCGAGGAGCTGCCCAGTTTACCCCTCGCTAAGTATCCTGAGGAACCCATGGTGTGGGTCGCTGTGCAAGATGCCGCCGAGACAGAGGTACCGGTAGAGGGGAAGGTCAGAAGTAGCCCGGGGGCAGCCGACCGTAGTCTGGCTGCAGCACACCCAGAGCCAATGTCAGTGTGTTGCAGCCAGGATCCCCACTGACACAGCAGCAGGCTGCCTGCCGCTGTTAGGGCCCCGGGTTGGGATGCAGAGGAGTGGGTGAGCCTGCGTTCCCCCTGCCACCCCGCTCACGGGTGGCAGTCTCCCTCTCACCCTAATACTCAGGCCCAGGAGCCTGGGCCTTACTGAACTGTTTGCTCAGCCCCTGCCTGAGGGTCTGAGCCCTGAACTGTTGGTTGTTGCCCCGCCCTGACCTAGGGCCTGGGCTTAATTCACGGAACTGTTTGCTCAGCCCCTGCCTGAGGGTCTGAGCTGTCGTTTGCTGCCCCAGGTAGTTAGGCGGCCGGGCTCCCAGCCGCCCCAGAGAGTGACGAACCCCGACAGCACACATTTACATGGGGTTACAGGGCATTCTCCCTGAGGTTTAGAGTGTCACAGACATTTCCCGTGGGACACGACTTCAATGGGGATTTGCATTGTGGAGGTGAGGCTGTAAAACAGTTATACAATCTGAGTTCTGTGGAATCAGGAAAGGATGGACCAGTGAACCTTCCCAGCTTATCCAGTGATCCTCGCCTCCCCCCTTACCTTGTGCAGATCCACAAAGAGACCTCAGCAGGGTTTTGGACCAGGAGGGGGAAATACTGCTGTGTAGGCAGCTGAGCCCATTTTTCATGTGGGATGGCAAAATATACACATGGACCTCAGGGCCAGAATTGAGCCTTGAGATTGGAATCTGGCAAGGGACCATAGATAGGATTCAAAGGAGTTGTTACACTCTGTGTCAATAATCCATAAATAAGCCATGATACCTGAGACAATGACCGCTCTGAAGGTTGAAACCTGATGGGCCAGATTCTCAGCTGAGGTAATTGAGGTATAGCTCCATTGCTTTCAGTGTCATTCCTTATCCCACTGACTTCAGTGGAGCTATGCTGGGTCATAGTTAAAACAGAACTAAAAAAAACCTCACCACCACCAAAGAACCCTTTTCCTACTGTATGGAATTCACAGAACCTCCTGCAGTTTGCAGTGATGTCAGACTAATAAAAGCCAAGAAATGCAAGGAAATACGAAGTTCTGACTCACATTTCATTCTTAATGCCCTCGCTTATGCAAGGATTGCAACACCCAGTACTCAGCAGAGGACTTGCAACCGTGTGTGTGTGTGTGTGAGAGAGAGAGAGAGAGAGAGCTTCTTTAATGTGTTTGTGCAAAGACATGATTTGAGGAAATTTTCCTGGCATTTGACATCTTTTAAGTCAGATTCTAAACAGAACTATAACTTTGTGTTAATAGCAATATTATAGCGTAATAAAACTCATAGACAAGCTATAATTATTGTAGTAAAACTAGAGTCACTAAACAGGTGTTAATATCAAATTACAGATCAGCATAGCTTTGCCAACAATAATAAAGTGCTTGCCATAATCTGACTACAGAGCTACCATGTTTCTGATGGTTTTGTCACAGCTGTAATGTAATCAGCCACCATGTAACTGTATACTGCTCACATTTATAGTCAGGAATGACTGCACTGTAATTTCACTACAAAGAAACCCTATTTTTTACTATTGTATTTTCTCTTGGGTATTGAAAAACCCCATGTTATGAATTTGTAAAAGACGTTTATAGGAATGATGTGGGTGTAAGTATGCTATACCTTGCTTTGGGATGAGCTTGCAGTTCCTAGAATGTGTCTTGTAAGATAGTGTAGCGGTGCCTGCTTCCGGCCCCTCCACAAACTCAGTGCATCATTTAGCACTGAATTTACGACCTAGGGTTTCACAATGAATTTGGGGCTTGGGGCCGAAGGGCAGGCAGGCCTCTCCGGCCAGTCCTAACTAATCCTGCTTTTAAGCGGAGCTGGGCTAATGGGCCTGGCCTGGATCTCCTAGCCAGCACCCTGTTACAGATAGCAATAATAAAATGTAGGTCAAACTGACAACACCTCATGGGTTAGGAAGGAGTTATCATTGGAGAACTGAGGGACTCAGACAGAAAGGGCTCAGTCATGAGCTGACCTATGCCCCTGTGATGTAAAGCACCCTGGCACTCCCCTGTGCAGGCAATCCATATTGCAGCTCATAATGCATGTGGACGAGCAACCACTGTAGAGCTGCTACTCTGCCTCCTATAGAAGCAGATGGGGAATGGACAGATACAGCTGAGCTGGTGCAGAGCGAAAAGTGAGCTGCACTAGGAAAGGGGCAGGTGCATCTTTATTTCTCCAGGGAGCAAAGAGGAAGCAGGGACAGAATTGTCTGAGTCTCTGGGGCAGTGTGGGTACATGCTGCCGCCTCTTCAAAGCAAATTACAAGGTATGAACCTAACCTTGAGTGACTTATCCAAGGCCCATTGGAAATGTGTTGCAGACCCAGTAACTGAACCCGTATCTCCTGAATCCCAGCCCAGTGCTGAAACCACTTGATCGTTCTGTTTCTGTGGCTGGAAACCTCTGAGCTAATCAGATACAGCAACTGCAGATGGGAGCAAAGCAATGCTGCACTTCTAAAAAGCCTTCTGCTTTGGGGAAGCCCAGATCCCAATCTAAACTTTGCAGCTTGAGCCCACTTGTAAAAAAAAACAGCAGACTGCAGAAGTGCTGTATGATTAGGATGCCACAATACCATAAAACTCCAATTGAAAACCGGTTGAAAATTCCAACAATTTTTCTTGGAAATTTAGAAATTTTCAACCAGTTCGACACAACACAGAGTACTAGAAAATGTAAACCTACAAGGCCAGATTATGGTTTCAGTTACATGGGTATCAGTCAAAAGGAAATGCACTGAAGTCAGGGGAGTTCCGTTGGATTTGTAAGACTGCAACTGAGATCAGAGTTCTGCTCATGGGGCTAAAGTCAGACCTGGCATCAGCAAATGCAACCAATTGATAGATCTCAACTCACGAGTGGTTCACAATATAATTTTAGAAGGGGAACATGAGTTAAATTATTTGGCGTTTCTTAACCAATTCTATATTCAAACCATGATAAACTAGCAGAGGGATAATTTTGCAGCTGACAATGCAAGACCATGAACTGGCACTACTGGCTTTACCAACTGTGGGCAACAAAATGCTGTTTAAGTAAGTGGAGCTGTGCCCATTATATCAGCAGAGAATCTGACTTTAAATCTTAGGTGGTAACAGTCTTATGCGGTTGTGTTTTAGGTCATGCTTACTCATTTAAATAGTGAAAAACAGGCATACAAGGGGACTAGGGAGCACAAATGGAGTAAATGCTATTTGCTGAGGCTGGGGAAGAAATCTGATGAGCTTTCAAATGGCATAAATTAGTATTGCCAAATGTTTTGGTTCTAATTCAAGTAGGATTTGGTCCTTGATTTAAACTTCTGTTGAGATTGAGAAGAGGTATTTATAGGATCATTCGTTTTATATTTTACATCATATCATGGTATTGTGCACACAGAGGGACATGAATTTATCGATGGATAACAAATACAGAAATGTTTTCATTCTCAGAAAAAGATCCCATGTAGAATGGAAGGATCCTTTTTTTTTAATTTTTTTTTTTCTAGCCTCTCTCTTTTCCTGTCTGTCTTCAGGTTGTCGTCTTGGTCTTGCCTGGAGAGTTACCTCTAGTTCACATGACAAAGTAGCATATTCAGTAGATAGTATTAAGTTTCCTCTCATCTGTCATAAGCAGCTCAACTGTCCAAGGAGGGAAAGAAAGCAATAGGCACAAACTCACATACTCTTCTAAGCCGCCACACAACATCTGCTACATTCAGACTCTCGAGGAGCATTCTGGAGACACAGCAAGAAAACACACACACACACACACACACACACACACACACAGTATGAACTGAACAAGAAAATCTGTCTTAAAGAGATTTAATTTCTGTGAAGACTGATAGTGCCTGTTATTCTCATTATACTAACAGTTTCATGTGGAGTGAATAAACAGTAGACAATGACCATTATGGGCCAAATTCTGTCCTCACTCACACTCCTCACAGCCCTATTTACACCAGTGAGGTTGCCCAGAGTGTGTATCATTACAGGATTTTGCCCAAAGGCCTTGTTCAGTTAATACTCGTCGCCAGTTTGCTCTGCTACACCAGTATAAAAACAGAGTACCTCTATTCACTTCAGTGAAGTCTCTCTGCGTTTATCCAAGTATTCTTGAGAGCAGAATCTATTTCTAGGTAATGTGCCATCCAGGTTCCCAGAAGAGCTCCTCTAATTAATTAATTAATAACTCGGGGCTGAATCTAAGCTACATTTTATAAAATGTCCCTTCCAGTTTTTGATCTGACTGAAATGAAAATCAGAGGGTGAGTTTGCTCCTGGATTCCAATCCTGAGCCCCTCTGAAATACGGTAACTGGAAGAGAGAGGGTCTAGCTGGAGCTTACCTTGTTATAAAACAGATTCAAACATTCTCCTGCTGGAAGTAGTTGAACACAATAATCGTGGCCAAGGATAGAATAAAATATGGAAGTAGCATGGGGTCTTGTATTTCTTCAGACACAGTGAGTGACATCCTGGCCCTATTAGAGTCAATGGCAAAATGCATACAGACTTCAGTGGGGCCAGGATTTTCCCCACTGTACTTGGATTACTGGATTTGGATACTAAATTATAGATCAACTCTTATCTAAAGCTCTCTGTTCTCCAAATACAGATTTTATTCTCTATTGTTCATCGCATAAAACACCTCCTCTTTTCCGGAAAAAGTCCCCTATTCCATGAAGATAAGCAAAAGTCTGTTGCATTTAGAATTTGGAAAGCGAAGGATCTAAATCAGATGATAGGTTTTCCTGCAATGCCCTTTAACATTTGTGTCTAGCATATGATAATTCAAGCAATTTTCATATTCATGTCAGTTGTTCTATTTAGACTCTTCAGACTAAGAACAAGCTTTATGGAAGATCTTTCTTTTGGTCCCAGTAATGAAACACATCCCGGATCTCCCGAAGCAAGCAATACTTCATTATTTAAGTCTGTTTACTGATGCCCTGGGTATTATTTAGCTCTTAGTTCAAGTATATGATAAAGATAAGGGTTTCCACATTTATTTCTCAGGAGTATTTTCTGAAGTCCAAAACACAGGTTCTGATGGGCAGATGAAGTTAATGGTGGGGGGGGAAAAATACTAGATACATGTGATATCTAGTCAGGAAGCAGCTATTCAGATAGAAAATCTGTTTGGCTGCAGTATGAGTTCCAGGCAAACTATTCTTGACTTCTGAGCCAACCAGCACACAGGCATATGTGGTCTAATTGGTTAATGTCAAGAAAATTCTGCTCCCATTTGCCACAGATGCAGCAGAACCACTGTGGTCTTGTTGTCCAGGATAATGTAAGGGATCCACATAATCTGTGTAACATGAAACTTACCTCTACTAGAGGTACCCTGTCTGTGCTCCATGCATCAGGAACTGGGGCTCAAGTGCAGGGCAGACACACATGAGGAACAAGGGTGTGGGGCATGTAGATATTCACTATGTGGGTCCAACAGCAATTTCCCTCTTTGTAGTGGGAGTCAAGATTGACTCTGCCCAGGGCCGCCCAGAGGATTCAGGGGGCCTGGGGTCTTCGGCAGCGGGGATCCCCTGCTTCGGCGGTAAATCCGGTGGTGGGGGGCCCTTCCGCTCCGGGACTCGCCGCCAAGGTGCCCCGAAGACTCGTGGCAGGGGCCCCCCACCGCCAAATTACCGCTGAAGACCAGGCACTTTGGCGGCGGATTATGCTTCAGCAGTAATTTGGCGGCGGGAGGTCCTTCCACCCCAGAGTGGAAGAACCTGCCGCCGCCGAAGATCCGGAGCGGAAGAGGCTCCGGGGGCTCTGGCTCCACGAGAGTTTTCTGGGGCCCCTGGAGTGAGGGAAGGACCCTGCTCCAGGAGCCCCGACAAACTTTGTGGAGCCCCTGTGGGGCACGGGGCCTAGGGCAAATTGCCCCACTTGCCCCCCTCTCTGGGTGGCCCTGACTCTGCCTACCGCAGTAGCCTGCTATAACAACCAGAGAGCAACCACTATTCTTATTCACCCTGCAGCCAATCTCTCCCCACCAGTCCCTGCAAAACTCCTGTGCCAGCTTTTTCTTTTATTCAGATGAGGATAATCTCTCTTTTTTTTTTTTTAACCCTAAGATCTTTTGCTGTTCTTCATTTTATCAAGTCTTTCCAAGTGTTCACTGTGGCATTTGGGTGACATTTGTTTATACTGATTAGGAAACGATAAGATGTGCTACAACTTCTACCAGTGTAACGTGATGTTCCTTTACACTGACTGTGGAAACCGGAGATACTCGATATCTTGTTTGTACGTTATTGTTTTCCTTACTGTAAAAACAAAAGTATTTACAACAAAGGTACATAACACATACAAACTTATTCCAGCACACCTTGATCCAACACAAAGAATATGATGCAGGCCGCTGGTTGTAAAATTTACTTGCATATTATGTTGGAACACTGATTTTTTTCCTACAGTTAGGCTAATAAAATCATATAGTAAATGAAATATTGCAAGTAAACTCAAAATCACAGGTCTAATTGTGACAGCCTTACTCTTATTAGTCCTTTACTGTATACGTAGTCCCATTGATTCAATATGATTATTAGTATATCAGAGCTGGTAAAAAACCATTTCTATTGATTTTTTTTTTTTGGGTGGAAAATGCATTTTTCACCAAAATGAAAATGTTCACTTGGAGCTTTCATTTTGACTGACATTTCTCTCATTTTTTTGACAAAATTTTCAAAAAGTTTCAATTCACTTTGTCACTTATTTACTTTTAGATGGAAATGAAGCAAAAAGATTGTTTCACGACCAACACACTTCACAGGAAATAAAAAAAGAAAATCATTTCTTTTGAAAATTTCCACAACACATACTTGCCTTACCCTGTTTTCATCAAGCTCTAACTTCTGTAGGAAAGTGCTACACATTATGAATAAGGGTGACATAAGCAGACCCAAAATGAATTCTGGTCTACATGGCTATCTTCATATGATCCTTCTAATCAGGTGTCTCTACTAAATCAAACTTGCTTTTTCTTATACAGAGAGGAGGACATTATTTGCTATCAATTAAATTCTTGATCACTGAACTACACAGAGCTGTTGTTGCACAATTATCATTCTTGTACAATCTCAAATGACAATAATGGTTTAAGCAACACAACCATCTGTCTGTAGTTAAGTGACTGAAGAGCTAATTGCTAAGGGAAAAGTATTCCCTCCTCCCTATAGATGAGGAAGTGTGTTTCCATTGTGTGGAGACCGATAGCAGATTCATTTAAGGTTTTTTGGAAGCACATTTTTAACATGTGATGTAAACTTTATTGGCCTAAGTGGCAGAAAATAAACAGAGTGATGCTGAGAGGAAAGTTGTAACACCTCTACTCACCGAGAATCCTGGTAAAATAACCCATTTATTAGCCTGATGGTCAGCTCTAACCATCAGAAGTACATGAAGGAATATTGTGAGAACTGTTTACTTTCGAATAGAATGCCACTTAAAAACAAACTAACTAGAGCTCTCTTTATGATATCACAACATTCTGCAGTGTGGGCATCTCAAATTCTGCAGTCTTCATCTAAAATCTGCTTGAGCTGGGACTGAGTTATATAGGCCAGCTTTTCAATCCCCATACAACTAACTAGGTCATTTTTTAAAATCCATGGATACTTTGGCAGGGACTTCTCAGCCCCCACCCCTCGAACTCGATAGCCAGTTTACACTTCTCATCGGTGTACTATGGGTATGTTACTACTAGAGAGGAGGCACAATGCCACAATCCTTAGACTTCAGTGGTTACTAAGGCTGTGCATTGAACTGGCTGAACCTGTAAAATTTTGTGTAAGCCTGAAGAACCCCAAACATTTTAGTATCTGTACTTGTCTCTCTCTCTTTTTTTTTAATGCTGCCTTTTTTTTCGCCTCAGGGAGCCCTGTAGGGGGCCCAGATAAGAAATCTGGTCCTTTCACTGCATTTCACTTCATAGATGAAGGGAGCAGCATGAGAAGACCAGCTCTCATCTAATTTCTGTCCTACTAATGGCTCCCCACGGCCACCAAACACATGCAAAGATTGAGCTGCACTCAGTTTTACTCAGATGCTGGGATGTTAGATCAGCTTCAACAGCACACTGAATTCAGTCTTAAGTTTCTGTTTGTCAAGAGGACAACATATTTGGCAGTATTCTCCCTCTCTGGCTGTCCCCAGCTTGTTTCTCCAAGTGCTCCTGATGCCCCCCAGACTTTGGTTGGCCCACAACAGCGAGAGATCTGGTCATGCCATATTTCAGCCAGTGCTTAATGTGTGCTGGAGCTTGCCATAGCTGAGCCCTGGCATCTCTAAGCTTGGTAGTTCATAGCCCCGGCATCTCTGGGCTCACTGTGTCAGTTATGAAAGTAAAAAAAATTGCTTGAGTCCTGATACCAAATTGCTTGAGCCCTGGCACCTCTTTCATTACAAATTAAGCACTGATTTCAGACAATGGATGGTGGAAATAGAATAAAAGCTGGTGATAAATCCACCATTAGGGACTCAACTATCACTGAAGTGCCCTTCAGTTTCACTTCTGACCCAGATCCAAAATGGACGTTTGGATCCAGGTGCTCTGAATATGAACTGATGCACCCACCCACCTTCCTTCCCTTTCCTCAAGCCTATGTGTGCCACAAGGACTTTTCCTGGGAAACACTGAGCTCCCTTAAAAAAGGCACTATTTGTCTGCAGAATTAAAAGGCACCAGTGTAAAAGATTAAGAGAGGTTTGGATCTGGAGGTTTGAATTTGTCCCTAAACCTGCCATATGCTCGCATCAAAAATCCAGATAACACAAAGGCTCAGATTCACAAAGGTATTTAGGCTCCTACCTTTCACTGATTTCTAAGGACGTTAGGAGCCTAAATACTTTTGTGGATCTGGGCCTTTGTGCATTCATAAGGACACAAACGTACGTTTGCATATTTTAAGTTAGCATATGGTTAGCATACCTTGCACTTTACAGAGTAATTGAGATGTTCAGGGCCAGCTCCTGGGACTCAAGGGTCTGATTTGACTGCAGTAAATACTTGTAACATTATAAAATGACAGTGTGCACTTAATTTTTCTTGATTAGTGGGAAGGCTGGTTACCTATTATCCAGTGGAGATGTATGAAAATTTGGCAGTTTTAACTCATGTGGGTCTTGGGAATCTTCTTCTACTTTGGCATCCTGTGGGATTTTCACCTCCTGAGCTTCCTCTGAGATTCAGGCTCTAGCAAACATAACCCCCCATCCCCAAATTCAGCGTGAAACCCTAGGTCATAAATTGTTCCAAGGTCACTCACAGGGTTTCCCTCGGCTTCGTTATAAATATTTCCCACAGTTCTAGTTCCCATCTTACCTTGACTGCAAGTGCTTTGGCACAACTCTTCATAAAGGTGTACTAAGGCTCTGATCCTGCAAACTGGTGTGAATTGGCAGACACCTACCTGGAGCCCCACTCTAGGGGGCCTGCCTACATAAAGCAACTTGCAGGATCATGGTATAAATTTCCATCATTTGCTGTCCTTAAATGAGAAACCTTGTTTTTAATTGGCCATATAGATGCCTTATATAGTTAAAATGTGGACTGGAATGTATTTGAATGTAAGAACCACCTTCTGTTCCTTGTGTTTTCCTTTAGTGCTGGGTTCAAACGTTCACAGATCAAAGATCCAAAACGACTTAAAAATAATCATAAAACAAGTCTGCTGTCCTGGAGACTTAATAAAATTACAGCAGGTTTCTGTGTATCTTTACAAGTATCTTGTATTTCCAGAGCTTGCCACCTGTGCAACAAAAAAATCTGTTTAGAAATGTGTTTTTTCATTTTCTAACCCTGAAAGTCTTTATTCGCAGCATGAGATTATTGCAACAACTTAGCAAGCAGCTTTCCCCCTCTGTTTTCTTTCTTTTTTGCACCTATTTTGTCCTTTTAAGTCGGTTCAAACCTTTGGGAAACATTTAGTACTTAAGCTTTAGGTTTTCAGGTTCAGTCAGGTAGAAAATCTAACACTGAATGTGTGCACAAATGATATCGTCACACAATGGGGACCAGCAAGCAGCACAAAGAGAAGGGAGAATATAAGTGTTCAGAGAGCAAGGGCTATATTTGAATTTGGTTTCCCAACACCAGCTCTGAAGTTTTCTCCCAAGATTCCCAGGTTTCAAAGTAGTCACAATGGTTATATTGTAGGAGAATTATCTGGACAATGTGGGAAATGGCAGTCCCTAATTATGATCTTGATTTCTGCGCTGCTTAAAGGTGTAATATTCCTAAAATTGTCTGAAGAATGTGTTCAGCTTAATCATCATTTCATGGTTTCAGAAAGCATCCACATTCAGTGCTAATTTAGTGTCTGATCACTCTTGATGCACAATGGGGGGTGAAAGCATTCAGCATCTCACAGCACTTTGCAAGATCGAGCCCTTTGCGAAGTTCATGGTAGCAATGCATTCGGTGACGGCGATTGGTTTGTATAACTCATTTCATTACAATATATTCCCACCACAAATTATAGCAACATTATCAAGGACACTAGAATTCTAGTTATAATTTTGCACTACGTTTAGGGGAAATACAAAAACACCCTCACCCTTACCAACAACAAAACAAGCCTCTGAAACCTCACTGCTGTATTCCACATTGTTTTAGAATGGTGGGTAGGGGTAGCTCAGTGGTTTAAGCATAGGCCTACTAAACCCAGGGTTGTGAGTTCAATCCTTGAGGAGGCCATCTGGGGCAAAAGTCAGTACTTGGTCCTACTAGTGAAGGCAGGGGGCTGGACTCAATGACCTTTCAAGGTCCCTTCCAGTTCTAGGAGATATGTATATCTTCAATTATTATTATTCATTCTCAAACTAGGAGTTGGGACCCCTCAGGGGGTCATGAGGTTATGTGGGAGGTCACAAGCTGTCAGCCTCCACCCCAAACCCTACTTTGCCTCCAGTATTTATAATAGTGTTAAATATATAAAAAAGTGGTTTCAACTTATAAGGGGCAGGCAGGTCACACTCAGAGACTTGCTGTGTGAAAGGGGTCACCAGTACAAAAGTTTGAGAATCACTGTCTTAGAACATAGTAAGTTGCATGAGGCAAGGTACCCAGTTGGCCAACTCCATGCATGAAAACCAGATATACATGCACACAGTGGCTATTAAGCACACAGAATAGTTGCACACAAATGTTAGTGAGGAATTTCACATGTCATCTTTGAAAATCTTGTCTGTAATTTTTAATTTGCCACCATCGCTCTCAATAAAACAGCATGGAAGTATAAAAAAATAAGTCTGAGTATTATGTGCTTAGTAGAAAAGAAAATAACAATGAAAATTTCCATCTTCAGTTAAAGCCAGTGGTAGTTGCAGAAGAGGGCTCAGCATGTCTAGGGATCAGACCCTCAGAGGCATGAATTCTCAGGATGACAATAAATTAGCTTGTGTCACCACTATTAGAATCTATTTTGACTAAATAAGAATCAGTGGAATTGCCCTATTCAATTAGACCATGGTCTATCTAGCTCAGCATTTCATCTCCTCTGGCAGTGACCAATACCTGATGCTTCAGTGAAAGGTACAAGAAACACCACAATGACTATTTATAGAATTACCAGTCCACAGGGAATGTTTTCCTAGCTATTGTCCTTAATTCTTTACATAACAAATAAATATGAAGATGCTACATGGGCACCGCTGGGTCTTAAATATACACATATATGCACTGTCTTGCCACATACACACTGCAGCTCTGGCTGGCTTCTGGTAGCTTCTAAAACATAAAACGCAGTAAACATTGCTAAAGAGCTCTCCAAACTAGCTGAAGAGTTACTGCTCCCTTTCCTATACACTGCACTAGCTCCTCTCAGTTAGTGGTTGTTTTATGACCTAAAACACGAGTGAGTGTTTATTTCCCTTCTAAAAAAAAAAAATACTGAAGACAGTGCAAGTGTCAGTGTGCTCAGCAGGCCCTCCAAACTCACGTTTGCTCCAAATGGTCAGTGCTGCGAGCCGTTATTTGTACAACACCATTAGTAACACCTGACACTTTCATGATACTGTCAGATTTCATGGGAAACAGGTGAGATTTCATGGCAGGTATGACTCAGTGAGAACAGTTAATTATAGTATCCTAGTAGGAACTGAGATGTGTGAGTTATTTGTTGGCCATGTGTTTATAGGACTGGGTTTTTGATGCCATTTCAATAATTAAAAGCAAGACAAAGCTCAAGACCTCCCTCCCCCACCAGCTCCTTTAACTAATGAATCAGCAAGACTCAGCCCCCTGGTGCACCAACTCCCTTATAAGCCCAAAGAGTTAAAAAAAGGCTAGTGCGGAGGAAGCCCATGCGTGCTTGAGGAAATATCCTCAACATGGTTCAGATTCAGCACATGCTTAACTTGACGTCAATGGCATTACTCATATGTTAGGCACATGCTTAAGTATTGTGTTGAATTGGGGACCATGCTATTGAAGTTCTTATTTACATGGTCCCCTCTTAATCCTGTTGGTTAGAATTTCAATAGCAGAAGGAGGGCTGGGTTAGCCCCTGGGTAGGATTTTCAAAGCTGGCTGAGGAATTTGGTAGCCTGATTCCCAGTCATTTTGCTCCAAAAATCTCAGGCTGTATTTCTTCAGCATGCTGTCCATCCATACTATCCATTCATAAGGGAGTGGGTGTGCCAAGGGCTTGAGACTTATTGCCTCTCAGTACAGAGGGCTACACCTTGCACTTACATAGGAAGAGTTGCTACTTGCGCTTGAGATGAAGTGCAGCAATCTGGTACACCCTGCTGTGCACCATGTAAGGCCTCACAGGATTGAGGCCTGGATTTTCATTCCTATTAGTTATAATGCTTTCTATCCTGTTTGAATTTGCATGTGTGCTCAGAGCCAGCAGTGATGGCTGCGTTCTTAAAAATGGAAAAACAAATGACAAAATAATACATACATGTATGGTTTTTCATGTTTAGCTCAGATCAGGGGAGGGTATTTCCTGGGGATTAATAATGACTGGCAGGGGATTAGTGGTCATTAATCCCCAGGAAATGCCCTACATCGAGGTTATTATTACTTAAGTTTTTAATTTTAAAACCAGCTTTTAACAGAGAAGGAAAGTAGCCAAACCTTTTGTGACCTTTAGCCATCTACAGTATACTGCATACATTGATCAATGTTTCCTAGGGGCTGTTCCATTGATGCATGTGATAGGTGTTTTGTTTTACATTCAATTGCAAAACCAGATTGCATTGTTTCTGGAATGACAGTCTGACATTCCTTTCAAGTTTTGCTATGGCCCAGGGATTAGCCCAATTTAATATACTCACAGTATGAAATTGAAATGTCATCTCTAAGAATGACTATACAATACAGTCCAGCAGAAAAACCATTTATACAACATCCTTTCCAAGATTGTCCATCTACTGCTTTTCAATAGAAAGAGCCATTAAAATGGTGCCAAATAAATTATTTCAATCTTGATTTTGAAAGCTTTATTAATATAGGGCCTGATCCAGCTCCATTCAAGTCATGGGAGTCTTTCAATGATTTCAATGTAATCTGAATCAGACCCAAAGTGTGTGTGAATAAATGCTGGGCGGGCTGAGGGGCCAATGTGGGTGTACAGCATGACAGAGAAATTCCTTTGTCATATAACCATGTAAAGCTACAATCATGATGTCTTAATGTAGTAATAACACGTAAGGCAAGATTTTGTCAACCTCAGAGTGGAGTTGTATAAACTAACTTGCTGCTAAACACAGTTTTGTAGTCAGTGTAGAGAAGGACATGTGATCTTAGTGCTGCTACCAGAGAAGCACTAAATTCAAAGTTTTCAAAAGTGCCCTTTAATTTTGCATCCCCACATACCTATTTTTGCCCTGACTTTCAGAATTGCCGAGCACGTATACCTCCAACTGAAATTAAATAGGCTGCTAGTTTTTAATATATCTGAAAATCAGGTCCTAGTTGTCTAAAGCAATGCATCAAAAAATAGAGGCCACTTTTGAAAATTTGACTCAGAAATGTCTTCATCTTTGTGATACAAGAAGCCTTGAAAAATTCTGCTGATGTAATAGGAGTTTTAAGTGACCAGGAACAGAAGATTTGAGTGTTTGAACCTTTTAAAGAAGCAAGTGCTAAAACTCTAGTTTTTGAAACATTTGCTGACACAAATTCAAATAATCTGAACAACTAGAAAGACGTTTTCACAGCTTTGTTTTTCTTAACAACTGACCAAGTATTCCATCCATCTCTGCTGATGGGATTCCATTCATATGCATTCAAGAGTACTTTCCAAACTTTGAAATAATTTGTTTGAGAAGCACAAGTTGTACTTACTAAATTGACTTGGTGACATTACTGGACTTGTTTTCACTGTGTGTGTTAGACTTTTATTCGCCCATGAACTAAGTCTATGAGTTGACCATCTGGAAAAGTAAGCTACTCAACAGCCATGTAATCTGTCTTTTGTCTGGCTTCTGGCAGTAGATTTTTTTTGGATTAACACTGAGCAAACATTGAAAGGGAGCTTTCCTTGAAGCACTCTCCCTTCTCTAAGTGGCATCTTGCTAAGTTACAAATTAACAAATGGTGTAATGTTGTTAAACGGTTTTGTCAACAATATTGCTACAGAACTTTGATTTTTTTTTTAAAAACATGTCCTTTACTTTTCTATTTTTGCAAAACAGAAAGTCATTCCCAGATTTAACAGTCCCGGGAGAAAGAATTTCTTTATTGAATCAAGATGCAACAGCTTGCAGTCATTTACCATTATGTAGCCTAATGGAAATGAGTGGGGAAAAAAACTGATGAGTCCACGTTTCTCTTGTCATGTCAATGTAAATTGTCTGTTATATGCAAGAAATCATGGACAAGAATCCGAGTATCATTTTTTCCCTAAATATAAATAGTGCTTGGTCAGTCAAAACAGTTGCCAAACTTGTACAAATGACAGGAACGGGACTCCAAAAGGTGCTATCTTGCAGATGAGACATAAAAGTTAGATCCTGATGACTTGTCATCAAGAAATCCCATGGTAGGGATATTTAACCTTATTGTACTGGCCAAATTCCAGTTTGGGTAACTCCATGCTACCTAGCTAAATTCCTCCATGCTGAACATGAAATCTGAACTTTTCCAGGTTGACCTTCTTTTCAACGCATGTGGAGTATTCACTGTCACATGGAGCCTCTAGATCAGGATTGGCTGTCTTTCTAAACGACATACTCTAGTTCCATCACAGATCGTTGGGTGTAGAAGCAGGAATCACTGGGTGAAATTCTATGACCTTTGTTACACAGGAGTGCAAACTAGATGATCCATAAGATCTCTTCTGACCTTAGAAATCTATTATACTAATCTGATAAAGAAAAGAAAATGGATGTGACAAAGAAAATTCAGATCAAGAACTATGAAGTCATCAGGCAGGATGTTCTTGATGTACCTGTTGCACTTTATTCCAAAGAGCACAAATGATGAACAGGATGCTAATTCGCTAACCTTTGAATGCATCATGGCTTGATCTTTTTCAGAGGTGCAGAGCACTACAACTCCTGCTGAGTTCCATAGGAAGAAAGGATAGTCCTCTGGTTACATTGCTGGATTAACACTAAGATCTTCTTTCAGTTACCATTGCTGCCACAGACATCCTGTGTTGTCTCGAGCAAGCCACTGACTTTGAACATCTTACTCAGATTGTTGACAGTAACTCACTCGTTGCTCATGTGAAGTCAGTGTTACTACATGTTTGAGTAAGGGGTTCAAAATCTAGTCTTTAATCTCTCTGTGCCCATTTGCAAAATTGAGGCAATGTGGGAGCGTTGTGAGGTTAAATTCATAAGTATTGGTGAGGTATATAGGTATTTTGATAAGGGCTATAGAAGTAAATAGGACAAAATACAGGAATTGTGTGTGCTTCATACCTGTGAATATCAGGTCATTGTGTATCTATATCATTCACCTGATTTTTTGAACTTGTTGAATACCTGCAACTCCAGTTGAAGTCAGTGGGAAATGTGGGCATGTAGCTCCTTTAAAAAAAAAAAAAAAAAAGCAGACCCAATAATGTAAGTAATAATATCCTTGGATTTGAAAAAAGACTTTCCAGAATTGGAGGGATTTGTTTGAACCTGCACAATCAGGGACTTCCCAGATGGCATGGAGAGAGTCTCCTTTTTGCAACATGCTGGAAGTCTGTCATGTAAAGACCTCAACTTCATTACTTCCATTTCATAGATGGGCAATGTATTTGCAGTAAGTATTAGATAAATTTGCCAAGATACACATTCAGTTATTTGCTCTGTGTTTCTATCATTGGCACACCACAAACCCATAACTTGAAGCAAAACCAGCTATAATTCACTGCCAATAAATACTTGTCTTTATATACATAAGGCTTATTCACATTGTTCAGATAATGTACACAAAATCTGATACCTTCCCAGAATCTGAAAACCCCTAAGAAGAAAAGGAAACTTTAGCATTTTAATACTGCTAAAATTTATTATGGGACTGGAGTAGTGTTACATTTTCCTCACTGCTGGTTATAAAGACAATAATTAAGTGGGCATTCTCCACATTTTACTTACTAACCCAGGAGTATTTTTGTTGCTCATGTTTCTTCTCTTAACAGCTTGGCAATGGGGCCTATGCAGTGAAAATAAAGAATTTTTAGTCGCACAATGCCTGGTCTGTTTTAGCTTATCGTGTTGTAATACAGCTGACATTACAGCTAAGGAGATGGATAATTCATGTCAGATACAACTCCGTGTTTTATTTTACAAGAGGGATACAAGCATAATGTATTCTTGTATAACTGTTTCACTCACAGTTCACCCATGGTTGTGCCAGAGAAGGTGTAAAAAGACACTTCACCAACCGGATGTTTTGACTTGATAGGATGATCCTTTGGTTAGTTTACTCCGGGAAGTTGTGAAACAATGGAAATACGCTTCACAAAACAGCAGTGTTTGTTTAAGGCACAGCCCTGCATGGATGTAATTTATGGAAACATGGTGAAGACTCTGTAGTTCAGGATGTACCTTGTTTTTTAATATAAGTCTAATTTTGATCCCACCACTTCTTAAAAAGTCTCCTTACCATGTGAAATGTTATTGGTTGTTTCTAGCTAAAGAAGAGACAATTTAAGTTATAGGTTAATTGTACCAGAAGTTTTAGAAATAGGAGTTTGAAAGATGAGAGGTATTTCAAGAGCAACACTTTTAGGGAAATAAGTAGTGACAGGAATCTCTACATTTTGTTTTTGCTTTGCTGTATCCAATGAGGACTAGTACCTTTTAATTATGCTGTGGAAAGTCGATGGGTGGAGTGGAGTGGGAGTCAGTTTTGGCATTTCTTCATTGTAGGTGAAATTTACCTCATCTGGGGGGCTAGAACAAGGCCTATGTATTGCTAAGCCCCAATTAACCTGTGATCTCAGTGGGAGCCACTGGGTGACAGGATATTCCTCACCTGTTGATAGTAAAGGTGAATTATTAAGACTGAGGGGGAAGTTCTTTCTGTTTCACACAGTCAGCAGGAGATACCGTAGTCTGTTATTAGATCATGGAACTGGCATCAGGAATCCTATTCCCAGCCTAGTTGCTGATTTGCTTTGTGGATTAAGGAAGTCACTCTACTTCGGTTTACTTCTACATGCTTCACTGTACTCATCTGTAAAAGGAGTAAAACCATATATCTCTATCTTACCAGGGTTTTACCACTGAGATCCTTTGCCCTCATTCATCACTGGTTTCAACTGAATCCTGAGAAGTGCTGAGACCATCTTGAGCATCTACATCTCCTTAAGTCTGAAGTCAATAGGAGTTTCAAGTATGCAGAACCTCTCATGATTAGGCCTGTTATTGTTATAAAACAATGTTTTGTTGCTCAGGATAGAGCCGCACACTGAATCCCCCATTGACAATACAATTATGCTCTTGCCCCACCCTATATTCTTGATGCTTTCTTTCAAAACAACCCCCATGTCCTATTATTCCATTTGAACTATTGAAGAATTTTCCTAGATGGTTACAGAAGTAGGACTCTTATCCTCTGTGTAGGTCAGCCTTTAGAGGCCAACACCAATAAAATGAACACACACTCAAAACCAGTACATTGGTTCGGAGGACTTGAGTTAGGGTTGTCATTCATAAATGGCAATACATTGAGCCGTAGAGAGGTGTGTCTAGGAAGAAAATGGTTTTAGGTCCTCATCTTAGTTAAAATCTTTAACTGTCTGGAAATGTGTATGGAATACATTTGTTACCATAGTTACATTGTTATAGCCATTCCTATCCACAGTGGATGCATTTGCAGATGACATTGAAAAGACAGGTTTTGCATTCTCAGTTAGGGGCACCAGACAGCAAGTGTGAAAAATTGGGACAGGGGTGAGAGGTAATAGGAGACTATATAAGAAAAAGACCCAAAAATCAGGACTGTCCCTATAAAATCCTGACATCTGGTCACACTATTCTCAATGGCATGAGCAGGAGGAATTTCTTTTTGTGATGCCCCTGGGAGAGCTTCTGTCTAGGGCCTAGAAAGATGCCAGTTTGGATTTTGGCTGTTGTACTGTATAGAACACACATTCACCAGCCATTATAGAAAGACTTCGCTAACTGGTTATGTCTCCAGTGGGATCTGGTTACTAATGGGCAACACTTGACACTCCAGGCCTGCCAAAATTTCCTTCCACACTGCTGAGCCAAACATGATGCATATGTGCAATGTGGTTGCACCGAACATAGTTTTTGTTATTATGTGGGCCAAACATGGAAAGGCGAGTGATCCTACTCTGTGCTGCACACTGGTTTTTATTAGCAGTGCAGTCCCTAAACTACGGCTGCTCCTAATTCTGAACTAAGCAAAACCCAGTCACCTGTTACAGATTATTAGAATTTTTCTCCCCCTTATGCTTTGGGTCACTGATATGACAAGGGGTTGTTTGTATGTGGACAGACAGTTGGCTACAGCCTGAGACCCCTGCTAAATCAATTATTAACAGTTCTATTTTAAAAAATTGCTGCTTTACAAGATTTAACAACTTTGGTAGCCTAATCTCAACACTCTTTATCCCCATCAGATTACCTAACATGAGAATTACTTTGGATCAATATTTCTGTCTTGCATTTGTGTGTAATATGTCTCCATGTCTAGCTGGCAGCCGGTATCAAGCGGAGTGCCCCAAGGGTTGGTCCTGGGGCTGGTTTTATTCAATATCTTCATTAATGATCTGGGGGATGGTATGGATTGCACCCTTAGCAAGTTTGCAGATGACACTAAACTTGGAGGAGTAGTAGACACACTGAGGGTAGGAGTGGGATACAGAGGGACCTAGACAAATTAGAGAATTGTGCCAAAAGAAACCTGATGGGGTTCAACAAGGACAAGTGCAGAGTCCTGCACTTAGGACAGAAGAATCCCATTCACTGCTACAGACTAGGGACCGAGTGGCTAGGCAGCAGTTCTGCAGAAAAGGAACTAGGGGTTACAGTGGATGAGAAGCTGGATATGAGTCAACAGTGTGCCCTTGTTGCCAAGAAGGCTAATGGCATTCTGGGCTGTATAAGTAGGAGCATTGCCAGCAGATCGAGGGACATGATCATTCCCCTCTATTCGACATTGGTGAGGCCTCATCTGGAGTACTGTGTCCAGTTTTGGGCCCCACACTACAAGAAGGATGTGGAAAAATTGGAAAGAGTCCAGCGGAGGGCAACAAAAATGATTAGGGGGCTGGAGCACATGACTTATGAGGAGAGGCTGAGGGAACTGGGATTGTTTAGTCTGCAGAAGAGAAGAATGAGGGGGGATTTGATAGCTGCTTTCAACTACCTGAAAGGGGGTTCCAAAGAGGATGGATCTAGACTGTTCTCAGTGGTACCAGGTGACAGAACAAGGAGTAATGGTCTCAAGTTGCAGTGGGGGAGGTTTAGGTTGGATATTAGGAAAAACTTTTTCACTAGGAGGGTGGTGAAGCACTGGAATGGGTTACCTAGGGAGGTGGTGGAATCTCCTTCCTTAGAGGTTTTTAAGGCCAGGCTTGACAAAGCCCTGGCTGGGATGATTTAGTTGGGGATTAGGTCCTGCTTTGAACAGGGGGTTGGACTAGATGACCTCCTGTGGTCCCTTCCAACCCTGATATTCTGTGATTCTATGAATATTATGAAGTCCAAACTCCAGAAATATTTTATGCAATGTGACATGGTCCTGGGAATAGAATGATTTTTAGTTGCCAGTTACTTAAGGCTGAATCCTGAAGTCTTATTTCACAGGGAAAACTTCCATTGTTTTCAGTGGGAATTTTGATTAGAAAAAGCAGCAGGACTTGGTCCTTTAAAGAGATTCATTGCCAGTATTATATTACTTTGACTGATAACATGTATATTTGCAGCAAATCTTGATGAAAACTAAACCTGTGTATTTCAATTTTATTTTAAATAAGTTTGACCTGACATCTGTTAACAAACACAGCTCACTATTTAAAAAATCTGCTTGTGCTCACTGTTGCCACACAGTAATATCTGAGACCCCACATTTAGTGTTAGATTTTCAAAAGCATTGAGCATTGGCTTAACTTTGCTCTCACTGAAATCAGTGTTTAAACCTGTATGAACTTCAAGCAGAGCAGAGTTACACCAGTGCTAAGCACTTCTGAAATTCACAACCTTATTTCCTAGTCTAAGCAGAGAGGAAATTTGTGGTATCTCAGATCCCATGTCATGGCTACTTTGAGCAAACGTTGATTTGCATGTGTGTGCTTAAAGGCAAACACTATATACATATTTTATTAACATGGACCTACGGCTCTTGTATCCTAAATCCTCTGCTCTGAAGGCACACAACATTGTCTCCCCCTTTTTATTTAATCACATAATTTTTGTTTAGTAGACCAAATTCTGTCTACATATTTGCATACAATTCCCACTGGAGAAAAATGGTAACAGCAGCTGGGATTTTCAAGGAAGTCAAATCGAGTTCAGCATCCAACTCCTACTGACTTTCTATGGGATTTGGGCACATAATTCCCATAGTCTCTTTTGACAATCCCAACCTGCAGGCATATCAGAATATGTCCTGACTGTGTACAGTAAAGTTAGTGTACTATATAGTCATAGCTACTGATGTGGCTTCATGGCCTAGGTGTAATAGTTGAATTCTCCTCCTTTTTTAATGTAATTTTTACACTCTGAGTGGGCTCTTGAGTCCACTGAAAATAGGTAAAGTTTTAGAGAGGAATAGAAGGCATGTCAACAAGAAAGTTTTAAAATAATTAAAACAATACATTTCGGGGAAAAAAAACCTGTAAGAGTTTGTTTTCATTAGTGGCTGCATAGACACATATGCACAGGATGAAACTTCAGCCAATTACATAGCCTAGGAAAAAAGAATTCTGCCCTTCCTTATTTATCTAGCCCAAAGGAGAACAGATCATAACACAAAGTTTACCAAGTGAAATAATCTCAGCATTCTTATAGCTCATTGGACCAAACGGATTTTGTGGATACAGATTCTAACATTGAATACATACGTGCTAAACTGCTGAAAGCATTTGCACAGGTGCACACACAAGTGGCTGTCCAACAGAGGCTTTCTTGAAAATTTCCAACTAAATCTCAGTTTCCAACATAATTTTATTTGTGTGCTAGCCTCAACCTGAACGTGGGTAACCAGTGGCTATATCTTAGTATTCTAACACGCTGCTTTTCATTAAGGGCACTTCCATCTATGTAACTTCAGAATTAGGATAAACAAATGGCATTTAACAAACCCCTAAACAACCACCACAACAAAAGAGCATTTTCTGCACCTTACAAAGAGTCAGCTATGACTTCTGGCCCAGGATTTCACCCCTGGATTCCTTAGTCTTTTTTTTCCAGCACTGCAGATACATTCTTCCTCTCTGTTCCTCACTTTCTCCAATGGCCGCTTGATTGTCCCTTCCCAAATTCTTGGTCTCTCAAACTGCTGGGCAGAAATTCTAAGGGCCAAATTCTGTCACCCTTGATTCAATTAAACTGTCATGGACTTCAGTTATAAAGGGTGACAAAATTCATCCCTTAGTATCCAAGTATCCTGCTTTAATCTTCCCCTGCAATTTACTAATTAAACGGCCAATTCTTTTCTTACTCCATTCCAACTTTCCTAAACCCCATGTGGTTGCATGCATGTAGTTAAGAGGAAAATTTGGTCCAAATAATTAAAAGCATCTCTGGCATTGAACTATGAATTTCAAAACTCTTAGTCCATCTGCTTAATACAACCATTAGAAAACAAAGGAAAACTGGTTTGGTTATTTAGATATGGCTTCATTGTTACAGACAGATGAAAATCATGGCCTGATCTCTTTATAGATTTTGATTTACTTTTCTGGGGTGGGAATGAAGGTGGGAAGAAAAGAGATGGCCTTAAACTGGGACTTTCAAAAGTTAGGTGCCCAAATCCCATCAAAATTCAATGGGAGTTGGGTGCCTATCTGCCTTAGGCACCTTTGAAAGTCGCAGATTTTCTGCTGTTACCCTTATGAAGCCATGTGTGAGTCTTTTTGGAATTTGTGCAGTAGTAGACATCACCAGTAATCAGGAAACCCACACCTGTGCCCTCTAGCATTCTCAGTCTGCATTTGGCTGGATTAGAAAGAATGAGATTGTTACGCCTCAAGAAGAAAAGCTGGGAGTTACATGCAATGTAATCTTCATTATTGGGGAAAGGGCAATTTTAGGAAAGCTGAACACCATAGATAGTCAAGCAACTGTGAGAAGAATATCCTGCTTACCTCTGTAAAACCCAGCAATTACCCAGAAAAGACTGGGGTTAGTCAAAGCACTCAGTTGTAATAGAGTTAATATCTGTAAGAAGGGATAAGTTTTCAGTCATT
This sequence comes from Chelonoidis abingdonii, assembly GCF_003597395.2. Taxonomy (NCBI): domain Eukaryota; kingdom Metazoa; phylum Chordata; order Testudines; family Testudinidae; genus Chelonoidis; species Chelonoidis abingdonii. Next base: position 115,677,234 of record NC_133774.1, read on the forward strand.
CAAAAGCAAGCCCTTAGCATGGTCCCTTTTGACTCATCATCTGTTTCTTCTTTCCTCCTCTCCATCTTTGCATACATTCAATGGCAGGACTAGGAAGCAATGACTTTGGTGCTCCTTAACTCAGGCTTTTGTACACATTGTCTCAGGATCAGGACTTTCTCATCAGCCGGCTTTCCTGCCCTGCCATTAGGTGTTGTCTGAAAATTAGCAGCATTCTCACCGGCTGACCCATACGGCAAGCAGGTCATGTAATAGCAAGTGCTATGTTATGTTTTCCCTAGAGCTTCTGGGCTTCATCAGAAGCTGAGGGCAGGTGTGAAATGTATTGGCTTATATACAACTTTAGCTCGAGGCTTCATGGGGAAATTCTGTCCAAGTTGGGTGGGGCTGGGGCAGGAGGGAAGAGAAAAGAGAGGGATTAAGGAAAAATTGGAGTGATTTTTAAACATGAGAAAAAGTTGTACTTGGCAAAACAAGTATGTTTCTAAAAGCAACAGTTAATTTTCTCTCAGATGTTATCATGCTGTAGGAAAGATAAATTGGCCTTTTTTGTTTTACATTCCCGCTTCAGTTATGCTTGACAACATGTTGTTGGAGCAGAAGCTCTGAATGTAATCCTGCCCAAGGGCTAAGCTTTACATCTCTGGCCATACATTTGTTCTTCCTTACTGAGTCATTCTTGAACTCATTATCCCTAAATTAGCTCCTGTTTCTCGTTTCCTTATGTTTTTTCCTTTTCCCATATGTATTCTTGCAAATGAACCATGAAAGAATGTTCTCTCACTCTCCAGCTTTGTGTGTGCAAGGTTCTGGGCAGCTTGTTTTCTACTTTGGGCTACACTTAAGTGTTGATTTAAATAAAGTCTGTGAGAAATTGGAAAAAATAATCTTTAGTGTTAATTGTTGTGCAACTATAGCTCAGCAAGTCATGAGCAAAATGTTGGCAAGATGCTGAAATTCATCTAAAAGCTATAGCTCAAAGAAAGCAGAATGTGCATTTACCTTTCATAGTCAAGGTCAGCCTCTACAAGTGGTTTGCAAAGTAGAGTGGTGCAGTATTGTGCAGGCAAACACAGCAGTTCATGCCCTGCTTTAGATGTACTTGTTTTTATTGATAAATGGGACATTGGCTAAGGTCGCTTGGGATATCTTCTAATAATTTCAGTAGGATTGTTGGATCTTTAATATCCACGTAGACTGACAGAGGGGCCTAGGATGGATGGGTGCCAATACCCCTAAGAGGCATTTCTCTTCTCATTTTGTTTTGATTGATTAGCATTCGTAAGGGCAGTGATATGAAGAGAGTGGCTTGTGTCTCCTCGGCTCTTTGCTATCAAAACACTGTGTGATTGAATTATTAACTGATCCAAGTTATTAACTAATCAGGATGCTTTTACTATGTTATTAATCAATTAAGTTATCAACTTGCACTAAGTTATTAACTTATTTGTTATGAGAATAAATATATAATATAAAATATTCTCCTCTCATACTGTTTAAATATGAATAGTACTATAATAAATTAAACAATGAATTCACACTACTGTGGCTCTTTTGGGTAATATTGGCTCCTGAATCACTGATGTCTGAGTTTCACTAGATGAGGGGCTCACGGATCTTCAATCAGTGACTAAAACCCACAGATTCTTGTCTCTGTCTTTCCAACAGTCTCCACCCAGCGCCACACATGGCATCCGGTTCTCTCTGTATGATTCAGGCGTGTTGGTTTATGTGATAGGATCTTCAAGAACAGGGAGCTGTGAGGAGTTGTCTGAACTGGAGAGTCACAGCTCAAGAGGCAGGCAAAAGTAACTAACTAGGATTTTGAGAAGGATGGGGAGCTGGGGACATCAAAGGACCCAGGCGAAGGAGAAAGAAGACCCTCAGAAAGTTGGAACCAGGCTTTTCTCTGCTCATCTCAACTATTAATTTTTTTAGGCCCATCCCACTTCTCAATGTGACGAGATTAAAGAAATTCCTAAACCTGCATTGCAGCACCTTGGAGACAGGTTTGTCAAATTCTCAGGTTTAAAATAAATGACTGTGTATTAGACTTCATCCCATTGCTACTCAATTGTAATATTACCCGAAGTCAGACTAAACAGGAAGAGAGACAAGGTGAGTGAGGTAATATCTTTTACTGGAGCAAGTTCTGTTGGTGAGGCCACGTCTAGACTACGCGCCGTATCGACGTGTTAAAATCGATTGCTCGGGGATCGATATATCTTTTCTAATCTAGATGGGATATATCGATCCCTGAGCTCGCTTATATCGATTCCGGAACTCCACCAACCCCAACGGAGTTCCGGAATCGACATGGCGAGCCGCGGACATCGATCCTGCGTTGTGATGACGGGTGAGTAAATCCATTTTAGATATTCGACTTCAGCTACGTTATTCACGTAGCTGAAATTGCGTATCTAAAATCGATTTTACCCCGTAGTGTAGACCAGCCCTGAGAGAGACAAGCTCTCAAGTCACACAGAACTGTTCTTCACGTCAACCTGAAGAACAGCTCCATGTGGCTCAAAAGCTTGTCTCTGTAACCATGGGCAGTGCATAATGGAGGCTGGGGGAGGCTAAGTCTCCCTAAACCTCATGCCACTGGGGTGTATGTGGGGGTTTGAGGGCTATGGTGGATTTGGGGCCCCTGGAAAAATCTCCTCCCGCCACAGCCCACAGCTAGTAGACCTCTGGGACCCTGGTGGGGGCACAGAGCTTTTCTGGTCTCAGGGCCACAGCGGGGGCGGGGGAGGAAGGAGTGAGTACGCGGTGAGGCTGCAGACAAAGGGGCAGAGTGAGGTGAGTCATGGACGGAAGAGGTAGAATGAGGGAGGGGCTCTGGGCTCAGTGCTACAGCCAGGGCCTAGAGTTCTTCCACAGTCCTGGCTGAGGCCGAGTGCCCCACTTCAGCTGGGCCGAGTTCTCAGCCACCATCACCCCCTGCCCCGCCCTGACTGAGCTCTCAGCCCTTGCCACCCATGCAATCTCGTATTGGTGACAGGATTGATTTAACAAGCTTCCAAACCACAACACATGGGTTTGTCAGCCTTTACTTTTTGTTCTAGTAAATGGGACTGCCCTTGAAATATAGTAAGATTGTGTATTCCCACAAATAATACTAAAATAGCAGTGGAGAAGGACTAGCCATTACATTTACTGTGGCTAAATAATCCCCAAGAGCAATTCCATAAATGTCAGGTGTAGGGCTGGCCAGAAAACAAGAATTTCATTGTGAAAAACTTTGAGGTGTCCCCATTTTTTTTCTGTAGCAGAGCAAAGTCTAGATTCCCCGCCCCCCAGTTTTTTGTGAGAGATAGGCCAGGGTTAGGGCACTCATTTGGGTTGTGGGAGACCTTGAGAGGTCCCACTGAATGAAAGATTTTGAAAGTTGAAGCAATGCTGTTACCTAATCCACTGTATGTTCAAGATAATGACTCAGGGATAGTTCAGTAATATATTTCAGAAGTTCCCTTCAACACTTACCTGTGCCTGAACTACTTCATACTCATTTTTAAAATGGAACTTGAAACAGTGGAGTCATGTTTGAGTCTTAACTATAGCATTCATTGGTGAAAACACCAAATATTCTGATTTTTCACTCTGCTGTAGCTCACTGTGATATTGTGTGGCCACTGTTCCCAACTGAAAGCCGGCGCTGAAGTTTCCACAGAAAAGAGCTGGAGGATTCTGCCAAGCCTTTAAAAGATATGCAAGCAGGAATGGGAGTCCTGTACAGTCCTGTGATTTTCATAGGCCCTTCAGAAGGAAATCTGTCAAACTAGTGATTACAGCAAGGAACCAGCAACCAAAATGTTTGGATATATTCTCAGTTCTATCACCAGCTTGCTGTATGATTTTGGGCTGCTTACACTGAGACTCAGTTGCCCCATCTGCAAAGTAGGAATGATAAGCTTCATGACGTTCCTGTGAGGCAATTTATGTTTGCAAGGCTTTCTGAGATGGGGTTACGCCAAATGTAGCAGAGTAGAGGATTTGAATCTGCATTTTGTATGTTGCTTTGTTGAAGGGGCTTGCAAGGTTTACAGATAGCTAGAATCTACAGATAAATCTACAGACAGGATTAAAAACAATTGGTGTTTTCATTGGAGTTTGGTAATGAAATAATCTTCCATTTAATAAACTAATAATTAGTTGCCAAGAGAAAGGTACCTTTCTTTTCTTTTCTTCTTTCAGGAAGGTAAGGTGCGATAAAAGCTGGATCAGTTTTATACCAAAACAAGCTCACTCTTATGTAGCAAACAAACAAAACCATGACTGATTATACACAGAGATTTGTAGGTAGTTGAGAAGCAGGAATATGATTCTCAAGATGTTGCTGGTGCCAAATGGAAGGAGACCAACTGTCCTTGACTGAGCAGTGGGGAATAATTTGCTGCATCAGAGAACTGTGGCTTTGTCTTCATTCTAATTCAGTCTTTATCTGTAAAAGAAGCACAGATGTAAGTGCTTTGGTGAACAGAGATGGGATTTCTCATGTGCTTAAATGCTTTGCTGATTGGAGCCTATGGTATATATTTTTCCCCCTTCAAAGACCTCTTAGTTATTGTTTGATTCTGCGTTTATTTTAAAAAGCTCTAGTACAGATGGAAGAGCTCACAATCATGTGGACTAGCTGACCCAGGGGATTGGTAATTGGATATGGAATCTTTCACATCTAGGTCACAGCTCTGAAACTAAGGGGCTGGTAGTGAGTGCAAATTACTACCATGCTAACATCTATTGGCTACTGGGTAATTTCTGTGAACAGAGCTGGAGGTCTTTGTGATGTCTGATGCTTGCTGGAAGCATCACCTAGTGGTTAAGGGGGCAATTCCTCCTTAGTGCAGAGGGGACTCTGGCCCAGGGCCCTGTGGGGATTACCAAAGGCAAAGCATCCACGAGCACCTTAAGGCAGTGGTGGGCAACCTGTGGCCTGTGTGCCCCATGCAGCCCATTGGGGTAATCTGATTGTGGGCCGCGAGACATTTTGCTGATGTTGACTGTCACAGGCACGGCCCCCTGAGGCTCCCAGTGGCTGTGGTTTTCTGTTCCCAGCCAATGGCAGCTGCAGGAAATTCAGTCAGATTACCCTGATGGGCTGCATGTGGCATGTGAGCCACAGGTTGCCCACCACTGCCTTACGGCTACCTTTTCTGTGCCACTTCCCACCCCTCCACTCTGTGGTCCTGGTCCAAGCTTTGCAGTCTGTAGCAAAAGGTACTGAAAGAAAACTATCAACTGCACCTTTAATGCCTGGGCCTAGCAGATAAGCTCTTCTTTTTCCAGAGGAGCTGCTGCAGTGTCCCTTCTAAGGAGCTGCCCTATCAACCCCTTTTTAAGCTCCACCTCCATCTGAAGCACGCTCTTCGGGTGCAGCTGGGCTGTCCCATTTGAGCCCAGAGTTGCTCTTTACCCCCTTCAGTCCTACTACGGGATTTATCCACCCATCTCCATCTTTATCCAGTTCCTAGTGACTAGGGCTCTGATCCAGCAATTCATTGTATGAAGGTGGTCTATTGTGCTAAGCAAAGCAGTGAAGTCAAATCGGGCTCGGAGGCAGGTGCAACTCCTCTTCTGTGGCTGTCCCCCGATGCGAGGATGATGTCTACCAAGGGGGTTCTTTGCTGGGCTTTTAAGTGGCTGAGGAGCTCAATTTGTGCCCTGCAGATTTTCCCACAGAAGTGACAGGTGTAATCTTGGAGGATACATACTTGCTGGCTGGAGGGTTGTGCCCTTTCTTTCCTCCTTTGTCACGTCTCTGTCTCATGAGCACATCTGTTCTCCTCAAAGTGAGCTGTGGCTTCGTGTATGGTATGGTGCCACTGTGTTCTGTTCCACGAGGAGTCCTCCCAGTTTGTTGGATTGATACCTCCTTTTTTAAGATGAACTTTCAGTATGTTTTTGAAGCGCTCCCACTGCCCTCTGTGAACCCTTCTTCCCTGACTTAACTGAGAGAAGAGACTTGCTTCGGCAGGTGAGTGTCTGGCATATGAATACAGTGGCCAGCCCGGCGGAGTTGGTATTTCATGACGTGTGTCTATACTGCTGATGTTGGCTGCAGAGAGAACTCTGATGTTAGTGTGTCGGTCTTCCCAGCAGATCCTGAGAATTCTCCTGAGGCACCACTGCTGGAACCATTCCAGCTGCTTGAGATGTCATCTGTAGGTTACCCATGTCTCACACCCATAGAGAAGGGTGGGGATAACAACTGCCTTGTAAACCAAGATCTTGGTGCCCACTTGCTGATCCCTATCATTGAAGACTCTGAGTAGTCTTCCAAAGGATGTGCTGGCACAGCAGATCTTGTATTCAATTTCTGTGTCAATGCTGACTGGTGGGTGAGGTGGCTACCAAGATATGGAAAATGACCCACAGTTTCAAGGGCTTCTTCACTGATGGTGATTTGTGGAATACAAAAAGTACTTTATGCAGTTGAGGGCTGGTAGATGTTTCCTGATGTTGAGAGAGATACCCAGGCTGTGATAGGCATCTCCAAAAAGATTTAGGGTACTTTGCATGTTGGCCTCTGTGTGCGCGAGAATGACACAGTCATCTGCATACTGAAGGTCAATGATGCCAATTCTCGTGATCTTAGATTTTGTTTGGAGACGTCAGAGATTGAGGAGTTGGCCATCCATACAATGCTCAATTCCAATTCCATCAGGAAAGCGGTCATGTATGAGAATCAGGATCACAGCAAGGTAAATGGAGAAGAGTGTTGGAGCAATGACAGACCTGCTTGAGATCGAACCATTCATCATTCACACTAGTGTCGAGCAGGGCTGTGGTAGGTGCAACAATCCTTCCATATAAAACAAATTGCAGGATTGGGGCCTAAGTGTCCACATAACAAAATGACAGATACGACTGGCACTAATTGTCATCTTAGTCACAGCAGAAAGGTCAAAGGCTGACTGGACTATGACAATGAGCTACCCTCTCACAAATAGGTGTGTCTGCAGATCAGAATGGAGGTGCACTGGTGAGGAAGTAGAGGGAAAAGTCACTGTTTTGCCTATGGATAAAACAGAGGACTTGACTTCTGTTCTGTGAATAAACAGAGAATGTTGGCCTCCAAAAATGTCCATCTGACACATTTAATCAGCTCTGAGTTAGCTTTTAGAAATGAGGAGAAAGAGGTATAGACTTTAGATACCACTGTAAAGGGAACATAAGAAATACTTACATATCATTTAAAATATTACCTGTAATGCTTTGTTTCATGTGTCATAACTTTTACATAAAATCCTCTATTGATCCTTGAAAAAAAAATGAATATACAGAAACGCTCCCTTTAAAATCTCTGTGCTAATTAGCTCTGTGTCCGTTTTCACAGTACAGGTTAATGGCAAGTCACCCTTGCTGACAAACAAGGATGCTTTCCTACATCCATCCCAGTTTGATGAAGACTGAAATGCAAAGAAACCCATATATGTAGCAAAGCCAGAATAAAAACCAACACATGCTGTTGAAAATCAGGAGGAAGTCTCACCACGTGTTAACAGTGGTGCACACATAACTACTGTAATGTTTTTGTCTCAGTTCACTGCCTCCAGCTCTGCAGACTTTCCGTGTGTTGCTTTGCACTGGTTCATACAGGTACTCGTTGGCGGACGAGTCATTAATCATCTTTGCTCATACATCTTTTCTTGTTTGCAGGATGTGCTTAAAGTACAGTATCCTGGTTTTGCTTTATTTGCCTGAGATTGATTCATTTTGTTTGTTCGGGGGATGAATGGACAGAAATTGTACTAAAGAAATTGGTTATTAGTCGACAATACACTAATGTGTATTGGGAAAGCTACAGTGTGTTCTCATTTTATTGGAAACCCTGCAATCCAACGTCATGTCCTTTGGAGGTGTAGATATTTACTGCTTTGCCTCCAAGCTCTGGAATAACTTTCCTACTGATCTTTGTTGGATAGGAATAAATTCCTTATTTACAGCAGTTGCTCTCAAAATCTTGCTGGTTTTACCATAGGTAGCAAATTAACGTTACCTTAGAATTTGCATTACTCCCTTTACTTCCCTATGCTACAGATAGTGAGGCAAAATTATTTATTATTACAATAGCTCAGAGACCACAATCAGGATTGTGCTAGGTGCTGTACAGACACATACACATACATAGCCCCTGCCCTGAGGAACTAAGAAGAAAACTGACATGAAATACTGATATGTTACTTTAATGTATGTCATTGCTTACAAGAGCACAATATTATTCCTTCTTATAATTCTTTAAATAATATTCTTGTTTAAATTGCTGCCTTTATTTTAAAAAGTTCAATGTAGTTGGAAGAGCTCATACTCAATTGTTAGACCAGCCATTTTAGGAGACATCTTTTTCTGGATTCGAGTTTATAATTGTTCTGGTGCCAGAGTTTTCACTATTTTTAACCCACACAAGACATTTTCTAGTCTAGTGTGACTTCACATCTAATGACTTTAAACCTAAAACATAGTCTCTCCCTGAGCATCTCTAGGGATGGTGCAATTCCCAACTACTCTATACTCAGGACTGTGCCTAGATCGGGGTGGACAAACTACGGCCCACGGGGCAGATCTGGCCCGTGAGCCATTTTAAGCTGGCCCGTGATCTCCTGTTGGGGAGCCGGGTTGGGGGCCACTCCACACCTAGGAGCCAGAGAAGGGACATGCCACTGCTTCTGGGCGCTGCTTGAGGTAAGCGCCTTTCAGAGCCCTGCCCCAGCTCTGATCCCCCCTCCTGCTCTCCAAACCGCTCGGTCCCAGCATGGAGCAGCCTCCTGCACCCCAAATATCTCATCCCCAGCCCCACCTCAGAGCCTGCACGCCCAGCCGGAACCAGCACTCATTCCCGCACCTCTTCCCCAGCCCTGACCCCCCTCTGAACCCCTTGGTCCCATCCCCAACCAGAGCCCACACCCTCAACCCTCACCCCCTCCCGCACCCAAACCCAAGTTTTGTGAGCATTCATGGCCTGCCATACAATTTCTATTCCCCAACGGGGCCCTCAGGCCAAAAAGTTTGCCCACCCCTGGTCTAGAGCCTATATCAAAGGTCGGCAACCCTTCAGAAGTGGTGTGCCACATCTTCATTTATTTTCTCTAATTATGGGTACCAGTAATATATTTTAACATATTTAGAAGGTCTCTTTCTATAACTCTATAATATATAACTAAACTATTGTTGTATGTTAAGCAAATAAGGTTTTTAAAATGTTTAAGAAGCTTCATCTAAAATTAAATTAAAATGCAGAGCCCCCCCCCCCGACCAGTGGCCAGGACCCGAGCAGTGTGAGTGAAAATCGGCTTGTGCGCTATAGGTTGCCTACCTCTGTCCTGTATGTTTCTAAGCACTTTCTTAGCTGTGCATTGATAACTGTTTTCCCTTTCACAGCCCAAAGCACATACAAGTATTGTTTCTCACAGGTAGACCCAAGAGGATGTTAAGCTGACTGAATCTAACTAATGCTTGGCCTTTGAAGTATCCTATAGGGTCTTCAATCTGTCTTTCTGTGTAGCTGGTTCAGACATGTGCCATAACTACTTGTTCTACCACCTTTCTTGCCACTAAGATGCTTCCATTTGTAAAGTTTCTTACTCAGGTTTCTGGGAGATCATGCATTATTTGAGCTTCTGGGTCAAGACTGCACATTGCTGTACATAATCTTAATTACATGCCTCTCATCTCCAACAATTAACTTTTCTCTTTTTCATCTCTTTTTAGTTTAGAGTAGGCTGAAATACATGAGTTTCACATGAAGTACCCCAACCCTCACATTCTATGCATTACTATGTTTGTTTGTAACCATACCACAGAAAGGATATAGGCTCGGATTTGCAAACACTATCTTTGTTCTCATCAAGTTCTTGGACAATGGCAAACTGGATAATCTGCTCTAGTATGCTGAGTGCCTTTCTGTTAGGTTGTTTATCCTTTTGCCCTCTGTCACCCATCCCTGTCTGTGCTTCTGTCTGAGCTCCATATCGTTGTCTCCTTGTGCTTGACCTTTTCATTCAAGCAAGTCTCCATCTTACCTGCTTTAGCTACTCCATAATGAAACTAATTGACCCTGGAGGATTCTACATTAAGTTCTGAAGATATTTCAGGTGCACAAAGCTATGCTACAGAAAGAAATACATCATCCACTGCACCCACTCCACTGGTCATTAAACATACCAATTTACTCAATGTCTAATTATCATTTTAAATATAGCCGCAAACAAGTTAAAAAATGAAACATAAAATGAAGTCAGAAAACCTGAATTTCAGCCACAATGGCTGAGATTTTTCACCACTCCTATGAAAATCACCTTATTTTAAGATGTCAAAGTTGGAAAACTGAAAACGGAGGCATCCAAAATCACGCATGACTTTTGAAAATGTTGGCCAATGACTGCAGCTCCTCTACACAGGAACAGCTCCTGCAAACAGCAACTATTGCAATGGATTGAATGAACTGGGAGTATGAAGCTTGCATTAAAAATCAGCTACTAGTCCCATTCTATCATATCCAGAGAAACAGATGTTGACTGTGGAGTAAATGTGGGCACTACAGATATTGCAGTTGACCATCATTTTGTATCTAACATTCTACTAGTGTGAACTAGTTCCTTTTGTGTTTACACAGCATAATACCCTGATCTAATTGTTTCTGGAAAATAGAAGTCTTGTAGTGAAAGCTGAGACAACAGCAGTGGCACCTCTAATTCTCATGCATCTGTGCCTGATATTTCAAACCCAGGTGATTCAAAGGAAGCATTTAACAATCTTTGCTAAAGACAGAATCATCTACATCTTTTAAACAGCTTAAGACTGGAAAATTCTAGGCCAGATTTACAGCCCAGCATTAACTGAGTCTCTGCTTTTGCACTCACAAAACCGAGGGGACACACTTCGTCTATGTGGAAAAAGGCCTTTAGAATTTTAATAGAAAATGAGTGGTTCTATGTTTGTTTGTAACCATCGCATAGAAAGGATATAGGTTGGAATTTACAAACACTGACCTGTATGTTTGCTCTCCTAGTTTAACTAACAGTGAATACCCACTTCATTGGATGCATGCAGTGGAAATTTCCAGGGGCAGGTATATATATGCAAGCAAGAAGCAGGCTAGAGATAACAAGGTTAGTTCAATCAGGGAGGATGGCTACCTTTTAGATCTGCTATTGGGATGAGTTTCGTCACTACGGCTTTTGTATATTGTAATTGTAAATATTCTAAAGGTAGCCATCCTGCAGCAAAAAACTTCAGGACCAGACTTCAAAGAGAACTGCTGAGCTTCAGTTCATCTGCAAATTTGCACCATCAGCTCAGATTAAACAAAGACTGTGAATGGCTTGCAACTACAAAACCAGTTTCTCCTCCCTTGGTTTTCATACCTCAACTGCTAGAACAAGGCCTCAGCCTCCCTGACTGAACTAACCTCATTATCTCTAGCCTGCTTCTTGCTTGCATATATATACCTGCCCCTGGAAATTTCCACTACATGCATCCGATGAAGTGGGTATTCACCCACGAAAGCTCATGCTCCAATATGTCTGTTAGTCTATAAGGTGCCACAGGACTCTTTGCTGCTTTTACAGATCCAGACTAACATGGCTACCTCTCTGATACTCTCCTAGTTTGTGGTTCATATATTTGTGGGTGCTATTTAGTTAATTTAGGGAGAGTGAATGGGAGTCAAACACCTGAAAATATCCCCACTAAATATGAGGATTTTGCCTTATAATGCAGGAAGTGTGAAATGAGGCCATAGTCTGCCCTCAGTTATACCTGTACAAACTCATCCATGCAACCCCAGAATCAGTGGTATTGAAGGGTGTAACAAAAAGCAGGATGTGGGCCTTGATAGTCTACATACCCCTATTGCTTATGGCTTAATTATGCCATTGGGTGTTCTTTCCACAAAGCTACATTTGGTGTGTGTAAATGTGTGAGTGCATTTTTGATAAGCTGGCCTTCAGTGAATACCAGTTGTCATTCCAAATATCTCAGCACTATCCTAGAGAAGTGGGCCAAAATTGTACCCTCAGTTATGTAGGTCTTTAGACAATTCCCAGTTTGCCCAGGTGTAACAAAGAGCAAAATTTGACCCCTAGTGTCCTCTTCGCTCTGTACTGCAGTGGTTATTCATTTTGCTTCCAAGCACAGACTTTACTGTGCACATTGGATCATATTCTGCTATCAGTTATTTTTAAGAAAAACTCCCACAGATTTCTATGGGAGTCTTAATGATGGAACAATGACAACTTATAACCCTTTATGTACCCATAGCTGGAAGCCTCTGCGTTATGCAATTGTATCAAATGAACCCAAATGTTTTACTATGTATTTTAGCAAGACACATTTATTTGTCCATTTTCTGTGGGATTCTTATCCAAAATGCATGTTTAATTTTGCTGGAGACTAAACAGACAGGGGTTCCATGACTGAAAGTTGTGTGTAGGAGGTATGCACAAACAATCATGGTGGTCTTTTAGGAAAGTAAGAGGCATCTGTCAGGTTCCCTTTCTGGTCGTCCTTCTTTTTCCATCAGACATCTCAATGCCTGAGTGAGAGATAACAAAAGAACCTGAGAACCGATGGAATGTTCAGTCAACAGCAATAAAGCAGACGTTTACACAAGGTGTGCTTCATGTTGCCTGTCAGGCTGTCACTTGGGAAGAGGTGCAGTGGGGTGGATGGAAGAGAGAAAAGGAATCCTGCTAGACCTGAAAGGTTATGGACAGTTAGTGAGTAGGAACAGCGACAGTGGTTTAAAATAACGTTTGCAGCCTAATGACCATAGCAACTGGGCAGCAATTGATCCGTTTCTTCCAAGCACAGTCAATCACCACATTAGACATCCACAAAGTAGGAGGATGTTGTAGTGACACAGTGCCTAGATGACAAGTGTTCAGTATGAGACAAGCTCTCCTGTTATTTTATAATCAAAATCATTTGTTGCTATCAAACTGAACCACAGCTCATGGAGAAAATATTAATCAGTCAGGGTCATGTGTTAAGGGCTAGATTCACACAGGAATTTAGGGTCTTCCTCCTCCTCTCCCCCCCACTTCTCACCATTCTAGGTGAACTTGCCTACAAGAGCCCAATCTGGTAGGCAGGCTCTGAGCACGCTCACTGGATTGGACCCCATAGGTGTGTTAGGTAGAGGAATGTATATCTTCCTCTGGTTCAAGCATCACACTGGGTTTAGGCAACTGAACACCGAAAGTGACGCAGCAGTGTGCTTGTGCAGAGACACAAATATCAGCACCTAGGGCACTATTACTGCAAAAATGTGCTGAGTGATTTAAAGCACTTACGGGGTTTGGTGGCAGGTGAGTAGGGGTTTTGTAAATACCAGTGGTGCCTGGTCCTGGGATTTAGACACCTAATTGCCACCTTAGGCCTCTAAGTCCTTTTGTGAGTCTATCCCAGATTCTTACGTTAAGATCTTCTTCTTTTTCATCTCAAGTCAGACATTCAATGAGATCAGGTGGAATAGTACAAATATTCACTGTCAGTAGGGACTTGTTGCACAAGTAGTCACACTGAAACCATTGACCTCAAAGAGATTTACAAAATAAAGGTGGAGGTGTTTGTTCCACTATTGCTGATAAGGATCCTATTATTGTTCATAAATATCTGGACAACTTCTGCATTGTTCCTGAGTGTTACCACCAATGATTATTTGTCTGAACGTTCACACTAGGTGTGTATCATTTGGCATTGTTCATCCTTTCATTATTCTAACATTTGAAAAGTTTCAGCCATCCACTGAGGAAGCAGAAACAATGCCATGAAACTTAAGTGATAAATCATAGAATCACAGAATATCAGGGTTGGAAGGTACCTCAGGAGGTCATCTAGTCCAACCCCCTGCTCAAAGCAGGACCAATCCCCAACTAAATCATCTCGGCCAGGGCTTTGTCAAGCCTGACCTTAAAAACCTCTAAGGAAGGAGATTCCACCACCTCCCTAGGTAACCCATTCCAGTGCTTCACCACCCTCCTAGTGAAAAAGTTTTTCCTAATATCCAACCTAAACCTCCCCCACTGCAACTTGAGACCATTACTCCTTGTTCTGTCATCAGGTACCACTGAGAACAGTCTAGATCCATCCTCTTTGGAACCCCCTTTCAGGTAGTTGAAAGCAGCTATCAAATCCCCCCTCATTCTTCTCTTCTGCAGACTGAACAATCCCAGTTCCCTCAGCTTCTCCTCATAAGTCATGTGCTCTAGCCCCCTAATCATTTTTGTTGCCCTCTGCTGGACTCTTCCCAGTTTTTTCACATCCTTATTGCAGTATGGGGCCCAAAACTGGACACAGTACTCCAGATGTGGCCTCACCGATGTTGAATAGAAGGGAATGATCACATTCCTCTATCTGCTGGCAGTGCCCCTACTTATACACCCCATAAAAATCTCCGACAATGAACAGCAAACAGGTGAAGTGAACAGTTGTTGAGAAACCCACAGGCTGAGATCTGTTTGCAAGCCCTGTGGCAAGTATTTCGGATGACTGAATATACTCAGAAAAAAATCAGGATTGGTGCATGCACTATTCAGACAGAAAATGTGCTGTGTAGTGGGATAATTTATCAAACTTGGGCTCAGAGGAAGATAGTGGGTCTTTTTGCCTACTCCATATCCATTATAAATTAAAGTTACAACATATTCACAATTGACAGGTGGAGCTTGCACTGGGTGGGTGATAGTTATAGGAAGGTCAGCAATTTATTAAGCTTACTACTTGGTATGGTCTCCATGTACTTGTGACGTGGGCATTACAGGATTCCACCTGTAACATGGAGTAAGAGGTCTTGTCCTCTGACATGGTCTTCTTTAATCAGCTCAACAAAATACCTTCAGTGGTGGTGATCATGTTTTCCCGTACTCCATCTTTTCAGAAGGTAGCATGGGACTGTCTAGAGATTGGATAAGATTCACCATGCTTACGTGTTTTCTTCAGAACATTTGTCTCCAGAATTTCATTTTCTGTGTTAAACAATTTAGAAATGCTGGGCAGAGCATGTATTGTACCAATTTCATACAATAAGGATGGGATCTTCAAAAGGGTTCATACTTGGCTTAACTCTGCTGTCATTGAAATAAAACTCCCATTAACCTCACTGGGAGCACTTAGGCCACTGCTGAATGCTTTTCCCAACATAAAACTTTTTGGGTCTCCTAACTAAAAAGAAATGTGTTAGAGTGTGGGAGCAATACAGTAGCTCTCCTCAATGTCATTAAAACTGGCTCCAAATCCTACTACTGTCTTCAAAACCCATTTTGTACATTCTTTCTAATTCATGCCACATGGCTCATATTAATTTTAAATAAGGGATAATTGTTCTATTTTATAAGCAGGATTCAAAATGTTTCCATGCATGTACATTTGAACAATTAAATTAGATTGCTCCTATAAATGTTGCAGGTCATTCTGACCTACCATTTCAGTCTGGGGAGAACATCACCTTGAAATCTGTGGGAAACACTACCCCAGCATAGGATAATAGCATATAATGAAACATGGAGCTAATCATTTGTAGCAATGAGTTATTACAGAAGTGTGAAAGAATATCGGTTCAGATTCACAACCATGCTGAGGCCACTTTGTGCTGGTCTGAGTAGAGGTGTAGGTAGCACAGGGTGCAGGCTCATGGAATTTAGGTCCCATAGACCCTCCCCAGCCTGTTGCTACCCTTCACAGCTGTACATGTAGCTTCAGCACAAAAGCCCTCTGTATATCCCAGGTTGCTTTGACTACAATCCCCCATACATTCCACGCACAGTCCCACTATGGGACGAATTCTGCTACCTTTACTGAGACTGAGTTATACCTTACTCCATGAGTCAATAATCAATAAGACTATCCAGGCAGTAAGTTACAATTAAATGTGACCTGGAGGGTCTTGCATTCAGCTTCTACATCAGGGTAAATTTCCCTCAACATGAATGGAATTTGAGTTTTGCACTAAGAACACCTACTGACTTAATTATTTAAACAAAAACCTGGAGCCTGATTCTCCATTGCCTTGCACCTTGGGTTTTCACTTACATCTATACAAAGTGGTATCAAATTAGAACAGTAGCATTTTACACTTGCTGTGCACAGACATAGATGATTTATATGAGGCGCTAGACTGAAGAGCTGTGAGTTGCTGGTTGAAAACTAACAGGGCATTTATTTTTGAGGTAGGCTTTACATTTCAGCTGTGGGAGACTTTCTCTTTTACGTCACTATCTTCCATACTCTGGCTGGGAATGGAAGGGACAAATGATCTTGCGAGCCAAATGGCTTCTAAAACCTTCAATAATTCATTAGTGATCAAGGTTTCAGTAGAGCAGAATATGGGAATGGCATGCATGAGGACTCTCAGATACATACCATGGATCTTTGAATTTGCATTGATTTATGTTTGGCTAACACCAGCCTTCAGGCCCATTGAGAGAAATGTGGTGCCCCGGCACATCATGTTCTCTGGGACCCTGCTCCCCCACATTTCATCCCAGGTACAGAGATATTGCAGGAGGGTGGGGGAGATCTGAGCTTGGGACCCCACTACAATTGTCCACCCTTCCCCTGCCTCTTGTTAGCCCTGACAGGCTCTGTCCCTTGTTTCTCACTCATTGCTTCTTTCTGTAACCCCAGAGCAGTGTCCAAAGTGACTTGAATGGTGGAAGGTATTTTGCCCCTCTGCCAAGTGGTAAACAGATATCTGATGCCTTGCAGGGCAGCCTCGCAGTGCAGAAGAAACTAGCAATGTGGATTCTGGATATATTCTAGTAATAACTTGCTTTATTCACACACATGCAACAATCCTGGAAGTGGTGCACGGAGCCAATGCCTTCTAGATAATCTGATGGTCCCTTCTAGCTTTAAAATCTATTAATCTCATCCCAGCACTAATACCTGCTTGCTTCCCAGAACCCACATCACAACTTGGTGCCTCTCTCCTTAACCCTGTCCAGAGTTCCAAGTTGTGGGTTCATGAACCATCAGAAGGGGATGGAGGACCCTGTCATTCACGGCAGTGTGCACCTGCTGTGAGATGCTAAGTACCCTTCCATCCTATTCATATCAATGGGAGTTGAGCATTCACAGCCCTGTGCAGACTCAGGACCCTACTTAGTCCTTACTGTATCTTGTTTAACATAACCATTTAAATGGCTAACCCTCTCCCAACATCTGTCTTCTTGTGACTCAACTGTTCACTTTTGAATAGGCCAGCTGTCAACTGGCACAGCCTCATTGAAGTCAATGGAGTTACACTGACACCATAAACTGAGGCTCTAGCCCATAATATTTTTGGAGCTGATATGGTTCCTTATCCTGTTTCCACTGGAATTAGTGGGAGTTTTGCCATAGAGTTCAATGGAAAATGGAAGATCAAGCCCATGAAATATAGGAATTTCAGAGAGGAAGCACTGCTGGAAGTCATTGATACAAATCAACCATAGCATAGATTAATGCTTAGTAAGGATGGGAATAAGCAATAATATTGAAACAAATAAAATATTTGGCATTTATGGTGTTTCTGAGACATGTCCTAATGTGATACAAATGTACCTATATACCTTCCAGGAGAATTTACTGTCAAAAAATTCAATTCAATACTGAAAGAAGCTTAGGATAAGGAATCAGCCCTGAAGAATCTTGCACATGTAGTGTTCAAAAAAGGGACAAAATCCAATATTTTTGCTTTGTTAATTTCCAAAGCAATGTCAGCTTCAATGATGTCAGAAGTGACCATCTTAAAAATTAGCATCAGACCTAATGTCCTCTCTGAGCGTATCATCTCTGAAGCCTGAAAGCTTGAACTGTTATAGTGGCATGCATCTTAAATAAATGAATACTTCTTTCCAATATTCAGGAAGCTGAAAGGAAGACAAAGAGGTTTTACTTCAAAGTATTTCAGTTCCAATTCAAGTCATTCTACTTCTTTACATGTTCATAAGTAACAAACACAGATGGAGACATGAAAAATGTCTGAAAAGTTTAATTACATCTTCATTATTATTTCCCAGTGAAATGAAGATCTTTCATGTAGGACATACATTTTTCTTTTCCTATTAACAATGTGCTTTATAATTCTGGATCGGAGAGCTAAGTAGGACAAAGAGAGTTGGAAACAGTTATGCTCTTTTTATATATGTCCAGAGTTATACTGTTATTTGTAATAGATAAGGAATATTATGTGAGGAAATGCATACGGTGGTCTCTATACTGTGACCATATGTTCTCCTTTTCTGCTGTATATGGAATTCTTGCTTTGGAGCTTACAATTATTTTATGGTTTTATATAGTTTGAGTTATTACTAACTTTTATCTTTTGGATAAGTGGCTTATTGGCCTTATAGTACGTGGTGTCAATGGAATCAGTGGATCTCTGTAACTCCCCATGGAACTACTCCTGATTTACAAACGTTAGAACAGAATCTAGCCCAAAAATCCTGTGGCAGAGTTCTTTAGTGTCCTGCAGGATTTCACAAAGTGCCTGAGCTCCTCCCTACAGGGCATCCACTTTTCAGCCGTATCCAGTATAGACTGTATATGTATCTTATCGAGAAGGCAGACTTAGTCAATGGTTGATGTAGTCACTGAATAATAGCCAGGAGGATTTTTAGGTGTTGATTAGCTATATGGAGGCTCTCATATTTTCCCCTGAATATAAAAGAAACATGCAAGTGAGAACAAGAAAAAAAGTAGTACAGTGTCTGTGTGTCTCTGACAATGACAGACTCCTGGGGCTCTCTCTTCCATCCCGCTTCCCTGCTGTGGAGGCATGGCCAGGCAGCTCTGGCACCGCCCTCGCAGCTCCCATTGGCCGGGGTTCCTGGCCAATGGGCTGGAAGCTGGGTCAATGCTGGGTCCTCTCCAGTGACTCTGGGGCCGGGGGGAGCTGCTTGTGGGGAGGCAGGGGAGCTGCCCCCGAGATGAGAGCGCCCCACATTGCTGACCCATGGCGCAGGGCCCCCCAAAGCACAGGGCTTGGGGCCCGAACATCGGTGGAGCTGGGCCCACCTTCATGAATATTGCTGGAGCATGGGCACCATGGGCCCATATAACTCCCTGCCTATGGATACTAGTTACTTTGGAAACCTTGGCAAAGATTCTCTATCTTGTTCCTTACCTGCAAAACCATCATCCCCCCACTAGATTGTAGATTGTTCTTCCATGGTATGCAAATGTCACGACAAACCCCTGAACGACACTGATGGTTTATCACTGCAACATGGAAATTACACTTTTTTATGTAGTTGCAAAGTTTAAAGGAACTTAGGTCATTTTTAGTGAAAGTCAGAACTTCAGAAACTCACAAAGAACGTTTATTGACTTTAGGTTGCCAACTTTCTAATCGCATAAAAACAAACACCCTTTCCCCACCCTTGCTCACTCTATCTCCCCTCCCTCTGTTGCTTGCTCTCCCTCACCCTTACTCCCTTGCTCATTTTCAATGGGTTGGGGCAAGGGGTTGGGGTGAAGGAGGGGGTGAAGGCTGTGGCTGGGGTGCGGGCTCTGGGTGGGGCCAAAATGAGAGGTTCCGGGTGCAGGAGGGGGATCTGGGATGTGGCAGGATTTTGTGGTGCAGGCTTTGTGGTGGCACTGGGGGTGAGGAGTGCAGGAGGGGGCTCCAAGCTGTGGGGTGGAGCCGAGGAATTTAGGATTGTGGGAGGAAGCTCTGGGTGGGAGTTTGGGTGTGGGAGGGGGCTCCAGGCTGGGGCAGGGGGTTGATGTGCAGGAGGGGGTGCAGGCTCTGGGTAGTGCTTACCTTGGGAGGCTCCCCGGAAGTGGCAACATGTCCCTCGGCTCCAAAGTGCAGGGGGGAGGGACAGCTCAGTGGTTTGAGCATTGGCATCTAAACCCAGGGTTGGGAGTTCAATCCTTGAGGGGGGCATTTAGGGAATTGAGGTAAAAATATGTCTGGGGATTGGCCCTGCTTTGAGTAGGGGGTTGGATTAGATGATCTCCTGAGGTCCCTTCCAACCGTGATAATCTATGATTGTAGGCATAGGGGTGGCTAGGTGGCTCTGCACACTGTCTCTGCTCTCACAGCTCCCATTGGCTGTGGTTCCCAGCCAATGAGAGCTGTGGAGCCAGTGCACAAGGTGGGAATAGCACATGGAGCCCCCTTGACTGCCCTGCACCTCAGTGCTAGAGGGACATGTCACCACCTTTCGGAGCATGTGGAGTCAGGTAGGGAGCCTGCCAGCCCCAGCAACTGGACTTTTAACAGCCTGGTCAGTGGTGCTGACCAGAGCTGCCAGAATCCCATTTTGACCAGATGTTCTGGTTGAAAACTGGACACCTTGCAACCCTAATGGACATGTCCATGGACACTGAGTTGGCTTGAATGTGAAACTTAAGGTCAGCCTGTACAGAGTGTTTTGGGGTTCTGGGGCAAAATCTGAAACTGTGGCCCCCAACCCTTCCAAAAAATTGCCGCTGAGGAGAAGCTAAGGGGCAGGGGAGGTTTGGAGAGTGAGCCTGCACTACACTCACTCTGCAGCAGTGGCTCCTATCCCGCAGTGCTTTCCCTGCCTCCCTGCTCCAAGCATCCCAATCTGGTACACAGAAGTTGGAGCACCACTCAGGTTTGGCCGGGTGGCCTCTCTGTTATGAAAGAGGGGCCAGCAGGCTCAATTCCTGTGAGTGGCCTGGTGACCCAGCACATGGGGTCGCAAAGCCACTTAGTTTGGGGGCCTTCTAAAAATGTGGCCAGGACAAACTGCCCCTTTCCCCCCATCCCCGACTAAAGTGTGGTAAGCCATTTGAACAAAAACTGAAGAAAATGTTGATTTGAACTAAACTAAAATTGCAGAGCTTCATACAGCTCTAAGCAAAATCTATATGGATGCAAGCATATCAGATTTTATTTAACCATGGATTTTTCTTCTTTAAATCAAATTGGCATGAACTATGGCCAAAACACCCTCCATCAATCACTTGGGGAAAAGACTCCAAAAAGACTAGGGTGACCAGATAGCAACTGTGAAAAAACAGGACAGGTGGTGAGGGGTAATAGGTGCCCATATAAGAAAAAAATCCCCTAAAATGGGACTGTCCCTTTAAAAATGGGACATCTGGGCATCCTAAAAAAAGAGGATTCTAACAAATACACATATAAAATGTCTTGAGAAACTTTACAAGTGGCATGCACTGGCCAGAAACTAATGAGAAACCTACACTTTAGAAAGGATCTGAAACATGATCTATAAAAACACATTTTAAAACTGACACATCACTAAAGGAAGAATAAACTTCGTTTGCTTTATTTATAATACCTTAAGTAAACTTAAGCTTTTTAAAAATGCTACTATTCAAAGGCTAAATTCATCAGAGGCATGTTTGAGCGATGGGGACTGGAATAGTAATATTACAGGTTTTTGCAACTCAGCACTCGCTTGCAGATCCTTATAATCTGTTAATCACACACTGCAATATTGTAACTTGGACTCCAGCCTTCTGCATCAACTCGGCACCTGCTTGACAAGCCATGACTTCCCTCATAGACAAAGTTCTTATTGATTTCAACTCTGATCATGTCAGTAGACTATACAAAGTATGTTCTGAGTCCAGTGTTCACAGTTGAGAGGAAAAGTCTTTCTTTGGTTACCCGACAGTGACTTACTCTTATCATGAGCTCATGATAGAACCCTTACCATGAACCCTTTGCTAGAGTGTAATTAAAAGAATCAAGCCACAAGTATGTGAGTGACTATGTAAATAAACTGCTTAAGCTCCTGAAGATGCCCGTTGTGAATTAGATGTTTCCAGAAGCCTGAGTTGACTCAGACTGAGCAGAGTGCCCGTACTTTAATAAAATATTAAGACATATAGTGCCTTCTCCCCTGACTCTAGCATGCCTAGGCAGTGCTACACAGATCTCTAACCTTAACTGCCTTGCCTAGAGCCTTAAAATTAGTATTATAGGACTCTAGAAGGAAAAGAAAAGCAAGAAAAAGAAAAACATAGGCAAGTGTTTGCAGTCTCCCATTTATGTCAATGGGAGACTGAAATACAATTTCTACCACCATGTGAGACTATGAATCAGCTGCCTGGTAAGGCAGGCCCATATGTTGTGTCAGCCTGGGGACACTGTTGGTTTCTCCTGGACTCCTAAGCACCTAACTGACTTTGGAAATGGCAATTTGGATCCTAAATCTCTTAGGCACTTTAGGTTTTATTTTTTAAAAAGCTATTTTTTAATTTCTGGGTTAATACTGGCAGCGTCCCTTAACATGTATCATGTCTTAGTCAAGGAGATCATTCACCGCTTACTTTTCACACCAGAAAGTAGAAAACATGCTCTTTAGACTTCTGCTGCACTGTATGATTTTGAGCAATATCCTCTATTTTGCTCCCCACTAATATAACCAATTAGCATAGTTTGACTCATTGGTGTAATTCATTTCCTAGGTTGATGTATCCATATGAATATTTATTCACAGTTTTTAAGTCTGGAAGGGACCATTATGATGATCTAATCGGACCTTTGGCAAAACACACTATGGAGCCTCAGCCAATAATTTCTAAAACAAACCTATAATTTCTGTGTAAGGTAGACATCCAATCTTGATTTCAAGACCTTAAGTAGTGGGGAATCCTCCACTTCCCCAGTACAGTTATTCCAAGTGTTAAAGTCTCACTGTTAAAGTCTGAATTTGTCTAGCTTCATCTTCCAGCCACTGGATCTTGTCATACCTTTTCCTGCAAGATTAAAGAGCTACCTGCTATCAGAAATCTTTGTTTTCCAGACCTTGAATAATTTTTGTTGCTCTTTTCTGAACCTTTTCCTATTTTTCAACTTCCATTTTGAACTCTGGACCCAGTTGTGCCAGGAATGAGTCATAGATTCCAAGCCCAGAAGGGACCATTGTGATCATCTAGTCTGATCTTTCGTAGAACACAGGCCAGAGAACTGCCCCAAAATAATTCCTAAAGCACATCTTTTAGAAAAACATTCAACCTTGATTGAAAAAATGCCAGTGGTGGAGAATCCACCATAACTCCTGCTAAATTAGTCCAATGGTCAATTATTCTCACCCTTAAAAAAAATTACACCTTATTTCCAGTCTAAATTGGTCTAGTTTCAACGTCCAGGCATTGGATCATGCTAGACCGAGGAGCCCATTATTAAATATTTGTTCCCCATGTAGGTACTTACAGACTGTAATAAAGTCACCCCTTAACCTTCTGTTTGTTAAGCTAAATAGATTGAGCTCTTAGGATGTATCATTTTAAGGCATGTTTTCTAATAATTTAATCATTCTAAATCAAATACCTTCCAGAAATCTAAGTACATTATGTCAACCTTTATCAACTAAATTTGTAATCTCATAAAAAATTGTTTTGTCAGGGCCTATTTACTATAAAACCCATGTTGATTGGCATTCATTATGCTAGCATTCTTTAATACTTCCTTCGTTATTTTTAATCTGACATAAAACATGTACCACAGGCCTGAGTTTTCACTGCCTTTCATCTTATTTAGTCATTCACACCAGTGCAAAGTGGGTACAAAAAGCTAAAATTCTGATTTTGCTTTGGTTTCATGAGGCAATGGAGACTCAGGCCCTAAATCTTTAGCAGAAAATTGAAATAACATAATCTTCAGACATTCTGATAACAAACATCAAACTTTTGTTTATTTGCATTCTTACATGTGTGCTATTCACTGTTTATGGCACGAATCTGGAATTTATTTAGTGACAGATTAAGAGAAATGTACACATTAATGGAGCCTTTGAATCCAAAATCAAAACAAAAGCTGTGTTACGTACCGATTCCAACAGGAATTTTATCATCTTGATCTGAAAGAAAAATCAAAAGACTCACTTGGCACACATTATTCCCAGATACTAATTGCTAGGAATCTCTAAGGAACTTGATAATTCTTTATTTTTGACTGACAATATTATAAATGGTAAGGAGGCTATTGTTTAACCCTGTGATGTAATTATGGCCATATGTCAACAGACAGACACGCACTGTTGTAGTGCTGCTAATTGTAAAGTAGACAAGTATGAACAAGCTCAACCCTGCCCCCGGGCTGTGCACATCAGTCACTAACAGAAGGCAAAGACAGACTGTGAGGAGAAATAGGCTTTATATACATTTTCTGCATCAGGCATGATATCTTACTTTTCGACTAGTCACTTTCTTGTCCTCAAATTGAAAAATATTGAGTATTACTGATCCGTGTCATACAAACGTCTGCATCATCAGTTAGTGGTGTTTTGGGATGCTGGCAGAACCTAGAGAATTTCTGAAACTGCTTTTTTACTAAAAACAAAAACCATTCCTCCCCTATTGCTGTGAATGCATTCAAACCCTGATTTGGCTAATTCAAGACTCCTATATCTTGCCATTTACATATAGGAATCTTAGACTTTGGCTTCTGCTGGGTGCAAGTGGGAATGGAAAGAAGAAACTGCCTGAATTTTAAGCAGTTGGGGCTACAGTCACAAAGGGAACATTGGTGTAACAACATGTTAACCCCTTCCTTCCGGAGGAATTCACAGCCCTGAGTTAGGCACCCAAGCTCCCCTGTGCATTCTATGGGGAGAGTTAGACACCTAAGGAAGGGATTCATGGAAACCAGCAAGCTGAATGTGAAGTTGCCTAAAGTAGCCAGGGGTGAAATGCAGAGCAAAGAGGCAGGGTTTAGGTCCCAGATCCACAAAGGGACACAGGCACTTAATTCCCAGTGATTTGGGCTTTAGGTGCCTGAGTGACAGGTTGGAGGAAGACATGTATTTCAGCTCAGGATTCTCAGCCATGAACCAATTCCTGGAGTCGGACACCTAAACTGGGTCAGGCCTTTCTTGTGAAAAGAGAGACAAGGCTCCCCTTGCCCTATTATAGACTATAGCCCAGTGATTAGGGCATTCACCTGGGAGGTGGCCGATCTGTTTTCAAATCCTGTTCTGTTTGTTTTGGAGCAGTGACTTGAATCATGGTCTCCCACCTCCCAGCAGAATGCTGTAAGTGCCAAGTTGTTTTTTTTGATACAACAGAGGGTTGGGTTGCAGGGGAGGGGGCAGGGATGAGGTCTCCGGCTGTGGGTGCAACTGGTGATGAGAGGTTTGGGGTACAGGCTGCCCCGGGGTTGCAGTGAGGAGAGAGGACTCCCCCCAGCCCTTGCTCGCCGCAGCAGCCCAGGGCCAGGGGAGAACACCTCTCCCTGGTGGTGGCAGCTCCACAGCTTGGCTGGGGCTGGGGGAGAGGTGCCTTTTCCCAGCTGCAGAAGCTGTGAGGCTCGGCTGGGCCGGGGGAGAGGCGCCTTTCCCCACCTGCGTAGCCCTTCGTAGCCTTACGGGAACTTACCACCTTAATGCTCTAAAACTGTGTGCAACACGAAGGTCAGCTATAGGCAGAGGAGGTGCGGAAGATGCTGTGCCTAGGGGCGCAGAAGCTGTAAATCTGGCCCCGTCCACAGGTGAGATAGGTGAGGGAATGCCTTGTTTGAGAATCCTGCTGGGGCTTAGACACAAGCAGGAGCTCCAAGCAGCTTGTTACTTGTCTGGTGGCATCAGGACTTAGGGGGATTTGTGCATGCTCACCAGGGGAAACATAGGTGCCTACAGGATTAGGTGGCAGACGAATGGTGGTTTTGTAAATGTCAGTGGTGCCTAAATTTTGGACTCAGGTGCCTAAAGAGGCAGTCGGGTGCCCAAATCCCTTTGTGACTCTAGATCGTGGTCATACACTTTGGCCTTTAGTTTTTCTTTTTTACAATACACCTTTTCTTCCTTTCTAGGGAAGCTCTCTCAGTTTTCTACTTGCATGAAAAAACTTAGCCAACCTGATTTGAGGCTCCCACTTCTGAAAATATTGTGAGTAAGCATGAAAAAGTAGTGATTTTTTTTTAAAGACATAATTCCTCATTCCTTTTAGGCAAATCTGTAATTTATTACTGAGCACTAACATGGCACATTTAATCACAATTACATGAAAAACTAAATTATTACAAAAAGCTATATAATTCCAGAATTACATCTCATTGCACAGAGATGTAACACAACCCCGAACCACTGAACTCAAAGGAACTATTTATGTGCTGAAAGGTATGCAAGAGCAGAAGCCTTTACAGTTGGAAAAAAATAATTATAAGATTAGGCCCATGTCCTGCAATCATGGCACAAAATAGTTTACAAAAAGTAGAGGGAGGGTGAAATACAAGTTTTGAAATCTTAAAGCACCCTACATACTGATTTAAATTGACTTTTCAAATGACAATTGCATTCCAGTGGATTTTGCCTTTAAAATTTAGAACTAGTGCTGTTGATTTAATTATATAAATTGGAAATCAGTTGCCGTGTGGATCCAAAACAGGAAAAAGCAGATCAGGTAAAAACCTGGCCCTCCTGAAATTGGATTTTTACCATTGACTTCTCGAGGGCCAGGATTTCACCGAGTCTGATCTTATCCTTACTAAAGCAAAACTCCTGATGACTTCAGTAGGAAACTTGTTTTGAGTAAAGACTGCCGGAGTGATCACATCCCAGCCCCTGGAATGTAGCTATATTATAAATCATTGGACATGTATTTTCCTAACCCAACCTCATATGTTCAATAGCCAGAAGCTGTTACTGTGATAGGACCACTGTACCTTGCTCAACTATAGCCTAACATAATGATGCATCATGGTACTGACCCTGCAGTCCTTCTATTTAATGTGTGTTTTGTCATTGTGTTAAAGGAGAGCAGGCCTTTGCTTAAGTAATGGCATTTGTGGTTGGGTTGGCATGCACACACAAAGTGCATAAAAGAAATCAAACACTTAGGATCTCTCTTTTGCTCAGACAGTTTTTCAGTGTCAGTAACTCTTTTGGGCAGAACAATATGAAATGTTAGATACTCCCTGGATCTGTATGTAGCACAGGCTTAGCCAAAGAGCAATAAGAGATTTGGGATAATGGATGATGATGATGATTTATACAATGTATAAATAAATGCATTTTGCATTACTACCAACAGGGTCACTGACTACATTCATGCCTGCAAATTGGGCAGGACGCTATTTGGTCTCTAATAGGAGGGTCCTTTTTATTCTTGCTCCCCCACAGCAAAAATCAGCATGCGGTGCTGAGAACAGACCCATCAGGGAGCAGCCCAGCTGCTCTTTGCAGCCACCTTAATGAGTTTCTTAATATTGTGTCAGTGTTGAAGGACATATGGCACATTTAACCCTGTGATGTGAATTTCTTCTGTTTTTCTTGCACATGCTTTGTTCTTTTAATTCAACTCTATGAAATATGGCTATATTGTTGCTCGTATAAATATCTAATACAGGTCATTCAGCATCCAGTTTACAGTATCTGTCTGGCTGTCTATCTGCCACCTATCACCATAGTATCTGAGGGCCTTCCATGTAAAATCAATAGCAACACAAAAGTGTCTACGGGAATTTATGGAGTCTCTGGAACGTCTCCCCTTTTAGGGTCAAAACTCCGCTTGGAGTAGGGGTTTCGTTTCTGATTTTTTTAAATTTTGTTTGTTATTTTGTAGGGGTTCAGGAATAGATGGGGGTGTCAGTGATGTGAGTGTCATTCCTTTGACGGAAGGCTTTTTCAAAGGTATCATCCTAGGAACTTGGAATAAGCTCTTTCATTAAGTGTTCATGAATAATGCATGCGTGTTGTGAATGTTGACTGGAAAAGTGACATGGGTCAAACAAAGGAATTCACAGACTCATCTTTATTTCCAGGATCAAAGTGACTGGGGCAGCAGCTTCACAACCCTACCAGTTTAAGATGTGTATTTTTTTTAAAAAGCGAAGGCGGCTTTAAAAATTTTATGAATAAGAGACACCTAAATTAAATTATCGTCAAGTGCCAAATGCTCCTTATTACTGATTTCAGTTTGTGGCAGAGAGAGGAGACGAAGGATCATATTGGTTTCAGTGAAGAATTCTACTTAAAAACTGATGGCACAATAGGGCCAACTAATATTTAGTAATTTACTGAACACTACCCATGATCTAAATCTTATCTTGAAAATTATAGCTGAGCATTTATTTTAATTATTTCAAGAAAATTGTCGACATAACTGTTAATTTTCTAATGATGATAAAGCTGAGTAAAAAATATCTACCAGGAATATGAGCCTTGAGACAAGGCCCAACATTAAGCATTTTATGGTGTTTGATTTTGATCTGCGGCTTTTATTTTCCAAGCCTTGACTTTGAAGACTTTGTTAAAAAACTACCACCTTCTAACACACACAATAACGCTGCCAGAGGCCTGACAACACCTCATAAAAAGAACCTTATGCTCACAAAAGAAATTAATTTCAAAGAGGATCCAGAACCAAAATATGTGAGTGTCATGCAACCAATGAGGAACTGGCTTCGTCTCCTATTCAGAGCTCTGGTAGTGAATGGCTAAAGTTTTTTCTAATCGCTCAGCTCGTTTAATTGGAACACTGATAATGAAGGCCCCAGGAGAATCTCTGGCAGAAGGAATTCCAGACAGCCTGAAGACAAAGTTTAAAATATACACTATTTCTAATAACAGAAAATCATGCTGGACCAAACTACTATCTCTTACCAAAGTAGTGGGTCAAATCTTACAGTTCTTGAAAATGCAAAACTCCTGCTGAAGGCACTAGGCGTTTTAGATGAATAAGGACTGCAGGATTGAATCCACAGGGGAAAATAGAATCAAAACCCCCATAGTGAATCTATTGTGTGGGTGAGTTGGGATTTTTTATAAAAATCAAAGTACCAAATTTTGATGATAGTGTTTCTACTCCTTCCATTGTCAATATTCTACAGTTTAATAAAAAACAAAGAAACAAAAAAACCCAATGATTTACAGCCCAGCTGGCAAGAATCCAAAAATTAATTTAGAAATGATGGATTTCCTTAATTTAAGTGCTTTTGCTGCTTGGAAAGAGTAGAGTAAATCTACCACTGTAAGAAGCGTGTGGCCTCTTTTCCCCCTGAAGAATGCAGAACAACAGTGTACCCAGAGGTGAAAGTGAGCCGGTCCGGTTCGGTACGGCATACTGGCAAGAGCCAGTACGCCATGCCTGACCGCATCGACTTCCACGGTGGGGATGGAAAGGGCTCAGAGCTCCCCGCGGCTGCAGGCAGCCCAGAGCCCTTTAAATCCCAGCCGGGGCTCCGGCAGCGGGCCGGGGCCCGGATTTAAAGGGCTCTGGGCTTCCCTCAGTGGCAGGAGCTCTGGGTCCTTTAAATCCCTGCCCCAGCCCCGCAAAGCTCGGGGTTCCCCCTGGCGGCCAGAGCCCCAGACCCTTTAATTTTCCCCTGAGTCCCGGAGGGCTCTCAGCCATCTCTGCAGCTGGGAGCTCCTGGTTGATTTAAAGGCTCTGGGTCTCCTAGCCACAGCTGGTTCCCCAGGGCCTTTAAATCTTGATAAGCCATGCCTCTTCCTGGAGAGGCCACACACCCCCCTCAGGACTCCGGCAGTATCAGTAAGTCCTGTAAGTTACTTTCACCCCTGAATGTACCTAAGGTGCTGCTTCCATTTTGACAGTAGTAGGCCCAGCCTTATTTCTCATTTTCAACTTGACTCTGCAAGGTGCTGCGGAGCACTTTGGCTTAAAGTGCCTCTGCAGAGTTCTAGTGATGATAGCGGTAGGTCTTTTGCCTCCCTAGTGCCGGGGCAGGCATGTACCTTCAGTGTCAATGTCAGGGGAAGGACAGGATAAGCACAACCAGCAGCCCTTGCTATGCTTTTAGACAACATACAGCTTTCACTTCCACTCAGAAGAGGCCTCTTGACATTGTCAGCGACTCGAAAGGACAGCCAAGGCCACTGACCAATCCGGACAGCACCTCTCCCTCTTGTGCTCAGCACCTGCTGGCCTAAAGCATTGTGGCTCTCTTGTGTAAGAGCAATAAGAAGAAACCTCTGTGCAGAAAGGAGGGAAGGACAAGACTCTCTCTCATCTACTCTACCAGTGTACCAGTACTGGAGCACCCCTAAATGAGTCTTAAATCAGGAGGAAAAAAAAAAAAAAAAAAAAAGTGGAGGGGGAGGATCCTGTAATGCAATGGTCTGTTGCACAATATGAACATGAATCTTGAAGAAAAGGAAAATATGGCTATTATGAAGGTGACTTAAGGTTATTCTTTCTGGAACAGGACACACCGACCATTCCCATCATTCTATTAGTTAGTGTGACACTAAAAATCTCATTAACTTGTAGCGAGGGGGGTCCCCTCCCCCACGCTCCTGAGACAGGGCATAGGCTAGGGACCCTGCAGCCCCGGGCAGAGGCCCGGCCGCCTATCCCCGCCCTTAGGAAGTCAAGGGGCGGGACCGGAAGTGCAAGGCCCCCTCGGCCTTTTCCCGCCCCCAGGAAGTCAGGGGGCGGGACAGGAAGTATAAAACCCGGTCCCAGCCGTCAGTTAGAAGGAGGCCGCTGGAGAAGGCAGACGGGGTGCCTGAGCTCCACTGGGCCCGGCTTACCCTCGCTCGGTATCCAGAGGGGTCCTGGCCTGACGTCCCTGGGCCAGCACCCAGAGCAGAGGGCCGCGCTTCGGACGCTCGCACCTGCGGAGGACTGGATCGGACCGCCTGGCCCAGTACCCTGAGGATGGACCGGACCGCCTGGACCCTGGTACCCGGGACTGGACCGGACTGCCTGGACCCGGTCCCTGAGGACTGGACGGACCGCCGCGAACCCCAGGACGCTGAGGACTGGACCGGACGCTGCCCCCGTACCCCGAGGACTGGACTGGACCCCTGCTGCCGAGCCAGCTGAGGAACGGATGTCTGGGGAATCCTTGGACGACACAGCGAAGGCAGGTACCCGGGAGGGGGAGGTTGAAGCAGCCCGGGGCGGCTGACTACAGTCAGGCCGCAGAAGCCCCGAGCCGATGGTCGTGTGCGTCGGCCAGGATCCCCACTGACCTCCGATCAGTGTGTTTCGGTGGGAACCCTGCCGCTCACCGGTCAGTGTGTTTCGCGCCGGATCCCACTGACCGCCTTACGGGCGACCGCCGCTACTAGGGTCCCGGGCTGGAACGCAGTGGAGTGGGAGGGCCTGCGTTCCCCTGCACCCCTAAGTGTGGCAGACTCCCCCTTCCTTTACTGAACTTGATCGCCTCCAACTGTCCCTTGCTCTGCCCTGGCCCAAAGGGCCGAGCCTCTAGACTGCTTTGTTGCTCTGCCCTGCCCCAAGGGCCGAGCCTCTAGACTGCTTGTTGCTCTGCCCTGCCCAAAGGGCCGAGCCTCTAGACTGCTTGTTGCTCTGCCTGCCCCAAAGGGCTGAGCCTCTAGACTGGGGCAGGGCAGAGCAACAAGCAGTCTAGGCTCTGGCCCTTTGGGCAGGGCCGAGCAACAAGCAGTCTAGAGGCTCTGGCCTTTGGGGCAGGGCAGAGCAACAAGCAGTCTAAGGGCTCGGCCCTTTGGGGCAGGGCAGAGCAACAAGCAAAGGGCCGAGCCTCTAGACTGTTGTTGCTTGCCCTGCCCCAAAGGGCAGAGCCTCTAGACTGCTTGTAGCTCTGCCTGCTCACAGGGCCAGAGCCCCTAACCTGTTTGTTCGCTGTCCCGCCTACCTAAGGGCTTGGACTACAGACTCCATTCGCTCAGCCCCTGCGACCCGGAGCTGAGCCCCGGCCAAGGCCGTTACAAACTGCAGAAAAATACCTGATGGGCCTGTAGGAATCCATTTCTCCCCCTAGCTATGTGCTGTATATGTACTCATTAACAGGTGCAGAAAGGGTATGCACACATGTGCATCAAGGATAGAATGTTACAGTCCTTTTGCTTAAAATCATTAGTAACTTGGCAGAAATGGGCTGGAGTCTGAGTGGATTATTCCACAGCATAAGTTTTGCATCTCCCTCCTTCTGTGCACCAAGAGAGAAACAGAAAAACTCCTGTTCACATAAAAGGAGGAGAATAGTCACCTTAGTGGAACCCCAATTCCTGCTGTTCAGGGAGATTTTTCAACATATAATGCTCTGACGATGCTTTAGTAAATTATCTATATTTATAACACAAAGGGCATGCTCCCATTCAAGGCAATGGCAAAACTCCCCACGGCTTCAGTACATGTGGGATTGGGGTAATCTTTTTTTTTTTTTTTTGACTCATAAACTTTGAATAGGAATATAAAATGGCAGAATAATGGGGGCGATACAACTTTCAAAAGTTTCTTTGTTTATGCCTCATCTGTTGTTGCTGTTGCCAGGGCCGGCGCTACCATTTAGGCAGCCTAGGCAATCGCCTAGGGTGCCAGGATTATTGAGGGGGTGGCATTTTGCCAGGGGGGCGGAAGGCGGCTCTGGCTGACCTGCCGCAGGCATGCTTGTGGAGGGTCTGTTGGTCTGTGGCTCCGGTGAAGCTGCCGCAGGCATGCCTGCGGATGGCCGGCTGCTCCCACGGCTCCGGTGGACCTCCCACAGGCATGCCTGCAGCAGCTCCACCGGAGGCACGGACCAACGGACCCTCCGTAGGAATGCCTGCGGCAGCTCCACCGGGGCCCCGGGATCAGCGTGGGGGGCGGCGAAATGGCCGTGCACCTAAGGCGCGAGAAACCCTAGCGCCGGTCCTGGCTGTTGCAACACTCACTTTTTAAAAATATGCATTTGAATCCATATCCTGCTCCCAGTGAAGTCCATGGGAGTTTTGCTCTTATCTTCAATAAGATTAGGAGTGATCCCCCAAGTCAAAAACTCCCTCTGACGTTAGAAGGTACAGGAGCCAGCACCAGTTCTGATTTTTTTTTTTTTTTTAAACATAACTTTGTCAATCATTTCCCATCTAGAAAACATAACTAACTTTTGGGTGTACATTTCCCTAAGCAACTTTGGGAAATATGTTTTAGTGTCTGTGATACTGGCTAATCAGCTTGTATGAATTCTGTTCTATATAGGTTCTTATACTGTACTCATCCCTATGGTTTCTGAGCACCTTTTGAGTAGTGCATTAAATAGCATCAAGAAAATCTATCCAATGTTGTTTGTTCTCTCTCCACAGTGAGAGAAGTGGCTGTGGTGGAGTGTCTAGCTTTGGGAAGTGTTTTGTTTTTGTATATATGTTAAGAGCAGGCAAGGTCAAAGAAACGTGTTTAGCACTCGTAGCCGGTGACGGTGAAGTTTTTGTGATGGTTCTTAGTTCCTGGGGGAGTTCCTTGTACAGTCTGGATCCAGCCCCCAAGAATGCTCTACCTCCTGCACAAGCTTTACCTTTACTGTGGAGAGTTCCATTGTGCCAGAGGAGCAGAGCTGTCAACCACTGTCTTTATCACAAGCCAAATCTCTCATTTATCCTACTTTTCTTTGAAAAATGCTGTTAAACAATGTCAAACTTTTACATTCTTATACATAATGTAAATTTTAGTTATGGGACCATGTTGAAATTTTTCACATTTTGAAAGAAAGAAGAAAACTTTCATGAATTTCCCCCATTTTTCAACAATTATAGAGCAAGCTGGAATTTTTAGAATTTCAAAATTGAGGAAAATAATTAATAGTAATAATTAATACAAAAGTTGTGAATCCCCCTGCCCTTTTATTTTTCCTAACAAACTCCAGGAATTACCTTATAAGCAAAGATCAGAAGAGAAATACAAATGTGCACCCATGGATCTATCAAAAGACAACAATCTAATGTTCTGTGTCAATTTTTTAATTGATTCATTCATTTTTGGTTGTTGGGAAGAATATTCTGTATGGCTGGGTGAACTGTTTGTGGTTTGCTTTTTCAGGGTATGGCTACACGTGAAATTTCAAAGCGCTGCTGTGGCAGCGCTTTGAAGGGCGAGTGTGGTCGCAGTGCGAGTGCTGGGAAAGAGCTCTCCCAGCGCTGCATGTACTCCACATCCTCTACGGGTGCAGCTTGCAGCGCTG
Organism: Chelonoidis abingdonii; assembly: GCF_003597395.2. Classification (NCBI taxonomy): domain Eukaryota; kingdom Metazoa; phylum Chordata; order Testudines; family Testudinidae; genus Chelonoidis; species Chelonoidis abingdonii. The sequence goes on from NC_133774.1 coordinate 115,711,042, forward strand.
GGAGCCACGCTCCCAGTGCTGTGGCACTGTTTACACTGAGTCTTTACAGCGCTGTATCTTGCAGCGCTCAGAGGTGTGTTTTTTTCACACCCCTGAGCGCGAAAGTTGCAGCGCTGTAAAGCGCCAGTGTAGCCATGGCTTTAAACACTAAGGCCTGGATCCACAAAGGGACATAGATGCAATGCTTAATTTGTCAAGGAAGAAGTGCCAGAGAACAAGCAACTTTTTTTACTTGCTTAACTGACGCAGCAAGCCCAGAGGTGCCGGGGCTGTGAACTGCCAAACCTGGAGGCGCTGGGACTCAGCCCTGGCACAAATTAAGCACTACTTAGATGCCTAAATCCTAGTTTTAGGCTCCACTCCGAACCACAAAACTCCGCCTGAACTCTGCAGGCACCTAAACTCATTCCAATTTCCTGATCTGAAGAGGAGTCTCCCACCTCTCTCCGGAGAATGCTCTAATCACCTAGCTGTAGAATATTTGGATTTGGGGCTCCCTCAGTTTCTCCTGTTGAAGATATGCCACTGTGGCTAAATCGAGTCATTAGAGCAGGGAGCCTGGACCCTGAGATTCCCTCCTCCCAGGTGGGTGCCCTAACAAGGAGCCTCAGTACCTGGGGCTGAGAGCCGGAGTGCTTTAAAAAAAAAACCAAAACCTTCCTTGATTGGCCCACCCCATAGTTTGAGAACCTCTGGATTAGATAATCTGGTGGGCCCCTCTAGCATTAAACTCTATGGCTCAGCTGAAATGCTTTCATCTCCTCCGGCAGAAGGGGAACTGAACTTGAGTCTCCCCTATCCCAGATGGTGGTGGGCCCATATTTGTAGGCTTAATGCTGCCAGGGTTTAAGCATGGTCTTAAGGGTTTGCAGAACCAGGCCCTGAGTCAGGCTGGATGGGAACAGGGAAGTGCTGTGGAGGAGGGAAAACATATGCAGCTCTCGCCCTATTTACCTGAACTCTCTCATAAATGAGTCCCATTCTCTCGTCAGTGTGGAACAACCTTGTTGGCTCCCACCAAGCAGCGGTGTCGACCATGCGCCACCAGCCCGCCTCCCTTTTGGGGGCAGTCCCCTTTCAAGGGGCGTGGCGCTGCGCCCCGCTCCACCCAGGAGACGCTTAACTCCCCGCACCGGGAGGGAAAAAGGGGCAGACGGCGGCGATTCTCCTCCTCGAGGCTCGCGGAGCTGTGCGGTGACCGGGCTCCTCTCTGCGGGCATGGAGCCGGGCAGCTCCCAGCTGCTGCCCCCGGGGCTGGCCACCCTTCCGCCCCCAGCTCCGGCGCTGTCCGTGCCTCCCGCCTTCCTCCGCCCGCCCAGCCTCTTCTTGCGGGCTGCAGCCACTGGCGGCTCCAGCCTCTGCTGCCCGGCGGCTGGGTGCCCGGAGCGCGGCGCCTGCTCGCCGCGAACCCCGAAGTGCGCCCGCTGCCGGAACCACGGCGTGGTGTCCGCGCTCAAGGGCCACAAGCGCTTCTGCCGCTGGCGGGACTGTGCTTGCGCCAAGTGCGCGCTGATCGCCGAGCGCCAGCGGGTCATGGCCGCGCAGGTGGCGCTGCGCCGGCAGCAGGCGCAGGAGGAGAGCGAGACCCGGGAGCTCCAGCACCTCCTCCAGCAGCGCCCGCCCGACGCCCGCGGGGAGGCGGCGCTGAGCCTGGCGGCCAGGGGCCCGGAGCTGCCGGGCGGGCGCCGCGTGCGGGCCGCGAGCGCGGAGGCTCCAGCCGGGAGAAGAGGTGTGCGACGCTGCGAGCCGCGCGGGCGGGGCAGGAGCGGACCGCAGCAGGGCCGAAATCCTGGCCCCTCTGCGGCTGATCCTGATTTCAGGTGGCCACGATTTCCCTCACCGGGTGCGAGCTGTGTGCGCCTGGAGAGGCTGATCACAGGCCGTGCGGACAGGCAGCTTGGCGATTCGGGGAACCACTCTGGTGTTATACACGTGTGGGGCCAGATACCCAACAGAGTCTGCTCCCCTGTAGGCTCCCAATCAGAACCTTATCCGTGCTCAGCACCCAGCGGGTCCTAGCCTGACGCTTACTGCCAGGTTTGCAAAAGAGCCTCATGCACTGAGCTTCTAAAAACCTAGTCCAGGTTGCACGTTGTACCAGTACTGTATGTATATATATACTGCATATTTATGGCATATAGGCAGTGTATTGCATTTTGTGCATGAATGATATGCACAGTGCATAAACACATTTATGTTTTTATATAAATATTGCACTTTCCTATTGATTCTATATGTAGTATCTTGCATTTTGGCGTGTGTGTATGATATACATATGCACACACGTGATATAACAAAATGCAATATGTTATGCAGTAAAATAGGAAATTTCATGTTTAATGTAATATACAGTGTATTGATAAGTTTAAGATTATATCAGTGATATATGGCTTCAGTTTTGTCAACATTTATGCACGTGTTTAAGCACGAGTAGTCCCACTGGTGGGATAATTCAGATAAGTAAAGTGCTTAAGGGTTTGTGAGATCAGAGTTTTTATTTTTGCATGTGTATATATAAATGCTAAATGTGCAATGTTATGTTATTATGCAGGATACTGGGTACATATGCAACTGTTGCATAGTAAGTATAGTAAGCAATATGTTATCTATATAATATACATAATGCAGCTTTTACAAATAAAATAAGAGATGATCAGTTTAAAAAAAATTTTAGATGCAAGAAACCATTTTGTATGTTTAGGAGTATTGTGTTTATGAAGTTGATATCATGATGCCACAAAGAAGTAGATAGCTTGTCTTAAAACAAAAACAATGACTCCTGCTGATTTTTCTTGCATTTTTGTTAAAATTTATCTTGCAAATTCATACTTAAGGGTGAAGTCCATTTAAACTACACTGGACTATAGAGACTAAGGATGGCAGCATCAGGTCCTTAATCCTTGCTTTTGGCAATAGTTTTGTTATACTACAAAGTTAACTGAAAGACTCGCATACACATTTGGGTATTTGATATGTCAAAGAAAGTAACATGACCTAAGGAATCTTCTTAAATCTAGAAATGCTAACATTAATTGAGCTATACTTTATTTTGACAAATCTTGACTATAGCTGTTCCAAATGTGCTTCAGTGTGTTAAGGATCATGCATGTATGGGAGATCATTCAGTGGTCTCTGATCCTGCAAAGGCTTAAACATCACTGAAATCAGTGGCAAAACTCTTGTTTACTTTAGTGGGTGCAAAATCAGCCGTTATGGGACTACATATGCTTATAAGCCTTTGCAGGATTGGAACCTTCGTTTTTAAACACTGAAAGTCTATGTGGGATGATTGCTAAGAGGATTGTGCAAATACGAGAAAGTTTTCAATATTTACATGTTTGTGGGGCTTCTGATTTTAGGTTTTAACGGATAATAAACCAGTTTTTATCCAATAAACACTGGAAATGGTTATTTGTGTTTAACAACTTGTCTACATAGAACAGTAATGCAGACTGCAGTGGGTGTGATTTCTAAAATGTGCTAACATGTTTAGCCTTAATTGGTCCATGTCGATCTTGCTGTAGTACACTAGAGGTTCCCTAGTACACTTTAATGTCATGCTGTTTGAAACAGTAAGGTGTTAAAGGAACATGACAAAAAGATTACTCATTACAGTATATACAAGGGGCGGGGGAACCTTGATTTTTGGATAGCTATATAAAGTGCAAAAATTCCTAAAAATAACCCTTGGAAAATTTAAATTAATAAAATACCAAAAATAGAAGCTCCACATTTATGCTACAATGAAATTATGTGGATTTTCCTCTAATTAACCATTAAAGCCTTAATTCTGTATCTTGTGTGCACAGGTAGAACCTTGTGCCCATGGAGAGCCCCAGTGAAATCAGTGTGGCTGTGCAGGCACAAGTGTTAACCTGCATGGGAGCAATAGACGGATAGGGGCCTAAATTTTTGTTCTAGGCATGTCCGATATTTATTTATGGCCTCCCTAAAAAGTATTGACATGATGTAAGTACTATGCTGAACAATTTAGAAAGTCTTGCATCATTATTCATTTTAATTTCAGCTGCCTCATCTGTCTGTATCTCAGCTAAAACTATCTGGATCTTTCCCTTTAGATGAAAGAATGTTACTCAGTGAGCATCATCCATTGTTCAGGGTTTTTTTTTTTTTAAATGAATCACTTTTTATTCTCATGAAGAAGAAAAATAACTCGAGTGGGGAGGACTAAGCTGATTTTCTGCTTCCCCTCCTCAGTCTCCCCCAAGTCAAAATCAACTGGAAGGCATTTCCTCAATTTTCCACACAAAATGGCACTGAGCATTCTAATGAAAGTCTGAACTTAGGCAAGCAGCAGAGAATCCTGTGGCACCTTATAGACTAACAGAGGTTTTGGAGCGTGAGCTTTCGTGGGTGAATACCCACTTCGTCAGACGCAGGTGAACTTAGGCAGTAATTCTGTTGATGAAGAACAAGAAGGAGGAGAATCCTGCCTGTTCTCTTAGCCCTGCAGAGCCAACGTGGCTGTTTCATCACTTAAGTGAGCTGATACAATTGAATAAACGGGGGGAATCTGATGTTTTCTTATTGTATACCAGCATAGCTCCATTGAAATGAATGAGAATCTGGGCAAGGATCCATTGTGTACAAAGGTGCAATTTTTTATTTAGTCATTTTTCAGATTTCAGTCTTCATTACACTGTTCATTGCTTCGAACACCAAGGGATAAAATCATGGCTCAGTTGGAGTCCTTGCCAGTTTTACTGTTTACTTCAATAGGACTCGGATTTCACCCTATATCTTTTCTTGGGAAGTGTAATGTGTACTGTGTAGAAATTTTGGTAGCTATTTATAAGGCTTTTGACGGCTAGTGGGGAAATTTTAGACTAAATTAATCTTTTTTTTTTTTTTTTTTTTTTTTTCCAGAAGAGCAAGTGCAGAAGTATGAATCGTACTTCAGGGTGTTGGAAGGTCCTGTAGTCCTATCACATCCTCCTCCCCTGATATCTTCGCCTGAGTCAGCAGAAGCTAGTGGAAGCTATAGAGTGAAGTTGTCTGGCCTGGAAATCTCAGAAAAGGGAGAGACTGTTCAGTGTCCTAATCTGGAACAGCAGTTGGAAGGTGTTGAAAGTTCAGGATCTCCTTGTTCTTCAGACATGGAATCAGGAAATGAAAGTGAATGGTCCAAGGATTTTGCTGCCCCCAATTCCAGTCCGCCTGCTGCCGCTTCAGGACAAAAAGACCCACTTGGCATTCTCACCAAAGTCTTTCCTAGTCATAAACGAAGCAAGCTGAAGAGTATCCTGCAGTTCTGCAAAGGAGATGTGGTCCAAGCCATAGAACAGATTTTGAATAGGAAAGAGAATAAACAAAATGTCAAAGACTTTGCAAACCCATCTAGATCTGAACTTAGTGCTTTACAGAGAGCCTCTAATTTTAGCCTCACAGGATTAGGTGTTGGAGCATTTGGCAATACATCAGCTTTCTCCCCTCTTCAAACCAGTTCTACATCATTTGGAAATGCAACAAATCTTTATGGCCTAAACCCTAGACTGGGGATTAGCCCTCTAAAACTGGCTTATTCTACCCCTGGAAGAGGTCTGCCTGGATTTATGTCACCCTACTTAACACCTGGACTGGTTCCAGCTTTGTCTTTTCACCCAGCAATGGACTACTCCTTTTCAGGAGTGATCAAGGATGCTTCTTACTTTCCGAGTAAAGAGTCAGTTACTAGCGGTGGAATTTACTCAAGGCTAAATCAAGAAAACCAGTAGTGCCTTTAGCATATTCCCTTTCGCAATGCACGTCCAAAATATGCAGCTGTGATGACATCTGGACTAGTATGTCAAACCTCAAAGGATGCTTTAATCCCACAGTCCATAGAATATTATATTAGAGGTCCCAAAACAGTTCCTTTTTAAAAGAATACAATGAGGCTTTGTACACCTTTTGAATGTTTTTTAATTTTAATGTAAATGGCTTGCAAAATTGAAACTTTTAAGCAAAAAAGAAAATAATTTAAAGTATGTATTTTTCCATCCAGAATATCTGCTGTGAAGAGCTGGTTTAAAAATTAGCACTGATTTTAAAACTGAGTTTTTTATTATACATATATTTTGTTTTGTATACGGTCTTCAAATTGTTTTGTAAATGAAATAATAACTAGGATATATTTGTTTGTGAACAGAAATAGTTGGATTATAAAGAACATCCATTATAACTTTCCTTTCCCTTTTAAAAAAATATTTAATCAACTTTGTATACTTAGTCTTCAAAGTCAATGATGCAAACAAAAATAAGACCAAGACTTTAAAAAAATGAATCCTTAATGTTAAGTTGATAAATCCATAGTTAGGCACTGAAATAAGCAGCCTGATTTTCAAAAGATCTTACTGAAGTAAATAGAGGTTGCTGGGTGCTCAGTACTTTTGTAGATCAGGCTCTTCATGTAGGCATCAAAGGCCCTGATCCTGCAAAAATGTATGCACATCCTTAATTTTATGTACTGAGAATAGCCTCATTTAGATTATAGTGCTTGATTCTCAATTGATAAATCAGCATAGCTCAGTTGAAGTCAATAGAACTCTGCTAAGTTAGCTGAGGATCTGGCCCATAAAAATGTTCACACATCCTTAACTTTGCAGGATCAGGGCCTAAATGTGGATGTAGGAGCCTGATTTTAGGCACCCATTTTTAATAGTGTTGGTCCAAATGAAAAAACTGTACTTCAGCGTGGGGATTTGAATTTCTGAAGATCAGTCCTTTGAACTACACTTATAGAACCCATACTTTGGGTTGTATTTTGGATTTTTTTAATTTCATAAAATTCTTCTCAATTGATGACAGCAAGTACAATTTCTTTATACTTTTATTTTTATTGTGAATTTTGTAGACCTTGTGTTGTGAATCTTGGAGCTAAACAATGAACAAAGTCAAAGCAAATGAGCACCATCTTCTGGCTGTTCTAGTTCATTGCAATCTGATGGTGGTTTGAAACGAAATTTAGCATTTTGGTTCATAAGGAATTACTTTTTTTAAATCTGCAAAGGTGGAGACGTGTTTCTCTTACATATGCTGGTATTTTAAATTTTCCTTTACTGGTTACAGTATGAATTTTGGGGAGATGCTGTTTAAATAATAGGAAATGTTTGTATATTACAAAGATCCTGGTTACAAGTGAGACACAGAATCAAAACCTGCTCTCTCTACTTGTATGTAAAGTCCTATTGATTTCAGTGGGATTCTTCTTTTGTATAAGGCTACCAGGATTGGGTCTCCCCAAAGTGTTTGAAACATTTTGTTAAATTACTTCTGAGGAACAATGCAGATTTTTGCATATATGTGTGCTTATTTGAGCAGTCCTGCGACATGAATGTGTATGTGGCTAAAGTCAAAGTTATCGCAGGATAAGAGCTCTAGGACTGCAGAACTAGAAAGGGAATTTCTCTTAGTTGCATGTAGCAACTAAAACAGAGACATGCCTTTGAGAAAGTCTTTGATGCTGATTTTGTTGCTTGCTATCTAGAAAACATAACAAAAGGTTGACTTTGGGCCTGATCATGCTGCCACTGAAGTCAGTCTTTTTTGCTGTTTATCTGGTAGAACTAAAGTTTATTTCAATCAAACCAGGGATTTTTCTAGGTGCTTATAGGACATGGGCAGGGTTAGGCATAAGCAAAGAGTAAACGATTATGAAGACTAATTATTTGGAGAACTGGCTTGTTAAATTATATCTTCTGAATGATTATATTTTATCAAAGTATACAACAGTTTTATCACTTACAATTGATGGTATTAGCATCAATGGAAATTAGCAAGCTTTCAATATTAACTTACTTTGACATTTCAGTAGATGTCCCTGTTTCATTTGTTTCCATTGAGTCTCTAAGTCAGGAAAGCATGGCTGTTCAGACATTTAAGCATGTGCTTTAGCAGGGATGGATTTAAGTATGTGCTTAAGTGCTTTCCTCAACTGAGGCCAAAATGCTAAAATCCGTGCATGTCTACACAGTGGGGCAATGCACATTACTGGGTTGTGATTTCTAAAGCACATCAGTGTGAGATACATTAATTGGTTCATGTAGACCCTGCTGATGCACGCTGAGACTTCCATAGTGTACTTACAACATTTTTCTATTTTAAACAGCTCTCCGTTAAGGTACACTAGAGAACTTTTAGTGTGCACCAGCAGGGTCTACACAGACCAGCTAATGTGTAATGTGCTAGTGCACTGTAGAAATCACACCTCTGTAGTCTGCATTGCTGCACCATATAGACAAGCTATCAGCTTGCCAAGTGATATTGTTCTTACTGGTTATTGTTTTTATGTTGCTGTTATTTCAGTAGACGTAATTAAGAAAATGCCTTACTTGCGAACTAAGGATCCTGACCATTCACACCATAATATTAAAGTTTATAGGCTTATTTCAAAAGCCCTGCTCTTTGTCAGAATTTGTACTTTTATAGCTATCTTAATGCACTTCCTCTTTGTAAGAGTTGGAGTGAATAGCCCTGGCCCTTCGTGAAGCTGTTTCTTTCAACTGTATTATAGTTTTACTCTCATTTTCTCCAGCACACTAGGTTACACTCCAAGCACATATCATCACTTGTTAAATCTATCCCAGTGGTACATCTCAAACAAGATAGTTATAGGAATAAATTGCCTAGGGAGGTTGTGGAATCTCCACCTCTGGAGATATTTAAGAGTAGGTTAGATAAATGTCTATCAGGGATGGTCTAGACAGTATTTGGTCCTGCCATGAGGGCAGGAGACTGGACTCAATGACCTCTCGAGGTCCCTTCCAGTCTTAAGAGTCTGAATCTATAAGATGGAGATTCTTGTGAGAGAACAGGTTCTGAAATGCCAGCCTAAGATCCCTGCTTCATAGCACACAGTGGACTTGCTCCTGAAGTCCGGAGTGAGGATTTAGCTATAATGTACTCTTGTTCACTGTTTTGCCTGGGATTTAACCAAGGACTTAAGCATGTACTTAAGTCCCATAGATTTCAATTAAACTAAAGCATACTCATAAAGTCAAGCTTCAGTGCATTGCCAAATAGCCATGGAGTTATGCACTGGTTGAAATTTAAGTATAAACTTTGCTGAACTGGGTCATTAGCCTTGGTTTCCTCATTTGGAAAACAGAGATCAGTGTTTTCTCCTGTTAAGCACTGTGAGATTTCCCAATGAAAGGTGCTATGGTAAGTGTTAAATATTATTCCAGAGCTCTTCATTTTCTTTGAAAGTTGCACATCTTTGAATGTTTTAACTGTTATCTTTCTCACAGAGATGTTTTAAGGGCAAATGCTTTAAAACAGTGGTTCTCAATGAGGGCTATGTGTACCCTAGGAAGTGCTTAGAGGTCTTCCAGGGGGTATATCAGCTCATCTTTGATATTTGCCTAGTTTTACAACAGACTATATAAAAAGCACCAGTGAAGTCAGTACAAACTAAAATTTCATACAGATGACTTGTTTATACTGCCCTTTATACTGTACACTGAAATGTAAGTACACTATTTATATTTGAATCGTTTTTCTAATTATATGGTGAAAATGAGGAAGAAAGCAATTTTTCAATAATGGTGTGCTGTGACACTTTTGTATTTTTGTCTGCTTTTGTAACCAAGTAGTTTTGAAGTGAGGTGAAACTTGGGGGTATGCAAGACCTCAATTCCTGAAAGGGATACAGTAGTCTGGAAAGGTTGAGAGCCACTGCTTTAAAAGTTGCCATAGATGGGGTAGGTGAGAGTTAGAAAAGAACTTAGAAGGACAAGAATAACTAAAGTGAGAATTGCACTCTTGCTACACATTTTAATGTTTTGTTTTTACAACGCAAATATAAAATTAAGAACTGCTATTTAGAAAAATGGAGTGGTGATTTACTAGAACAATCTTATTACTACACACTTTCATTGCAGGGTTCATAGACGTTTGTTTAAAGAAAGAGATTGTTCTGTAGTTTTAATCTATAGAGTTACTCTTAGAATTTTAGAATTTCAATCTACAGCCATGTATTATCTAGATCTGTTGTTAGTTGATATGAGTGCATTGCTGCAATTGGTATCAACAGATGTCTGAAGAACGGGGGAAGAAGATGCTCCTTATCAAAGGCAAGACAATAGATCCGTTTGGTAACTTTCATCTAATTTTTACTACTTCTCTTTGTCTCTCAACCCTTCTTTACCCTTTTCTCTTGTCAAGGTGGGATCCACAAAGGCACTTAGGCATTGCAGCTCTCAGCATCATAGCACCTAATTTGTAAGCTAGAAAATAACAGGAACAACACTGCCATTTACAAAGCTGAGTCAGATGCCCAGAGTCCCCGTGCAATCAATGAGAAGAGAAAGGGGGGCATCTAAGAATGCGACCCACAAAAGCCATCACGCTAAGCGAGGAGCCCCCTAAGCTAGTCTATGGAAGATGCTAACCAGAAGGGTATGCGCTAAGCCCTGCCCCTCTCTTGGAGATGGGCACCTAGCTCTGCGTAGTGAGCCACTAAAAGGAATGTGCCACCTGAAGTCAGGCAGTTTAAGCACCTAGGGCTAAGGGAGGAGACATGCCCACCTTATAATTTTTAGCGCAGGGGTAAAAAAAACTTGCCTGGGATGTGGGAGACCCAGGTTATATTCTCCTCTCTCTGCAAGAGGAGAAGAAATGATTTGAACAAAGGTCTACCTCTAAGATGGGTGCTTTAACCACTGAGCTATGGGATAGTCTGATCTAAAGTTCCCCCAGTCTCTCCAGTTGAAGCTATTCCCAAGTGAATAAATAATAGAGTGTTTGGAGCAGGGGGACTGGACTGGCATCTTTTAACCCGGCAAGTGGGTGACCTAACCAATGGACTACACAGTCACTGTCTTATTTCTAGCCCAATGGCTTGATTTAGCCACAGAAGACCAGCTCTAAAATGAGAGATTGAGGGTGTCCCACCTCAGAATATCCATAGCTCAATGGTTAAAGTACTCACCTGAGAGGTAGGATTTGAAGAGGGCCCTCCTTCTCCCCCTCCAGCAGTGAGGGGGGAATTGAGTGTTGGCCTTCCATATCCCAGGTGAGTGCTCTAACCTTTGGGCTAAAGGTATAAGGTGGACACTACCTTCACAGCTTTTCTAGTGGTGGTGGGATTTTGACTGGGGCCCAGTCATGTTGGTGTGCTCAGAAGCTGCCTACCATATTGGGTCCTGCGTGTGAGAAGTATTAAGTCACTTGACTTGTCTGGTTTATGATTCAATCTAGTGCATGGCCAGCCAGGAGATGGACATCTGGATGCCTACAGGGAGGCAGGAGTGTGCATGCTCAGAGGCAGAAATTTAGGCACCCAGGGAAAGTTTACCCTGAAAATTTAGGTGTCAAGTGCGTTTAGGAGCTTACGAGGCTCAGTGGGAATTTCGTGGATCGTAGTAGAGCCAAAACTGCATGGCACAGAAACCAGACTTAGTAGCCTAAAAGTTTGGGATTTAGGCACGTAAATACATTTGCAGGTCCCACTCTAAGTGTTTTGCCATTGACGGCAAATGGATCAAGGTGAAGCCCATAGTGTTCATGTTTTCTTCTATCTTCAACTATGATTGCTCACTGGAGAAGATTAAGAACTAATTTGGATGTTAAATGGCTACATTTTTTAGGGCTGCTGTACTAGAATAATACAGTACAGTAGAACCTCAGAGTTATGAACAGCAGAGTTACAAACTGACCAGTCTATCACTCACCTCATTTGGAATGGGAAGTAAACAATCGGGCAGCAGCAGAGACCTCCCACACCCTCAAAAGGCAAATACAGTCCCGTGGTAAATGTAAACTACTAAAAAAAAAAAATAGAAAAAGTTTAAAAAAAAAATTGACAAGGCAAAGAAACTATTGCTGTGCTTGTTTCATTTAAATTAAGAGGCTTAAAAATAACATTTTTCTTTTGCATAGTAAAGTTTCAGAGCTGATGTTCTGTTGTAAACTTTTGAAAGGACAACTCTAACATTTTGTTCAGAGTTACGAACATTTCAGAGATACGAACAACTTCCCTTGCCAAGGTGTTCGTAACTCTGAGGTTCTACTGTAGTATTTCCAAATGACTATCTTGGACTGAGTTTTAAATTTAAAAACATTTGTTTTTTTTAAAAACAAAATGATCTGCTTGCAGTGGCAATTCCATAGAGTTAATATTCTCCATAGAACCCTGGTCTTCGGATCTGTTTAGAAATACTTGTCGCCTTTCTCATGTAAGTCTGTTTTGCATATTCATAAAAAGTGGTGTTTATAGATGTGGAGTGAGAACATCTAACTACCGGCTTGTCCTGGAAAGGCACAGAGCAATGTTAAATGAGTCATAATCAAATTCGTTGGAATCAATCAGTCATGGATCTAGGGAAGATATTCCTTTCTGAAAGTCTGTTGCAGATGAACATGTTCTTATTCTCCTAAGGAAGGGTAAACAAAATAGCACTTTTATAGGAAGAGCCTTCACTGAGGCGTCTGAGTTCCAACAGGCTCAGGAGTGTCCAGTTATCAACAGTGTGTGGCAATCAAGTAACTGGTTGACGAGCAACCTTGTCAGCATAAGATGCACTTGAACTCACTGAGGATACAGGAAGTGAGAGGGGAGCAAAGGTTCCTTGCATATTCTTGTGGGTGTGGGTGGGTGTGATTTTTACATGTTCTACAATTCATGCTGCTGGAAAAATGTAGTATGTGTACTCCTTTTGCACAAAAACTTTGCTTCTGTAAGAGTTTTGCAAAAAATATCAGATATTACACCCACTTGGAGCAAAGCTAAACCATATGATTTCACGACAGTCCAGCCAATGCTATCTGTGCATTGGTCTGATTATGTCCTCAGTTACTGGGGATATAACAAAACATTGAAATTCAGCTGTGGCCAACAGCTATGAGCATTGTTCATCACCTTTGCACTGTTTGAGTGTTCACATAGCACTCCCTATTCCAGTATGAACTAGGCTCAGTATAAAACCCTTGCAAAGATTCTCTGTGTAAAGTCTCTTTAGTTGTTCCAAAATCCTAGTCATCAGTGGGGAAGGAATGCTCCCGGGTCATTATGCTAGTAAAGAAATGAACAACCTAAAATATGAATATTTAGTTACTAGAAAAAATCCAGAAGCTTTATGGGTGTGGACATAAAATGGATGGAGAGGTTTGGGTGCTTATAAGCAAGAGAGAGGGCTTGTCTACACCACCGCTTAAATCAATGTAACTTACATCCCTCGGGTGTGGAAAAAACACCCCTCTGAGCAACACAAGTGACCTCGATTTAAAATGGTGTCTGCACTGTGCTTTCACCGGGAGATGCTCTTCTGCTGACATAGCTTCCGTGCCTCTCCTAGAAGTGGAGTATTCACGTCAACAGGAGAGCGCAGCTGCCCTGATGTAGCACAGTAGTGAAGACAAGCTGGCTATAGCGTTTGAAATTTTAGTTGAATAAGTTTTCATTTGGCCATCAGGTGGCAACAGTGACAGTGAATAACGAGAGAAGGGTTGGGTAAGCAGACCCTGTACTGTTTCTAGAGAAGTATCTAATACGTATTTAGTTACCTAACGATACCTAGGGGTGTCTAGTGTGGTCAAGTATGTGTAGGGGTGTTTTCAAAAGATCCTAGGCACCTTACTCCCATTTAAAATAATGAGAATTAGGTGCCCAGATGGTCATACCCTGCTGAGATCTCAAGAGGGATCAGCAACACTACGATACCTGTTACTGAAACTAACTACTCCAAATATCTTCAATGCAACAATTAACAGCATAGGAAATCTGGGTCCTTTTAGGAGCCCTAACTTAGGCGAACAGTACACTGAAAGCCTCATGACTGACAGCCCTGTGCTCACTACCAGAGGCGCAACTAGAAGTAAAATGGGACTTAAACCTCCCAAAAGAGCAAAACTGGGCAAGTGAAACCAGTGCAACATGCCTTCCCTCCACATGGGGCTGTGGAAGCAGACTTTGCGTACACATTTTTATAACCATAACATTCTTTTAAAGAAACTCACACAATCTTATTCGCTTCTGCTTCTATGTCCCTTAATCAATTAACAGAAATTGCTCATTGTCATCACTTGAGTACACCAGGAAGAAAACCTACAATTGGTCAGCTTTTATCCACACCCAACAGTTACCAGGCAAGCAAGGCAGTGATTCCATACTGAGTGGGTGCACCCAGTGCACTGGAGCTGAAGAAGTTTGCCTAGCAGTACCAATAGGGGAGACACTCTTTACCTGCGGCCCTAGCCATATAAGGGCAGTAGCACCTCAGCCCCTCAGTTCCTTCTCACTTCATGTGGATCGAGTCAGAGTTCCCCTGTGCTGCCCTAAGAGCTGCGAGATCCTGTATGATCAACTCCCGTTTTGACCATGGGGCATATACCGAGTCCAATACCGATGACATCTATCAGCGTTGACAGTCTCCATGCTGGTCGCAAACCGGGCATCATCGGAACTGCTTTGCCTCTCAGTCCTGGACTGTCTACTGGTTCAAGAGTTTGCTAGTGCCATGGCTTCTACCACCTTATCCTCAGTTGTACTTGTGACTTACACTCCATATTCTTTATGGAATTATGCTTGTGATATGGATATGACATAACTAAGATGTGTTATGCAAGTGCAGAGATAAAGGAGGAGGGAGGCACGTGTCAGGACCCTAATTGGGTCCTGGGTGATCACTACTTCCCAACACAGATGTAATGAGGTTGAGTAGTGCCCATATAAGAAAAATTAAAACTACTGATTATTCCTCAAAAAAGGTTTTAATGACTTTCGACTATAAAGGCAACACAGACAAAATAAGAAGAACAAGATTAAAGACCAGCACTGAATAAAGATTAATATAAATGGCAAGTTATACTGAAGACACGCACAAGTACATGTACAATTATTATTCATTAGCTATTTACTACTATCTTAACACTACAGTATTGATACAACTTGAGATCAATTCTGCCTGAGCAGCCAGACTTCTTTACTCCACAACCTTACCCTGCATTCGCCTGAAAATACATTACCCTTCAGTCGGCCACTTTCCGCACTGGCCAGGTACCGACGGTTGCAATGTGCTCGTCCCTTCAGTTCAGGGAGTGTGGGTCAGATTTCCCTTATGACCGAAACACACACACAGTCCCATGCCTTTGTACTTTTTATCTGATCTGACATCTCTTAAAACAGACCGACCAATTAGGCCAGCCAAATCTTTGTTGTGGTTAGCGTTGTCGCCTTGGCCGTATAATTTATACTTACTTTTTTTCTTGTAGCCAATTGGGTTAGACAAGCTGTGCCCAGAGGCACAACTTATCTCGCTTTAAAGGAGTTAGAATGTGTTATCTGGTTGCAGCGCGTTTTGATCACAAGTCTTAGCTTACTTCTGCAAAGCGTGCCCTCTTCACCTCTGCAAAGCGTGGCATTTTTGCCTTTGCAAAGCGTAGGTTTGAGGCCTAACGCTGACAATACCTTTGTTCGTTTTAAGTTTGGCAATACTTTTACTCAGAGATTAATCACATCCCCCTCTAAGGCCTAAACTTCCGGCTTGGCAAAAATAACATTTATCTGAGTATATTCCATTATAACAGGGGGCAAATAGCGAATAGAGGCAAATATCAAGGCCCCAGCAATAAGTATGGTAAAACAGACTACCAATCCCAGAAGAATATGTGGGCCTTGGAATGTTAGGTCTGGGACCATGACTGAGGAATGTAGTATTATGATTGATCCTTAGAGGCACTTTCAAATAATTAATACATATGAATGATACAGATATGGCGTAGATATTTGTAGTGTATATGGGCATATATGTATAGTATGTATGTATACATATAACAGCACTTTATATCCAAGCATAACAATTCTTTTCCAATCTGTTGTAGTTTGGCCATTGTGGTACTGCAGATAGCAACCTATTCTTACTCTGATTGTTAACTTAATTGTCCATATATGGTAGATAGAGGTGTATTTGACGAGTCTCTTATTTATAAAGCACTTCATTTTTCTTTTCTTGATGCTGGGGATGTCTTCACTGTATACTGATATCATCTGGTATTTTTGTGGTGTGATATCTTCGGGTGTCTTTAGTCTGTGGGATGCAACCTAAACAGCTAGTTAGTTAACATAATAAAGGTGGGTTTTTTGTTTTTTTTTACATTTCTCTTGTTTTTAGTAACCCAAATTTAATACACAGATTAACTTAGTGTGTTTACAATGTAATAGGGACCAAGTCTTTTATAACACAAGCTATACTTTTTGCAATTGTTATATAGATGTTCATTTTCATTTCAGGTGCACTACTAATATTTTATACTAAATGTAATGCGTAACGGCTAAAATAAATGCTCACAATCTTACAAAAGAAGGTGTATTGCTTTTCCTTGCTGAACACTGTTTCAACAAAAGAGTCAGTAACATAATTTTAACAAACTTTTTAGAGTTAATTTTCTTGTGATATCAACTTCACTCTTGTTAACTGTTTAGAAGTACAAACTTTAACAACCGTTGCTTTCCATTAACTTAACATAACAAAAGAAAAGTGTATAAGATTAAACCAACTATAAAATTAAACCAAAATAAATTTTAAATACAGATCCATGCAAATGCTTTGAGGGTATGAAACTTTCATGATCCTTTGTTATGTTTGGGAGCCAAAGGTAGAAACCTGTTGAAAACGTGGAAACTCGTTGAATTTATTTGGTTAGCTTTATGCATAAATTGTTATTTTTAAACATTTTTGCTATCACATTCTCATAACTATATTTAAAAGTGCAAACAAGTTTATAAAAAGCCCACACAAGAAATTGACATTTTGTTAATATTATCTTTACCTTAATGTTGAGGTTTCCTCTTACACTTTTTCTTTGAATAACAAATTCAAAACAAAACTATGATTGATAAAAGAGAGTGCTTTTGTTTGCAATTGCATAATTTGTTGAGGCAGAAATATATGTACATATATTTATAACTGAAATTTTTTTGAACTTTGCACAAAAAATGGTGCTAATAATCCTATGATTATACCCCAACCATGATCTTAAATAGTATGGTACCACATATACATATATTTTTAAAAGAGTATAAAATTGATTTTTGTTGCAACAAAATAAAAATAATTAAAAATAATCACGTGACACACATAACTTACAACACACATGATATACAGGACAAACTTACAATTAAAACAAATGGTGCCAGAATTCTATTTATAACTATACAAAATAAGACAAACAAATACAAAATAAACAAAAACATTAAACATTTGAATAAGCAAGTTATTACCTTGTTTAAAATTTTTAATAAAAATTGATAAAATTCATATAATTACTTGCAAAATTTGTTATATTAATTTAGTAACTTAAGACATTTTTCATTACTTTATATTTAACATTATTTTAAAACTCTGCTATATGGAAATAAGAAAAGCTCATGTTTCAAATATTAGTTGGTGGTTAGGAATAAAAGCGGAGTGTGCGTTTTTATTGCTTGGTAACCATATCTTCAAGACAGTTAGGAATAATTCCAGCTGTTGCATTCCTGAAGGGTTAAAATAATTAATTTGCTTTATACAAAGTAAAGTTTTTATCTTGTTTCCTTGTTGTTTGTTGTTTTTGTCCTGTTTTCATTTGCTTTATCCTTTACAGATTTCTGTAAAAACTATAACTTTTAACTTGTAAAACACAGAGAGAGAGAGAGCTGAAGTGAGGAGAGGTGGGGCAAATGGTGGGGGCGTGAAGAGCAACCTCGGAAGGTAGTGAGATGAAAGTACAGGCAGCAGCAGTGAGAAAGAAGGATATCTTTTTAGATATGACAGTGGAGTGTGGTTCTGTGGGTTAAAGCAGTTGGGAACCTGCACCTGAATTTGTTCCCCCAGTGTCTGTTGCTTTTGTGTGCATGCCAAATGGATGGCGAGTGTTCTCTTTTTTCTGAGGTTAATTGTTTTTGGGCAACTCCATGTCTTAATGCATCAATTTTAGGTGTTAACCCACTTAATTTTGGTTTTTTACTTTAAATTTCTTTTTTATTCACTCTCCTGCGATTGAGTCGCAGCTCCTGTCTCCTAATGTGCTCTGTGAACTATTCGCTAGCATTCCGAGTTCAGTTGCTCTTCCAGGAAC
The DNA here is from genome assembly GCF_003597395.2 of Chelonoidis abingdonii. NCBI lineage: Eukaryota > Metazoa > Chordata > Testudines > Testudinidae > Chelonoidis > Chelonoidis abingdonii. The sequence continues at coordinate 115,729,096 of NC_133774.1, forward strand.
GCGGTACCAGTGGTGCGCACTGTTGAGGTGCCGCCCGACGAGGCCAAAGCGTCAACCCTTGTCCGTCCACACTAACCTAATCCAATCTGTTTTTCAATTATTGAGTCTTATTAGTGACTACCTTCCTCCCGTCTGTTGGAGGAGTACAGAAATCGATATAAAGTGTCTCTTTTATCATATAAAGGCCTTGTGTATGTAGGAGCGGGTATCAGCGGTTAATCGATTATAATGTCTGTTCTAAATTCATTTAAACGCGCTTGGTAGACAGGCATGAGACCTAGACTGGTGGCTGTCAACGGGACCAAGTAGGAGGTGCACAAATGGAAAGTCGCACACAATATTCTCACTGCACATGTGGGTAAATTCATGAATGCGGAGAGAAAATGGGCCCAGGACATCAGCACAGAACAGAATAAACATGGAAACAGCTGGCAGGATATACAAAAAAGATTGTGCTCCCTGTTGTAACATATTTTGGTAAACAGCAGCTTCAGGTAGCTACCTGTCTGAAGAATGGGACAGAATGGAAAAAGGACTCCTAGCAAAATTAACAGATGAACTGGATCCTTGCATGCATTAAAGCCAGGTTCACGTTAAACTTAAACTGATGTGGCCACGTACTACATACGTATATATATCGATTATCAAAATCGTTTCTAAAATCTGAATTGTAAAATCGATATTCACGCGCCACACTAGGAGCTAGATTTCTTGGTGTTTGTGCGGTCATGGTCTGTAGCTAGCGTCGTATTTGCTGAAGCGTTGCATGTGGGTGACTTTTATTTCGCGTATGCATTCTCCATGGTTTCCCGCTGGTTCTCGCGCCCCCCGTGTGTAGATCGCAGTGTTGAATCTTATTATTCGCGGGGTGATGTGCTGTGTGTGTTTAATAATTCGTCAGTCGATTTCCTTCCTCCTGTTGGAAACAACAGCGTTGACAATTCCTTTCGCGCCATTTTCGCCTGGTATGCCGGGCGACCCATAGCATGCACACCAGAGGCCGTCAGCTTTTTTTTTTTTCCCGTTGTGGGGCACGCGTATGTGTACGTGGATGCGCGGAAAGGCGATTACTCCACATACACACAGGCCATTGCTTTGCATGATCGCAGAGCTGGTTACCAGCTATTCTGTACCGTCTCTCCGGAGTAAAAGCCATGAAATGAACGCGTTATCTCCCCCCTCTGTACTTCTCTTCTATCATGAGTGCCCCTGCTGAGATTGGCCGGGCACAAAGCAAAACTGGAATGACTCCCCGAGCATCCCTCCTTTATGTTCTAAAATTAGAGTCTTCCGCCTAGAAATAGGCAAGGTGACTAGAGACCAGTGTATCAGAGCACACATGCTCCGTGTCGTATTCACAGGGGTGCCCCTTCAAGCAACCCACCCGTGGCTTCCCTCCCCAACCTTCCTGGCTACTGGCAGGTCCCCCCCATGTTGTGTCATGGAAGTATAAAGAATGCCGGAATAAGAACAGAGCTGTTAGTGAGAATAAAATAGGGGGAGCAGCTCCGCTTTAATGACGAGTCAGGCAGACAATAAGCGGTGTGGGTGGAGAGGAGAGACCCGCAGCTTGCTATGACAGTCCAGGCATACAGAATCTTCTTAGCACAGAAAGGGTCAGGGGCTATTGAAGCACAGCCCCAGTTGCTATGGTATGAAGATGGTTACTACCGTTCTGCCTATCTACTGGAGTGACCAGGAATCATTTCCTTGTTTTACCTCAGGTGGCCCCATATTCAGTTTTAAAAAGCATTGGAGCAATCAGGTTTATGAGCGACATTACAGTCCTATGTAGTCTACCACTGGAGGGAGAAGCGTATACTGCTCTCCACTGCTGCGCATCGTTGCTACCAGTCAGGCATCATGTCACATAAGTTGACCCATTGAAATAAGTCAAAAATGGTTCGTTCCCTTTCTTTCACGTGGTGGGTGATGGTTTTATTGTTGTGTGTTTTTTTTTAGTGTGTGTTTTGCTTGGTGTGAATGTTTTTGGAGGGGGAAGAGAGGAGCTATTCTCTGAACCCACGGCCACACTGGTTTGAAACCTACAGAGTTTGGACCAGCCAAGATGCAATCTTTCAACTGCTGTGGACTGTGGATAGCTGAGTCCCATACCCCTCCTCCCTCCAAGCGTCCGATTTGATTCTTTGGCTTCTTTACACTTGTCATGCACCGTGTAGCCTGAGATTTTTTCAACGCGTTGGTATTTCATCTCTTTATACGGAGCTCTGATCAACAATTTGCCTCCCCATAAACATTCAGATCCGTATCTCCTGTACGGTCCGAGCTGGAGGCTCTTTTTGGATGGACACGCACCCATGCTGATCAGAGTCCACGCTGGGCAAACAGAAGTAATTCAAAAGTTCGCAGGTTTCTGTTACCTGCCCGCTGCATTCCGGAGTTCAGATGCTGCAGAGCGGTCACGCTGGTTGCAGCTGTGGGATACCGCCCGGAGGCCAAAACGTCATCCGTCGCACACAACCCTCATCCAACTGTTTATCGATGTGTTAGTGCACTTCCTCCCGTCTGGGAGGAGTACAGAAAGTCGATATAAAGTGCTCTTATATGCATATAAAGGCATTGTATGTGGACGGGTCAGCGTTAAATCGATTTATGCTGTTTAAATTCATTTAAACGCGTTGGTAGACAGGCCTGAGACCTAGACTGGTGCCTGTCGAACGGGACCATGTAAGGTGCACAAATGGAAAAAGTCAGCCACAATTACTTTCACTGAATTGTAATAATCAATGAGGAAAAATGCAAGCACAGAGCACAATGTTAGGAGACAGAGTCGACTCAATCGCAGAGAGGAATAAAAAAAGAAATTTAAAGTAAAAACCCAAATTAAGTGGGTTTAACACCTAAATGAGCATCTGGTAATGACATGGAGTTGCCCAAAAACAATTAACCTCAGAAAAGAAGAGAACACTCGCATCCATTTGCATGCACACAAAAAGCACAGACTCTGGGGGAACAAATTCAGTCAGGTTCTCCAATGCTTGAACCCAACAGAACACCATCCACTGTCATATTTAAAGTATTCCTTCTTTCTCATCTGCTGCCTGTACTGTTATCTCACTACCTTCCGAGTGGTTCATCTTCACGCGCTCGCCACATTTTGCCCCCCCCACCGTCTCCTCCAGTACTTCAGCTTCTCGCTTTCTTCTCTGTGTTTGGTTCAATGTTAAAAAGTTATAGGTTTTAGCAGATAATCTGTAAAGGATAAAGCAAATGTAAATGCAGCGACAAAATAATCAAACAATACAACAAGGAAAGCAAGGATATAAGAACTTTTCCTTTTTTATATAAGCAATTTAATTTTGATGTTTTAAACCTTCAGGATGCAACAGCTTTGAATTTAGTCCTATCATGTTCTTTGAAGATTATGGTTATCATAATCAGATAAAAACGCACACTCGCTTCTTGTATTTCTATACACCATCTAATATTTTATAACATGAGCTTCTTATTTCTCAGTGTCTATGCCATGTTCCGGTACTTGTCTAATAAGCATAACCTATTCTGTAATACTCTGATGTTGAACTTAATTTCCAATACTGATAAAGATATGAGGTGTATTGAAAACGAAGTCTTCTTCATAATATACATCGACTTCGAGTTAACTTCTCATTTATAGTTCCTGCTGGATAGTACTGGCACTGACTGAAGACTGATATCATCTTATATTGTATACGTTGATATTTATATTCTCAGGTTGAGGATTTACTATGACTGTTGGATGCAACTCTATAATACTATTTCAGAGTATTAGTATACTTAATCAAAAAAGAATATGTTTTATTATAGCTTAATTTATATGCCGCTGTATAGTTAAAGCAAAATCTTATATTACATCTAGATTTAATATGCTTAAAAGGTGACAAGTATTATAGACCATAGCTTTATGAGTATCACAAGCTTATCTTGTGCATAGTGATTAAATTATGTGTTGTTATTTTCATTTCAGGCCTTCTAGCTATTCTTTATTAGATTATTCTATGATATATGCGTAATTCGCAAAAAGTAAATGCTCAACATATCTTCACAAAGAATGAGGTATTAACTGGTTCCCTCTGCGCTCACGTCCTTCAATGCAAGAAGTAGTCTTAGTACTGATCAAATTAACCTAAAGCGAAGTTTGAATAGTTTAATCTCTTGTATTGAATTAGCACTTCATCTTGTTAGTATGCGGTATCTTGAGATAGTATATGAACTTAACATAGCTCTTATCGCTTCTATTAACTGTTAACAATAACTTAAATAGGTATATAAATTATTTGTTTTATTAAGCTTAAAACATGCTTATAATAATAAACCAAAATAATTTTGAAATAATCCATGGCATCACATTGACTCAAAAATTCGAGTATATTGATAAACTTCATATCCTGTTTAGACTGCTGCCTATTAAGGTAAATAAACCTAAGTTCGAAATCAGTGTATGAACTCGTGATTGAATTTATATTGTGTTATCTAGGCATAGAGAGTACTATTTATGACAATACATTTAGGCTTTAATGACACTCAGTTACTCGCTTAATCTAGATTAAGGAGACTGCAAACAAGTTAAACAAAGCCACAACTATAAGAATATTGCAATCTAATTTGAATGATATATCTTTAACCTTAATGTTGAGTATCGCGTCTCACACTCTCTGAATCAAACAAATTCACAAACTAAATACTATGAATAGAATAAGCGATAAGCTGTTATCAAATGCAAAAATTCATCAGTTTTATATGAAATGCTACGTGCTAATCTAATAATAATATTTCTGCATCACATGAACAAAATGAATTATTATTAACTTGAACATTTTTAATTGTCAGAAAACATATCAAACACATTTATACTGTCTTTTCTATTAATCCTTATTATATAACACCACAACACTATCTTAATACGATTATAGTATTTACCCCGATACTCTATATTTTAATCATGAGTTAAAAATAATTTGTTTGCAAACTAAATATAATAATATAATAAAATTACAATTCACATAACACACAAAACACAATACACACAATGATAGTATAAGACATAATTTCTACAAAATATAAACAGAGTGGCCAAGCATTCTATAAAACTAACATACTAAGAGACAATACCAAATTTATCAAAATAAAACAAAAACATTTAAACTTTGAGATAAGCAATTAGTTATCTGTTTAAAAATATGTTAATAAACTCTGAAAAATTCAATATAATTACTGTGCAAAATTTTAATAATTAATATTAACCTTTAAGATCTTTTCATTATCTTTATAGTTACATATTCTTAAAACATCTGCCTATAGGAAATAAGAAAACATCTCATTCGTTCAAATATAGTTATGTTTATCAATAAAAACGGAGGTCTTTTATGCTTGTAACCATATATCTTCAGAGACATGAGTAATGACTCAAGGCTGTTGCTATCTATAAGGGTTAAGAATGATTAACTTGCTTATCAAACGTAATAGTATATCTTTTTCTTGTTTTCTTGTTTTTTATTTATCAAAGTTCTCATTGTTTATCTCTTATCAGATCCTTTATAAAACATATAAACTTTAAATAAATATAACACAAGAAGAGAGTGATAGACTGAAAGATGAGAGGTGCAAAATGAAGTATGTTGTGTAGAAGAGCAACTCGAATGTAGTACGAAAATACAGCATGAGCTCAGCAGTAAAAAAGATATCTTTTAATAGACAGTGGTAGTGTCTCTGTACGCGGTAAATGCAGGGAACCCTGCATCACGTATTTTCCATCCCAAAGATCCGTGCTTTTGTCATGCCAAAAACACGGCGAAAGATTGTCTCTTTATTCAGTAGTTCATTATGGCACCAGAATGACTATCAATTTTAGGTGTAACCACTTAATTTTGGTTTTTTACTTAAATTCTTTTTAACCTCCTTCGATTTGAGTCGTCAGCTCCTGTCTCCTATATGGCTCTGTTAATCTATCCTTGTTTCCTTCATTTAGTACCAATATGTCAGTAAATTATCTTGATTTTACATCTGCCATGTCACTACTGTGCCCTTCTGATCAGTCACCGTCCAGTCCTCAGCTGCTGTGCGCTACGCGTTTAAATCGATGCTTAGAACAGCACTTACAGCATGATAACTGCCATAACATGTAGGAGATCATGTGAAATGTTCTTTTTACCCGTCCCTATACAACTAATGCTCTTGAATCTCTATAAAGGCACCTTCTAACGATTATCGGTAACTGTCCTCCCAGTCATGGCAAGCACTAAATCAATTAAAACATATTGGATGGTTAGTGGGACGAATTGACGGTATGCCTTACGGCAGTCTGTAGCCCACAAGTTTCAAGCAAAATCTGTGATCGCTCTGGTACACTGTCATTCCTAACTTCTGTATGTCAGCGCAGGGAGAGAGGGAAAAAGTCCCTGGCGAAACTTTGTGAATTACTTCTCTGTTGCCCACGTAGAGCTAGCTGATCTTGCATAGGTTGCTTTATCAGTGGTACATGTCTATCATAGCTCCCTATAGCCAAAATGACGTCCATGCTTGACCCGGACAGGATATAACGGAATGCTGATCGCATTTATGATGGTATACAAATACTGTAGCTTGTATCAGAGCTCCGGTTACGAGATTAGATAGAATACCAAAGCGTTTAAAAAAATATCTGCGCAGCGACACAAGTCGCAAATGACAAGTCAAAAGAAGCCAAAGAATCAAATGCTGAACGCGTCATGGAGGTCTGGAGGGTTAAGTTGTACTGGGACTCCAGCATTCCCACAGTCCACAGCACGTCTCTGAAGTATGCATTCTTGGGCGAGCTCCCAAACTCGTATTTACTTCCCTAAAACGAGTCTGCGTGGTTCAAATAGTCCCTTCCTCAAAACATTTCTTCCCCCCACCCGTGAAGAAAGAAAGAAACATTCTTGATCTTCTTTCAATTCACCTTATTCTGACTGAATGCTTGCTGGTAACGCAGCGCAGCATTTAACGAAAAGAGCAGTATCGCTCCTCTCCCCTTCCCCGGGTAACGTCAATAGGACTGTAACTGCCTCATGAACCCTCTATGCTCCAATCTTTTGAAACTGAAAATATGGTTGGACCTGTAGTCAAACAACGAAATATTCCTGAGCAACGTAACACAGTTATGATAGAAAACTACTCAGCTAAAAACTATCTCATCATAGCAACTGCCGTGCTGTGCTTCAATCAGTCCCCCTCCCTTTCGTTAAAAAAAGATTCTTACTTGCCTGGACTTCATAGCGACAAGCAGCTGGCTCCTCTCCCCACACCGCTTATTGTCCTGCCTGGACTTCATAGCCCCGGAGGCTGCCTCCCCTCATTAATCTTCCACTAAACAATCTCTGTTCTGTATTTCCGCATTTTTATAACTTCATGACACAAATGGGGACATCTGCCACAGTAGCCGCAAAGTTGGAGAAAGAGAGGGAAGCATTATTCCGGTTTATGTTGAAAGGGCACTGCCCACCACGGAATACTGACACTGGACAGCTTGCCTAGACGATGTCCCTTAGACATCTGCCCCTTATCTAGACACACTAGACTCTATTTAAAACCATAAAGAGGAAGTACCGGGGGAGCATCCCAGTTTTGCTGTTGGCCCCCGGCCAACTCTAAACCAGTTCAGCGCACTCATGATAGCAGCAGATATATCAAGAGGATGGGAATTTTGAGCGTCATATGCATAGCCAGGTATACCTTCCAGTACACTACAGAAACTGCAACTTCTATACCATCTCCTCTAGCATTCTAGTAAAGACAGATTGTGATTTGGTGTGTAGTTAGCGCATAGTTATCGTCCTTCCTGATTCGCTATACCTTTGTTACGCTAGTATACATTAGTTATGAAGCATCCAGTACACATACTATTATGCGCGGAGAAAAAAAAAAAGTCTGAACAAAACTTATGCAATACTGATCAATAAACTGGTAACTAAGGATAATCGTCTTATTAATTATGCCTCATTTCAATATAACACTTGCAAGAGGCTATGTGGGACTCTCTATGTTCCGGCGTTTTATAAGTTTAGATGCAGAATTCTGCCAGTTGGCGAATCCATTGGAAAATATTGCGCGAAAGTATTGTCAGACTGTGTTCCCGGAGATGAGGATTATGAACTGACGATCATTTACCCGAATCACCCCGATCAATGATTTCAACCCAGAAGTCCATAGGTTCGGGTAGACTGCGAACTAGT